>NW_026068139.1:490029-587624 GCF_014885135.2 Alexandromys fortis | reverse complement strand
CACACACACACACACACACACACAGAGAGAGAGAGAGAGAGAGAGAGAGAGAACAATTTTTTTTTAATTTTTAAATTTTTTTTTAAATCCCAACACCTGTGCTCCAGCCATATTTTTGTGACTGAGTGGTAAAGTGTTTTTCTCTCTGTGTGTGTGTGTGTGTGTGTGTGTGTGTGTGTGTGTGTGTGTGTCTATTTCTCTGTCTATCTGTCTGTCTCTCATCCCCAACAACTGATCCTGGGAATGAAAGTACCATTTTATCATCTCTTTCCTGATCTTTACTCACACTATACTAGCAATTGTTGCCCTTGGTGATGCTGACATCAGCCGTGTGGTATCTGCTCATCACGTCACGCTCACTGTTAGAGTGGGAAGCATCCCTAATACACACATTTGGCCTCTATACGCTTTCCACGCTACAACTGTCTTTAGCTTTTCACATGTGATGGACAACCCTGGGCAAGACAGTCTCCATGCCAATCCATACGTGGCAGCTCTCCTCTATCCCTTCTCCAAAGGTATACTGACCTCTAGTGCTGTGAGACCAGCTCGTGGCTTACGTTTGTTAGTCCATGCCTAGCTAAGTGAGAAAGACTGAAATGGATTAAAAGGAAGACACAAAATAGCATTTGTGTCTGCTGCAGTGATACATAGCTATAATCCCAGTGCTCAGGAAGCCGAGGCAAAAGAACTGCCAAGGGTTCAAGGCCAAACTACACTATGTTTAAAAAAAAATGTCTTTAAAAAATAAGTTTTTGTCTTGAGTGCAAAGAAAGCTAATCTCAGTTCCATTAAAAGTCCATGGTAATTTGGGCTAACAAGTACACTTGCTATAGGCTCACACAAAAGAACAGCATGAGGTCAGTCTCAGCACCCACACTGCTGTGAAACTCAAGTAAAACCCAAAAGATAGTCACCCAAACATACCTATCCACCTGGCAACCTTTCAACATTGAAACCAGTTTTTAGGCGCTAGGGAAGGCTCCACAGACACGGAGTATTCCTCATGTCGATAGAAGTCACTTTGCAGAGCTAGGGATGTGGGGATAAGGGAAGGAACTTCCTTCAGTGCAGCGGCATTCCATCTGTATAATAATGAATAAAGCTTGCCCGAAGATCAGAGAGTAAAACAGCCCCACTGGTCAGCCTTACAGACCAGGCAGTGGTGACATGCACCTTTAATCCCAGTAGCCACACTAGTTGTCATAGAAATTGAGCAGTGCATGCCTTTAATCCCAGTCCTAGAGAGGATTATAATACGGGAGGAAACAGCGGTCAGTCCCAGTCTCATTCTGAGCTTCCTGGAGGCGAATCGCCATTTCGAACTGAGGTCAAGGTAAGAGCCAGTGGCTGCCTGCTTTGCTTTTCAGATCTTCAGGTTGAACCCCAATTTCTCTGAGTCTTTATTAATCGTGCTTCACTTCAGATGCACCCAACACTTTCTCAGGAATAGGCACAGGAATTTTATTCTTGCCCCCCCCCCACCATCCTGTACTGGGTGGTTGTGTGTCAACTTGATACAAGATATAGAGTCATCAGAGAGGGGAGCCTCAGTTGAAGAACTGTCTCCTTGGGGCTGGAGAGATGGCTCAGTGGTTAAGAGCACTGACTGCTCTTTGAGAGGACCAGGGTTCAGTTCCCAGCACCCACATGGTAGCTCACAACTGTCTGAAGATTCAGTTGCAGGGGATCTGACACCTTCACACCAATGTACATAAAATAAAGTTAAATAAACCATAAAAAATATTTAAAACCATAAAAAAATATAAAATATTTTAAAAAAAGAACTGTCTCCTAGTGATGGAAGGGGGAGGGTCCAGCCCATGGTGGGTGGTGCCATCTCTGGACTGCTGGTCCTGGATTCTATAAGAAGGTGGACTGAGCAAGCCATGGGAGTTGCAAGCCAGTAAGCAGCACACCTCTGCATCAGGATCCTGCCCTATTTGAGTTCCTGTCCTGACTTCCTCCAATGATGAACAGCAATGCTGAAATGCAATCCAAACAAACCCTTTCCTGCCCCACTTGCCTTTTGGTCATGATGTTTGTCAAAGAAAGAGAAACCCTATCTAAGACACCCCTGTGTGTTTCTTTTTCCTGCATCTTTGTGAAAAGACTAGCTCTATGACAGAAGTCATAACAATGCATCTTCCAGGAATCATTTCTAGTAAACACTGATCCATGTCAAACAAACTAAAGGTATTGCCTTATTTCTCTACATCGTCACCAACACAACACTTTGGATAAGATGTCCTTGCAGCACATCTAAGGACAGCTTCTGGGTCAAGAGGGCTTACACTCACAAATCACCAGCTGCACAGCAACCCACGGACGGCCCAGTGTGGAGCCTTCTGGAAACCGTAAGTCTTACTAGTTAGACCCTTTAACCAGGTGAGGAGGTAGCACTTTCGCATTCAGTCGTGTGATTAGAGGAGGCAGAAAGAGAGGTACCACCCCCAAGCCCCTAAGGTCATGAGAAAGGGCATCTGGAACCCCGTGCTTTCCCTGGCAAGTATGGGGAAGTCCCGGTGTGACCTGCTCATCCTGTTTTGCATACACCGTCCTTCCCAGTACCCCAGCTGTCTCTGGAAGCAGCCCTGCCCATCACTCCCTCCACACACTCCCATGAAGTAACAGCATCTCACTTTGCAGCTAGACAGTCACCGATTCACCAACAACCCTCCCCCAACTGTCAGGGGCAGGGCCAAGCTCTTTAACCTCCCAGTCTACTAAGTTGCTTCAATTCCAAGTCCATCTAAACTAGCACATAAACACCAATACTTGAGCCCATAGAAAAAGCACTAGGATGTGTGGAGGTTGGGGTTAAGAGGAGGCAAATGGGAAGCAACTGCTGGAAAGTTACGGGCCTTCTCTCAGGGATGACAGAATGGTTCCAAAATTAGTGGTGGTCACGCAATACTCTAACACCTGGTCGTACATGGTGGTTAATTTTATAAGGTGTGAATTTTACCCCATTTCCTTGAGAAATATTTCCAAGTGTTTTTGTTTCCGTATTTACACGTACACTCAGCAGGAGCATCTCTTTCACACGTGTATATCAGTTCCATTCTGCCTCCTTCACGTACACTTTTTTAAAATTTATTTTTAGTTTATGTGCATCGGTGTTTTGCCTGGTATATATCTGTGTGAGAGTGTCGGGGCCCCTGGAACTGGAGTTCCTGTGTGAGCTGTGGGAAATTGAACCCAGGTCCTCTGGTAGAGCAGCCAGTGCTCTTAACTGTTGAGCATCTCTCCTGCCCCCTCAGTACTCTTTCCTCCAAATGTGGCCGATGTCTCAATTACAGTGGATGAGCTGGAGTGGATTTTAAGTAACTGGCTGAAGCGTGGTCTTCCTCACCTCACTCCCAGCCATCTGATATCTTGAATAATCCATTCTAACAAATACAGAGTGATTATTCTTTTCAAGTGCCACAGAGCATCTTCAAAATCAGCTGTTTCTATGACCTTTTTCTCCACTCCCTTGAGTCATCGTCCCCCCAGCAGGAGACAAAACAATGACGGCCTGGTCCTTCCAGGCCTCAGCCCCTAAAGCAAAGGATGAAAGGTTAGAGAAACCTAGATCCAGCCAGCATGGTGGCACAAACTTGTAACATAAACTTGACAAGCTGAGTCTAGAGGGCTGTGAATTAGGGGCCAACTGGGATACACAGAAAGACACTGTCTCAAAAAAAAAAAAAAAAAATCCTAAAAATCAAACAGAACCCCCTAACTTACTCCTTAACAAACAGTGAAGTGGACCTGCTGCCAGAGGAGTGGCAGGATGCAGAGTCAAAGTCTAGTCACAGGTGAGTGGCTCAGTGGTCATGCACCTACCTGGCGTGTGAGGGCCTTGCTCAGTCCTAGAACTGCCGAGGAGAAAGAGGCTCAGTAACAATGCTCACATAATTCTGAGTGAACTCACCGGTTTGCAGTGGGTACTGAAACTCCATTTGGAGGAGACTGATTTTTAATTTGTGAATGGTTATCAATTGTAGATTATCGTCTGGGTTGGAGACGGGGCTCGTATCCACGTCCACTCTCAGCACTGGCACCTCATCAGGTCCAGGCCTGTGCAGGCTCTGTGAGGCAGGGTCTCTCACTGGCCAGGGGCTCATGAATTAGGCTAGGCTGGCAGGAATCTCCAAGGACCCTCCAGTCTCTCGTCTTCCCAGTGTTGGTAATACAAGCATGCACAACCATGTGGGCATCTTACACAGGCTCTAGGGAGCAAACTCAGGTCTCCACACTTCGGAGGCAAGCACTGAATCTTCTCCAGCCCTCTTTAAGGCCTTAACCAAACATGGACGAAGAGGTGCCCCCCAAAGTCAGTGCTGTTAAGAATGTTGCCCACAGACGAGCACCTTGTGATCAAACTTGCTGGAATACTAAGTGAAAGAAAAAGAAAACTGTTTCCCCTTCATGTTAGGCCTGAACCTAGCATAAGAAGTCTCACTGTTGCATCTAACAAGTGGAGTTAAGAGCACCAGACCACCAAAGGCACAATTTGGTCCACCAAATTGGTTAGGAAAATCACAGTGGCTCCAATTATAAAAAAGCAAGGAACGCTAACTAGCCCAGATGATGTCAGCTAATAAATGTCAGAGCTGATACACAGGAGGGCACTGAAAGAGGCCGCAAGAAATACTTCAAGCTGGGTCCAGTGGTTCATGCCTGTTGTTCCAAAAGGCTAAGGCAGGAGGATTGCTGTGAGTTCAGCGGTTAGCCTGGACTACAGAATGAGACTGTTTCAAAGACAGACAGACAGACAGACAGACAGACAGACATGGGGAGGGGGATGGGGCTGAAGCCCATCTGGGATTCCAGCTGAGTCCAGCTTTTAGAAGGCTGAGGCAGCAGAATAGAGGGTTCGAAGTCAGCCTGGGCAAATGGAGAGAGGCTATTTATCTCTGACGCACTAACTTTGTTTCTGTTTAGTCAATGTCAAAGAAATCATCTGGAATGTGAGTGAAAATCTATGCACAGACATGTCCATTGACGGGTCAACTGCTGGGATGAGACTAAAAATCATTCTCATAGACAGTGATGATTACAAACCACACGGAAAACAGGGTATAATTAACGATCATTACAAACACTTGAAGAGGCAAAGAACATTTTTAAAATGTTAAAACTTTTGTGTTTCAGCTGGAATCAATGACACAAACTTGGCTAACCCAAAGAACTTAAGTGAGATCCCGTCACAAAATAAAAATAAAACAAGAGCATCTGTCTAGCAAGTTGAAGGCCTTAATTCAACTCGAAGTACTGACCCCCCAGGCTTCGGAGTTCAAGAAAACAAAGGGGGCCCCAGAAAGGGTATTTCCGAACCGTGTATGAGGGAATGTGTAGATCGGGGGTTTAAAAAACTCAGACACTCCAGATTTTCCTGTATCATTCAAACACTGCCAGTAGGAATACAAAATAGTACAGTCATATTGGAAATCAATCTGATAGTTCCTTGAAAAGCTACCACATGCCTCAGCAGCCCTACTCCTTAGGTACAGCCCCTCAGAACGCTGAAGATCTCTACCCACACAAACATGCGCACGGCCTTCACAGGAGCACTCACGTTAGCTGTGTCGCTGCTAGGACCAATGCACAGACTGTACTCAGCATATTCACGTAAGCGAAGTACGTGTTAAAATAAGGCACCTTGGAAATGCTATCCTAGGAGATGCCAGGGTGAGCATGTTGACGGTGTACCTGTAAGCCTGAGACTCCAGAGGCTGAGGCAGGAGGACTACAAACACCAAGCTACTCTCTGGCTACTTAAGGGGGCCTTGTCTAAAAAGGCAAACCAAACAACAATAACACCAGGCATTCAAGGCCACACATGGAATAACTATTTCCATTAAATATCTAGAACAGGCAATCTATAAAGACACAGGGAGACTAGTGTTTCTAAGCTCGAGGGTGACTAGCAAGCAAGGAGGCAACGGTAACAGCCACAGGTGGTTTCCGGGGACCATGAAAATAATCTGAAATTGATAGTGATGTTTCTAACCCTGAGGACACTCTTTTAAAAGCCACTGTATCAGCTAGGCTGTGGAGGCACATACCTTTAATTCCAGGACTTGGGAGACAGAGGCAGGAGGATCTCTGTGAGTTCAAGGCCTGGTCTATAAAGCAAGTTCCAGGACAACTAGGACTCTTACACATAGAAACCCTATCTTGGGTGGTATAGAAAGGAGCCACTGTATTGTGCACTCTACAGGGTAAATTTCATAGTCTATGAATTATGGTTCAATTTTTTTGTATTTATTTATTAATTATGTATACAATATTCTGTCTGCGTGCCAGAAGAGGGCACCAGACCTCATTATAGATGGTTGTAAGCCACCAGGTGGTTGCCGGGAATTGAACTCAGGACCTTTGGAAGAGCAGGCAATGCTCTTAACCACTGAGTCATCTCTCCAGCCCCTTATGGTTCAATTTTTAAAACATAATAGAGCATAAAGCACAACATGCTTGGCCATGCTAAGAAACTGATGTAAACAGAGACTGCTTGTTCATTTCCCAGTCTCCCAGACTTGAGTAATCAAACAGAAATTATATTAATTACGACACTATTTGGCCAATGACTTAGGCATATTCCCAGCTAGCTCTTACATCTTAAATTAACCCATTTCTATTAATTTATGTTTCAATAAGAGGCTGTGGCCTACTGATAAGGTTGTGGCTTTTTTCTCCTTTGGCAGCTCCACGGATCTGCCTGACTCCACCTTCTTTTCCCCAGCATTCAATTTAGTTTTCCTGCCTATTTCTATTCTGCCCTGCCATAATCCAAAGCCGTGTCTTTATTAACCAGTGATAATAAAACATATTCATTGCACACAGAGGGGGAATCCCACATCAAACTGAGTCCCTGGCCAGGCAGTGGTGGTGCACACCTTTCATCCCAGCACTCAGGAGGCAGAGGCAGGTGGATCTCTGCGTCCCATAACAGCATTACTCCAAGAGAAAAAACCTGCCTACTCCTACTCTCATCACCCCCAGTCTTCTACCATGAACAAGTACCTTTCTAGCCGGGACAAGGTAAAACAAACAACAGCAGCAACAACAACAAAGACAACTCAACATGAATTATATAAGTTATAGTGACTTTCAGAAATTGTTCTAAGAAATAAGGAATGTCAAGAAAACAGGTGTGTCTTTCTTATTTTTAAGGTTCTCTTTGAAGAGATGAGGCAGGCAAGCACAGAGGATAGCTTAGCAATCTAGGACTCCACATGGCTTGGACTGTACACAGCCCTCCAAGAATCCACCTGCACCAGCTGTACAGAACACTCTGGACAGTGGAATGACTTTCCCACGCTCACCATCAAAACAATACTTGCCCCTTTTCTGTGCACAGTTCCTATCCAAATGTATTTCTGAAGATTCCTGATACAGAAGGTAGGAGGCATGTAGTACGCAAAGGATTACATAATCCAAACTTGTCAATCGAAACGTTAGGTGGCCTACTGTCACTCCTGATAGCGTGTTTCTTTTTCATTGCACTACTGGTGCAGTTTGGAGTAATGTGAGCTTCTAGCTCAATCCCTTGAGTAAGGAGCAGGAACCTGGAAGCACCCAGTCCAGGTCCCTGAGCACACAGGTAATAGAAGTGTACAGCTGGTAGAAGAGAGAAAGCCTCTTGCTTCCCTACGCTGCTGCTGAGACCCAGCCAGAACCCCTCCCCCTCACAGTATTTGTTTCCACAATAGGCCTACCCACTGTTCCTAAGAAGTCTGGGCTCCTTTTCAACCTCTAGACATGAGTGCTGGGAATTCAACTCGGGTCCTCTGGGAGAGCAAGTAGCCAGTGCTCTTGTTTCTTTTTCCTGTTAGTTTTTTTTTTTTTTTTTTTTTTTTGAGTCTCAGGTATAGGCTCAGACTTGCCTGGGACTCATGATTCTCCTGCCTCAGCCTCCCAAATCGTGGGTTTAGACCTGTACCACCATGCCTGACTTTATCATAATGATTACAATGTGAAATTTACATAGTGTAGTGAATGAACACACACATACAATTTTAAAAAACAATAACAAAAAACTTTGGGTATGACAACTCCAGATTTAGGTTCAAATACTTACTATGAAGAATGAAGGAGTATTTAACTTCCCAGATCTGTTTCCCACAAAACAAGATGCTTAAAACAGAAATTCATCCTATCACAGACTAGAAGTCTCTGAGATTCCAGGTCTGAAATCAGAGCACAAGGCCACCTGGCTGCTAGCTGGTGTTGCTAAAGATCCTGGGCACTCATCTGGTTCTGGTTTAAAACCTTTAGCTTCTCTGTGGCTTGTTGTGGGAGGGGAAGAGAAATCCACAGAATTAAATGAGGTTCAAATCTACTATCAAGCACTGCAGCCACATCCTTCATCCACCCTCGACCGAATCCCCTAACTACCGTTCAGCTAGAACTCACTCTATGGCTAGTTACCTCTGGAATGCAGCCCGGTCACCTCATTTTGGTTAACCGCTCTACTGCTTCATCCGTACCGATGTCACTGGCATCTGGAGATGTACTCTAACTCTGACTGGTACCTTTTAAAAGAGGGAAGTTTGGGCAGAGGCACAGACTGCAAAGCCAGACTGGAGTGGTGCAGCAATGGCCATGAAACTCTAAGGTTGTTGGCAACTTCAGGCTCGCTTGTGCCATCATTTGTGGTTGCTAATCTCTAGAATTCTGAGAGAATATGTGGCTTAAGCCTCTTGCTTGTGGGCACAGTCATAGAAAATTTACCTCCACAATCTGCATAGTAACTACCTTGCACCTAACCCAGGGACTTGTCTGGGCACAAGTCAACAGGCCATTCACCGGTCCCTGTCTGGGTAGGAATCCTTGCTTCCATGCCTATCCAGAAGAGGCCCCTACTCAGATGCTCACACCTGCAGGTGAATAAAGACAGGAGCAAGTCTCTTACCTCACCTCTACACACGTGATCCTATTTAGCCATTCAACTAGCTGCTGACGTAGGCACCAGTCCCATATTCAAGATGCACCATGCTCTTCAAAGAAGACCGGCTACTTTCCCAGCCTGACAGCAGGCATGGGGTTTGGACCCACAAAGTAACTCTAAAGTCACTGCTCACTCGGCTACAGTGTTCCATTTTTCAGAAAGTCGCCACCTTGTAAGGAATGAGTTCCCCAAAGCTCTTCAAGGCAGAAACTTAGTAAAATGCTGACGCTGGTAGGTGGCGCATGTGAGCTCATTTTACCATACACGAGCAAAAGCCATCTAAAACTAACGCTGAGACTCCTTCCAGTAAAGGCTGGTTTCTGAATCCTACTTCAGAAGCCAAAGTTGCAAATTAAAATTAGTAATAACTCATGGGCAAAGATTTAACCCCTGCCTGTTCATCAGAACCTCACTGGGTAGCACACGGCAGACACTCCCCATGCCGTCCTCTCTGAGGACACTAAAAACAGGTTCCCAGAAAACCTACTTCCCCTATTTGTATCTTATTAGTTAGCATGTCATGGTATGTATGTGGAGGAGTTGGTTGTCTCTTTCTACCATGTGGGTTCCAGAGACAGAACTCACATATCAGGCGTGGGTGGCAGTAAGTGCCTTTACCTGAAGGGCCATCTCGCCAGCCCTGACTTCCTCTTTCAGTGAACCTAGACTTTCTGGGTAAAATAAAATCTGACCACCAGACTTACTTTTCCAAATAAAAAATTTTCAGGATTTCAAATGAACAATAAGGGGGAGCTCTCATTTTCTAGATACAAACTGTGATAGATAATTAGATGAACAAATGAATAAAAACAAAAAATAAAAAAGTTCAAGAACTTTATCTGTTAGATTCTGACCAAATGTTTAGCTACATACAAATCTGAGTGCACTGGTGTGTCACCTGCCACCTAAATAGTAGACACTGTAACACATTTTAAACAACTGCTGTATTCTCTATGGTGGACAGCAAAATGAAGTGGTGCTAAATTAGGTCCTCTAACGGATATCCTAAGGAGGCTGGAGGGATGGCTCAGTGGTTAAGAGCATGCTGTCCTGGCAGAGGAACTGGGGGTGATGCCCAGCACCCATGATGGGCAGCTCAGGGTCACTCTAAACTCTAGCTGCAAGAGATCTGAAGCCGTCTTCTGGATTCTGCGACACCTGCACTCTCATGTGCACACCTCGCACAGGTGAAAATAATGCTTTAAAAAAGATTATAGGGGCTGGAGAGATGTTCAGAGATTAAGAGTACTGGCTGCTCTTTCAGAAGCTTTGGACTCCATTTTCAACACCCAATGGTGGCTCACAACTGTCTGTAACTTCCGTTTTACAGGCTCCAGCTTCCTCTTCTGGCCTCCTGGAGCACTGCACACTTGTGGATCACAGACATACCTGAAGGCAAAACACCCATACACATAAAAAGAAAAGAAACAATCAAAGAAGAGAGGTGGCAGGAAACGAGAGAGATTGGGAATATACCCTAAGATACAAAATATATAGCCTCAAGTCCAAATGACTGAACAAGGCAGTGCAAGCATCTTCGTGAACAGTAACTCTCAAGATCCTGGGCTCCTGCTCATGGACAGCGATGAGGAAGCTCTGCAAGAGAAGCAGGCAATCTGCCGAGCTACGTCTCTAGGCCCACAGGGAAGGCAAGGAGCGGAGGTTCACAGTGAACCTTCACCTAGGAGAGCAGGGTGCTAGGAGGTGGCAAGTGCTGACGGCAGTGTCTGCTTGATGTTAATAAAGACTGTGACATTTTCTCTCAAATTTGAAACCTCAGCTAAACCCCAGCTAACACAGTCTACAAAATATTCACTACTGCTAAAAGTTGCCCAGGTCGTCAAAAACAATGAGAGTCAAGAAACTGCTACAACACCAGAACCAGAGGAGAAATCATGATTGCGTACAGTACAGGATCCTAGACAGGTGCTGGGAGGAATGAAAGACAGCTAAATCAAGCATGTGCTTTAGTTTAAAGTATAAATAACCTCCTTTTTTTCTTTTGGTTTTTCAAAACAAGTTCCTCAGTAGCTATGGAGCCAGTTCTGGAACTCACTCGGCAGACCAGGTTGGCCTTGAACTCACAGAGACCCGCTTGCCCGTCTCCCGCGTGCTGGGATTAAAGGCCTACCATCCCAGCAATTTGAAGGCAGTGGCAGGCGGACTTCTCTGAGGTCAAGGGCAGCCTAGTCTTCAAAGCAAGTTCCAGGACAGCCAAGAGAAACCCAGTCTTGAAAAATAAACAAACAAAGAAACAAGTATACATAAACAAACAAAGAAACAAGTATAACTAACTTTGGTTCACCGTGTGTGTTGAATGTACACTGCTAAATCACCCTGTTGATAACAGAGGATCAGGTCTGGTGTGCACGGCAAGTTTCCCCACTTGCTTTTCAGTTTTTCTGTAAATATCCAACTATTCTGAAATTTCATGTTCATTTCAAACAAGAAATGAAGCACCAGTACATGCTGCAACATGCATGAACCCTGCAGAAAAATCAAGTGAAAAGACACGGCCGCAAAATACCATACATTACAATTCCACGTGCAGTCTACGAAATGTCTAAAGTAGAGAAAACTATAGAAAGTGGGAAGGAGGAAGCAGGAAGTGAGTACTTACTGGTGAGGGCTGCTCTAGGGGTAATGAGACATCCTGAAGCTAGACAGTGGCGCTCTTCCACACACCTGGGCAGACATCCTAAGGATCACTACATTGTGGACATGTCAAAGTTGACTTGGGGGCAAGTAAGACAGCTCAGAGGGGAGAAGACTCTATCACTAAAGTCTAATGACCTGTGTTCAACTCCTGGATCCTCTGACTGTCACATATGAGTCCCCACACTCACACATACGCATATACACATGGAACAATAAAAAGTTAAGTGATTTTATAATATATGAATGAATTTTTCTGTTGTTTTGTTTGTTTGTTTTTCAAGACAGGGTTTCTCTGTAGCTTTGGAGCCATTCCTGGAACTAGCTCTTATAGACTAGGTTGGAAATATGAATTTTTTAATGAAGCTGTCTAAATAAAAAATATATAACCAGGCAGTGGTAGAGCACACTTTTAATCTCAGCACTCAGGAAGCAAAGGCAGGCAGATAGCCATAAGTCTGAGGCCAGCCAGAGCTACACAGAGAAACCCTGTCTTGGGGAAAACAAAAACAAAAACAGCATATTTAGAAAAGCTAATATTAAAATCCCAGATATGTGTGTGGGGTGTCCTGCTGGCAAGTATAAGACAGCAGCGTGCACTGGAAGGCAGTGGGGTCTGTTTTCCCAACTTAAGTAAATGACAAAAGAAATAAAAAACAAAATTACCTTGATTTGTTATTTCACCTAATACATCCTCCCATGAAGGCTGACACCCTGCATGCTTTCTATTATTACTTTAGCTACACAACACACGAAGTCACCAAGAGCTCTCCAGTCAATCTAGGCCGGCTGACCAGGGAGCCCCAGGGATCCTTCTGTCTTTGCCTCCCCCATGCTAGGATTAGAAGTGTGAGCTGTCACTTGCCACTCGAAGCCATGCCCTGCTTTTTGATGTGGATTCTAGGAATTAAACTTGGGTAGGTCCACATGTTCACAACTAAACACTTTCCCATATCAATTCTCCCCAGTTCAGATACTACGGAAGGCATCTGCCATACTTTGGTCATTGTAATAAAGTTTCTATTTTATATAAAAATCCCTCTGTTTTATTGAGGGTTCATGTCTGAACAAGGTTAAAACTGCCATTATTAAAACAGGGACTATATATATAGTCTAAGTCTGGACTTCATATTGTAGTCACGCTAGCTACGAATTAGCAACTCTCCTGCCTCACCCTCCTGAATACCCTTCCCACTTTGGGATGTCAGTATTCATCTATTCCCCAAGTGCTGATTCTGCTGGGGGTGTCACTACCCACATGGGTATAAGCATTTTTATCTTTGTGTACCTGTCTACTAGTTCAATCCACAAACCCTTAATCATTATGCCTATGCTGATAGGGGAAAAAAGATTTTTCTCAGCCTCCCACGTGCTGGAATTATAGGCATGCAGAAAAAAAAAAAATGCAAAAAAAAAAAAAAAAAAAAAAAAAAAAAAACTATTCCTCAAAAGAATGAAGCAACTTAGAATCACTACATTTTTTAATATCCATAACCCAAAAAAAGGCCAGGGAAATTAAAAGTTAAAAATTAATAATAAGAAGTCAGTGATAATACTCTAAAAATACACAGTAGGGAGAGTTGCCCCTTAATTCAGCAGCAAGCAGCCCCACCCTAAACCTGCTCGGCAAGGACTGCAGACTCTGCATGCAGGGCAAAGCTTTCTCTTGAGCAAAGGTCCTCTTTTCTAAACAAACCCTGGTTAAACAGCAAGTCAAGAAGGAATTCCTGGTTAAGCAGCAAGTCAAGAAGGAATTCCTAGACAGAAACAAAGCTGTGACTGATGAAAGACTTGTGTTAAGTCGGGAAGAACCCAACACGACGGAGTCGCATCTTTAAGAGAAAGAAATACTGAAGATCATTACAAATCACAACCATCTGCTCAGCTGAGCCACTTAAAGTGATGCTTGATCAACCACACTGGAATCCTGAAAGCACCCAGAGTGCGTCTAGAGTCGAGAGTAGCAGATCTGCAGAGAGGGGAGGGCATGGAGCAATGATGAATGTAGGCTTGGGAGGGTTTAACAAGAGTTCACCTGAACAGGGCAACGTGTGACGCTTCCAACTCTTTGTGACTCACTTCACACCAGAGTCAGAAGTTTTCCTTAAAAAAGAAACTGAGCTGCCTTCAAAGACAAAACTTAGTATTAAGATAAACCACTACTACAATGTCTAACCAGGACTCGCATGATGGCTCAGTGGGTAAAAGCGCTTGCCACACAAGCCTGACGACCAAAGTTCAAGTCCTAAGATCTACAGTGAAAGAAGAAAATATTGAGAAAAGCTGCCCTCTGACCTCCACAGACAAAAAAGGAAAAGACTAACCAGAACAGAACTACATAAAATACTAAAAGCACTAACCAAATTAAGATGGGGGAAAAAAATGTACAAGATAGCTTGTTCCAGGACAGTAAAGGGTTAACATAGCTTACAACATGAATCAAGTCTGCCCCCCCAAACCAAACCAAAATTATGTAAAAAGAACCCTTAAAAATTGATTTTTATTTATTTATTTATTTATTTATTTATTTATTTATTTATTTATTTAGGATTTCTGTCTCTTCCCCACCGCCGCCTCCCCATTCCATCCCCTTCCCCCAAAAATTGATTTCTATACCAGTAAAACTTGATACAACAAATTGTCATTCTATTTTCTTATACTTACTTTCCCTACCATTCCTGCACATAAAAATCCAGGGATTAAAAAGGACAAAACAAAGTGGGGGGATGACACCAGGCTGGGGAGACTGTCCATGCAAGTGAGGACCCAAGTTCAATCCCCCGCACTCATGCTATAAGCCATGCTAGTACTCTAGGCACTCGGGAGAAAGAGGTCCTCCTGTCCCTTCTCACAGGTCCACAGCCTGTCCTAATTAGCAAGCCACAGGCCAGGGAGAGACCCTGCTCAAAAAACACAGTAGATAGCTCTTGAGGCAAGACACCCACAGTCCTCTGGCCTCTACACACATGCACACTCACAAACATATGTGCATACTCACACATACAAACACAATAAATTAAAAACAGTCTATGACAGATCTGACCAGGATGTGTTCTGGGAGTAGCACTGACCAGCTAGCTGGTCTCCACCTGGCACCCTTTAGGATCTTTGGAAACGGGAAAATATAATCCATGTCCCCAAAACTTGGAGTCTGTGAGGGAGAGACAAAGGTCAATACAAACATAGAAACAGTGAGTGCTACCACCGTGGTGTTGGCAGAAATACGGGGGACAACTGACCCAGGCAGGGATGGAAGATAAATGAAGGCTTCGTGGAAAAGTAACCACTAAGGTGGGGGCAAAACCATTAGTGGGAGCTGAGACGGACAGAGGGAAGCATGGGTTTCTCCTCAGACATACGGTGCTGAAAGCTCCGAACTGAAAACAGAGATGGGACTGGGAGAGTAAAGTTATGCATAGCAAGACTCGAGGACTTCAGCCAAGAGCAAGTAGCCTGCAGAGGCCGATGGACTCAGAATATCCACACCCACGCCCGTGTCATTTGCTTGTCCTCACGGTGGCCCTGTAGGGATTGTCCTGGTGAATAGCCTTTGCACAGACAAGAAAAAGGTTCTGGGGCTGGAGAGATGGCTCAGTGGTTAAGAGCATTGCCTGCTCTTCCAAAGGTTCTGAGTTCAATTCCTGGCAACCACATGGTGGCTCACAACCATCTGTAAAGAGGTCTGGTGCCCTCTTCTGGCTGCAGACATGCACACAGACAGAATACTGCATACATAATAAATAAATAAATATTTTTAAAAAAAAAAAGAAAAAGGTTCTTTGTTGCTCCATCTCTTTGCCCAAAATGTCATAGTCAGTACTGGGCTGCCCCCCCAAACTCTACTGCACCACCCCGGGCTTGCCAGTGTTTGCCTCTGAAACCCCGCCACCTCTGACTCATATATATTATGAAACTTCTTTTCAGATTCACATGGAGAATACACAAGGCCTTAAGAACTGTGAAAACTGAGCAGGGATCTGGGTCTGGGTTGGGCTGCTTCATTTTGTGCAGTCCAGAGGCACTGACTTGGGTAAGATATCAAAGGTGCCTTTACATAAAGGCGTCTGCCACCAAGCCTGATGACCTCAGTTCAAAAGTCACGAGGGAAGGAGAGGACTGATTCTTGCAAGTTCTTCTCTGCCTTCCACATTCCCACTGTGCCACAGTTGCAGGACACCTGCATGCATGCCAACACAAATAAATAATATTATAAATTGGGTAAAGAGTCTGAACGCTGCATTCCTGTAACTCCAGCATTTGGGAGACTGAGGCAGAAGGACTAAGGCTGGTCTGAAGCCAGACTGGACCATATAGAAATTGTTCATTTTTAATCTGGGGGTTTGTTTGTTGATGCAGGATCTCACTGCGTCACTCTGGCTTGCCTGAACTCACTCTGTAGACCAGGTTGGGCTCCCAGCTCAGAGGTCTGCCTGCCTCTGCCTCCAGAGTGAAGGGATTAAAGGCGTGCACCTCACCCAGCTGAGGGGGGGAGAGGGGAGGGAGGGAGGGAGGGAGGGAGGGAGACAGGACAGAAAGGAGCTAGACTCAAGTGCTCTGGAGGGAGAGAGAAGAGGGTGTTAGCCCCAAGAGAGCACCATGCACTGAGCTGGCCCCAGTCAAGCACCAGATCAAAGGCTTCCAGCACCGTCTCAGCACTAGTCACTGTGACTGTCTCCCATGTCTCGAAAGGCACCAGCTGCCGACAGGCCTGCAAGTACCTGACCATCTACAGGAATGCACATCCTCTACACAATGTATTTATTCTGCATGGAGAACTCTAGGTTCTGAAAAACATCCTCTCCAAGCCATTCCCTGATTTCTAATCCGGGTTTTATTTGACATTTCTACACTACAGTCCTGCCATGTTCCCAAAGTAATGGTCCTCACACAATCACCTACTACTCCCTGAAACCAGCAGCTGTCTCTCCCATGGTAAGGAGCTCATGTTCAGGGAATCAAGGCTCAGTGTGGCCATGGGTGTTCTCATTCGTGTGAGAAGGAATGCTGGTAAAATAAGAAGGCTCTGAGGGCAGAAGCAGATGGGGAGCTGCACTCTGAAGATGAGGAAGACCCTAGAAAAGTAAGCCTCTCTCCTTCACTCACGCAGTCCTACTGACACCCAGTCTTACCTTGGGCTGCGGCAACTACCCAAGAATGGATTTCTGTTGCTTTAAGCCACTGCACGTGGGAATCTGTTCCGGTCTCCATAGGAGGCACCAAATCTCCTATTCTTTTTTTATATTAGCACATGAAAACAAAACATTTTAAACCTCTAGTTATCAAAAACATCAAGAAACACTCAGTAACCTGAAGGTTTAGATACCTTAGACTTCTTGTGTTGTTATCTGCTCCTCCATGATGGAAGGTAGTGACAGACCCTGGGAGTGGTTGGGTCATGAGCACAGTGGTGGGATTGGTACTGATAAAAAGGCACCCAGATTAGCCCTGGCTGGACTCGACCCGCAGGAGCCATCAACATCAGACTTCCTAGCCAATTACATCCAAACTACCACATCTTCATATCTTGCTACTGGCATGTTTTGATCAAGAATATAGGAAAAACATACAGCAGGAAGCCTTCTAAAATCCAGGCCTGAAAAATTCTTGCTTCCCTGTGTACTAGCATGAAGGAACACAGATTTTAAGCACGTAGATCTAAGAAGAAATAAAACCAATGATTTATGCCTGGAAACTGCCAATTCAATCATGAATCGGAAGGGATCCCTGAAGGCAAAGGCAGTTAAGTTCATGTCCATCATCAGAAGTTCTAAAAATGACTGGGTTATTTATGGAAACAAGAAGGTAAGCCAGGTGCTGTGGCCCACACCTGCACTCCTAGCTACTGAGATTTGAGGCAGGAGAATTATTTAGGCCTGCAAGTCTAGAGTTAGACTGAACAACAACAAAGCAAGACCCATTCTCAGCCGGGCGGTGGTGGCGCACGCCTTTAATCCCAGCACTCGGGAGGCAGAGGCAGGCAGATCTCTGTGAGTTCGAGACCAGCCTGGTCTACAAGAGCTAGTTCCAGGACAGGCTCCAAAACCACAGAGAAACCCTGTCTCAAAAAAACAAAACAAACAAACAAAAAAGACCCATTCTCAAACAGGAAACACCGAGAATAAACCATGAGGACTTGAAGGTGCCGGAAACAGAAACTTTCCGAGAGAACAAGTGTTCAGACGCAGTCATTCTCAAACGGGAGGACCCAAGTCCAAGTCCCTAGCACCTACAGACAAGCTGAGCACTGGGTCCCTAGCACTGGGCGGGACTGAGACAGAGGTCAATGATCTTTTGCTGGCTGCCAGCTTAGGCTGAGGTTCTGTGAGACCCTGTCTAAAGGAACAAGGCAAAGAGCGACAGAGCAGATTACTAACATCTTCTCTTGCTTCCACAAGCACAAATGAGTGCATGCACGAACACACACACACACACACACACACACACACACACACGGATTCTCCACTGGGTTTTAGTTTACCTCTTCTAATAGCTCATTGTAGTTTTTAAGTCAGCGACTGCTTGGAAATCACTAATCTAACACCCTTCACCACTGCTGGGAAAGAGGCTCTAGCACAGGAGGAGAGAACGCATGAATGAATGGATGAATGAATGAGCAAGCAAACAAATATGCCGTGTGTGTGTGTGTGTGTGTGTGTGTGTGTGTGTGTACACCTGCAGAAACCAAAAGAGGTCATCAGACTCCCTGCAGCCCAATGTGGGTGCTGGAAAGCAAACTCAGGCACTCTAGAAAAGCACCAGTGCTTAGTGGCTGTACAGCTGAACTTCTAAAACTGCGGGTGTTTTAGAATACCACAGGGTCATAGAACAACTGAAGGTGCGGGCTGCAACAAAACATGTCCAACAGTAAAGGTTGCACAGCACCACACCAGCCGACACGAAGGAATGGCGCCTAGAACACGCTGGCTCGGGTTCGAGACTACTCTGTGTTATGTAATGTTTTTACTGGACACACAGAGTTTTAAATTCTTACAATAACATAATGGTTTAATTATGGAAAACAAAATCTACTTTTTCACATTGTCATTTTTCACCATGTAAGTATCAAACCTGAGTATCCTTGAATGGTACTGTGTTAGAATGTTTGATTCTAAAAACTATCATTTAAGAGCCGGGCACTTAACTCAGTGGCAGAGCTGCTTAGTGTATCCAACACGCCCACCAAAACCCCCCAAAAAGTATGTGATTTAGATCAGTGACTTGAATCTCATTTTTAAAGATCTCTTTAAGTGAATTTTGACTTGAGATTAGGTCAGGATTTCCAACAATTTTCCAAATGGCTTTAAGCACATTTCTACTTTTCTGTATCCATGTTGGTGTGTGCACACGTGTATGCAGATATGCTTTTCCATACGTGTGTAAGTCAGAGGCAGATACTGAGCCGCTTCTTTCATTTCTCACTCAGGCTTTTCACATGGTGATTTAGTTACTTTCTCATTGCTGTGATAAATCATCATGACCAAGGCAACTCGCTTACAGCTCTCCAGGGGGTTAGGGTCCATAATGGCCAAGGGCTAAAGGCTCCACATCCCAAATTGCAAGCAGGAAGCCAACTCCTGTCCTCTCAGGGCCCTCACACAGGGACTTCCCTGCCACATGCTGCCTGGCCTCGGTGGCTCTGAAACCCAGGAGGAAGAATGCACAACCCCACCCTTTTTCCATCTTTCATGCCCCTAAAGCCAGTACCACATGGATGCTGCTGTCAAGTTTGGTTGCCAGCTTGGGATGGACCCTTGCCTGTTTTGATCATATTAGCAGCGACTTTTATATGTGGAGCAGCCCCTTAGGCTTTCTCTTTTCACAAACTGAAGCTTAGATGGGGGAAAGGGTGGTCTTTCCCTGAAGGTATCCTTCCCATTGCTCCAGTGCAGATCAGACTCCTCTTGTGAATTTCTAACAACTACAGATCGTCTCTCCTCCAGCACAACTCCTGGCTGTAACATTAAGCTTTGCTGGAGTTCATTTCCTTTCCAAACTGTGAATTTTGTATTTCTTTCTGCTCCACTTGCTCTTTTCCATTATAGGTCTGAACAAGTTATTAGTCACACAGACTCAACCTTCTGCTGTCTTGAACTTTCCTCCACCAAAGAAATTAGTCTGTTGGGGGAGGAGGGTGTTAAATTTAGCCTCAGGACATAGGCTGAAAACAGTGATACTGTCAAAAGAACAATCAATACTGTTAAAGTCCTTGCTTCCCATTGAAATCTCTTGAGCTGGACCTCTACAATCTGTGCTACTCCCAACACTACTGCCTGCCAGGGTCCTGCTACACTGGCTCACTAGGCTGTGGTTACAGCATCCACCAACTATTCACTCCCTGGTACCAAGGATTAGTTAATTTCCTATTGCTGAGATAAAACCTGTAACCAAGGCAATTTATATAAGGAGGCGGTTGTTTGTTTGTTTCTTCTGGATCTATGGTTCCAGAGAGTTAAGATCCATAATAGTAGAGATGGTAGCATGGCCTCATGCCACTGACATGGCAGTTAAAGCTGGAAGCTGAGACCTGAGGGCTCACATTTCAAAATACAAGCAGAAAGCGGAGAGAGCCAACTCAAAATGCCTCAAGCTGATGAACTCTCAAAACCCAGCTCCAGTGACACACTTCCTCCAACACAGCCACACCTCTTAAATCTCCCAAACAGAATCAGTATAGGGATCAAGTATTCCAAAGCCCAAGACTGTAGGGGGACATCTCATTCAAAACACTATACTTAGGGACTTGGAGATTCAAGACCCCTAAATCCCTATAAAATAATTTGGACTCAATGGCATGTGTTTATTATCCCAGTGTTGGGGAGGTGGAGACTAAGAGACATAATTGGACTCACTGGCCAGCTGGGCTCAGTAAGTCTCAGACCAGTAAGAGGCCATGTCTCTAAAATAAGTAAATAAATTTTGGACAGTTCCTTAAGAATGGCAGCAGAGATTATCTCTGGCTTCCACAAGCATGCATACACTTGAGTAATCATATGAGCAAAAAGAATCAGTTAAGTGAGATCCGAGTTGGCCGCAAGCCATCCCTCTGTTAGCACCAATCCTGATACACTGCGGATTATTTTATGTATATTCTAACATTCTTCATTATTCTTTAAACTCTGGTCATGTCCAAATGTTTTTTGTCTGTACTATTTTCATTTTGCACGATACTGAGGTGTACTTGTACTAACAGACTTTTGTGCAGCTTGGTGCTACACACTCAGCTGTTATAACACTACTCCCATCTTCAGAACTCTCGCACCCACAAAACTGACACTCCATAATACAATAACCAATCCAACAGGATGAGGACAAGAACCTCCATCTCAGACATCATGAAATCCAACAAGATGAGGACAAGAGCTTCCATCTCAGATATCATGGAATTTGGAGGAGCCATAATGGAGGAAGCCTGAGAAGTCACCGGAGCACACATACTGACATCAGTAAAGACCACAGAAAATTAAAGTCTTTGATCCCCACACAGGAGGGGATCAAAACTGTATTTTATATGACATAGAGCAGGCCCTTCAGCAAGACAGAGGAAAAGGCAGAAATGCCGGTAGTGCTGAGGTGTGTGTGCCGTGCTGGATGCTGCTGATAAACTTAGGATTCAACAGCCCATCCTCAACTGACACATGGCTGGAAACCCCACCAGAGGACCATCTCCTTCTCCCGTGTTAACTTTATTTTACTCATCAAATGAGAGCAGGAAGCAAAGGGGTTTACACATCCAAACAGCACACATGACATATACGGCTCTCATGCTCAATCAATCACGTGGACATCCCTTACTCAGATCTTAAAGACAGTTAAAGACCTCCTGGGTCTTATTTTACCAACGGTTATCTGTAACAGATAAACTTTAGAGCTCCTCCTGATAGACGGTATTGTAGTCCTAGAAAATTAAGGACTCAGCCCATCCCCTTTGAAATTTAGAAGGAATTAAAACTACACACAATCAAGGAAACTGAACTTTGTACCAGGTTCTGCATCCAGACACAACTGAACAAGTGCATTCCACTGTCTCTCTCACTGAAAGTAGCTACAAAATCGAACCATACTAGAAGCAGCTGGTGTAGCCTCACCAGGGACAGGAGTACTGTTCGGTCTAAGGTGCCTCATTTGCTCTTTGCCCTCTGACCCACCCCTATCTAGACTCCGAGCAATTCAAAACCTGGAAAGTCTGAGTGGCCATGGAGCTTAGGAGAGGCCCTGCAGTCCCTAGCTTGTGAGCAGCATGTGTCACCAAAACCCCATGGAGGGCAGGAGCTACAGTTCCAAAGGATGACTGAATATTTGTGCTCTTTCCTTTGTCCTGTCACTTAAACCCTCCAAGTCAGCATAGGAAGCATGTGACCAAGCAAAGTGACTCAGATGCAAGCTTTTCTGGCTACAACCAGAAAAGATGACTCAGGGCACAACAAAATACCAACAAGACGAGGAAGACAAAGGAGCTCAAAATTACTACAGACTCCTGAGGTTACCCAGAAGCCAGCCAGTCCCTTGCTCAATCTGAACTAAATAGCACACTCATGATTTTGAGCACTTAATCATGGGTTAGGCATTGCCTAGGTCTCAGACTGACCCCCCGGCACAAATCAGACAGGCCCCTAAACTCTGGAAACGGAACTGACACTGGAACCCTAAATCAAGCAAGGCTGGTTCCAACTTGCAATATGAACCCAGCTAAGAGGAGGGCATTCCACAACAAAATTACCAGCCTTCTTCACAAGACTTAAGAAGACACATACAGAGTCTTAAAATAGTCAAGATATCTAAGATACAATTCAAAATTATGTAGCATATTAAAGTCAGAGAAATCAACTCATACAGAAAGACAATACAAATAACAAGAATGACAGATGTAAAATTATTTGACAGATTTTAGAGATGTTTATCATAAAATTGTTCCATAAAGGGTGAGCATTCTCCAAAAGGATGACAAGACAGTGTCAGAGAAATTGGAGATACTGCCAGGCAGTGGTGGCACACGCCTTTAATCCCAGCAGTCAGGAGGTAGAGACAGGCAGATCTCTGTGAGTTTGAGGCCAGCCTGGTCTACAAGAGCTAGTTCCAGGGCTGGAGAGATGGCTCAGAAGTTAAGAGCACTGACTGCTCTTCCAGCGGTCGGTCCTGAGTTCAATTCCCAGCAACCACATAATGAGATCTGGTGCCCTCTTCTGGCCTGCAAGCATACATGGAAGGAATGTTGTATACATAATAAATAAATAAATCTTTAAAAAAAAAAAAAAAAAAAAAAAAGAGCTAGTTCCAGGACAGGCTCCAAAGCTACAGAGAAACCCTGTCTCCAAAAACCAGAAAATAGGAGATATTAACAAACATACTGGATGTCACCTAGAAACGGACCAAGTGCAATTACTCTGAACAACTCACAGAGAAGACAGAAGAGAGGCTCAAAGGCCTGTGGTCAACGCCATGCTATCAGTATCCAAACAAGAGAAAGGAGGTATTTGCAGAAAATAAAAAAACACCAAAAATATATAAATATATAAAATTAAAAAAAATTAAAAACCTCAAAACGTGTAGCAGTGATGGTTGAGAGTTTAGCAAAAGCAGCAGCCCCAAAAGACGAAGTGAACCCCCAAACAAGGCATTCCCCAAATCTGTCTTCGAATATATCATAACTAATTATTGAAAGCCAAAGGAAAAACTCAAAAAGAGCTTCAGAAAAATGGCATTACTTATAGAGCAGTGAGAGGCTCTAAAGTAGAAGTTACACTGCTCCTAAAAGTCTATTTGGTGATTGATGTCTTTGGGCACTTCTAATAGTCAGGACTTGGAGAGGAGAGGGTTGTCTGAATCTACCGGATAGAGAGTAAGGGTGCCCATGAGTCCACAATATCACCATGTTCTGTCTTTAAGCGACTCATTTCAATGACTACAGTGCAGGTTCTCTCAACGTAAAGGGGACGTAAAACATACTAATCAACAGAAAGCTGGAGTGAGCCTTAACAAAACAGACTTCAAGACAAAGAAAGCTACCAGGATAATGAGGGACAAAACTAACAGCTTAGAAAAGTCAGTTCACCCTTGAAGACAGCGATTCTGGATGTATTTGAACCTAACAACCAAGCTTAAAAATACATAAAGCAGATGGGCAGAGCTGGAGAGAAAGGCAGGTGAGTCTGTCATTACAGCGAGAGACTCAATTTCATTCTCTCTTCAGAACTGAATACCATTAACCCTCATGGCAGTCATTTATTTAAAAAAAAAAAACTACTCAGCAACATGAGACCATCAAGACATATTTGAAAGCACAGATATAAAACAAATATGAACAGATATAAAGAATTATAAACATACAAGGATGTTGACTCCCCATAACAAAATAAAACTTCAAGTATCAATAGGCGATAACAAGAATATCTCCAATCATTTAAAAGTAAACAGAATATATTCTTTGAAGGGTAAAATCAGAAGCTAGAGAGATAGCTCAATGGTTAAGAAGAGAGAAGAAGAAGAAATGGGAGGGGATGGAAGGGGAGGGAAGAGGAGAGGAAGGGAGAGGAGGGGAAGGGGAAGGGAGAGGAGAGAAGGGGAGGAGAAGAGGAAGAAGGAAAGGAGGGAGAAGAAAAAACAATGCAGTTTATCAAAGCATCCTAAAAAAAATACTGTATAGATGCAACAACTTTGCAATGCAGAAATAGTGTGATATTCTGTCTATATGTAGACTGTCAGCAAACCAGAAGAGTAAACGGGATCTTCAACCTGATGAGGAGACTCTACAGCTGACAGCTGACTTAACAGAAAAAGACTCACCATTTCAGCATAAACACTACAAAGACTCAAGAATGTTTCACTTCACGGAGTCCCAGAAAATGCATGCAGGAGAAAAGAGGCACGGTAGAGCTAGGTGTGGTGAATCACTTTACTATCCTGGAACCTTGGGGGCTAAGACAGGAGGATTCAGACACTGGAATCAGACTAGGCTACACTGTGAGATCATGTCTTAACATGCAAACAACTAGAAACCAAAATTTAAAAGCAAGAACATTTGCCCATTCGGGTGATAACCATTTTAAAAAGGAAAACAAAATAAAGTCAAAACCCAGAAAAGAACTGCTGGTAAAGCTATGGAGAAATGAGAATGCTGCCCATCACTGCTTAGTAATGGAAAGGGAGACAGTTCTTCGAAACGCTAGGACGGGGAGGGGCTGTACCCAGCATGCCTGAAACCCTGAGTTTGATTCCCCAAAACATAAACTAGGCATGGAAGCACATGCCTGTAACCCTAGCACTCAGGAGGCAGAGGACCAGAAACTGACCCCTGGTCAGTGTGGATTATCTACTTAGTGAGTTTGAGGTCTGTCTGTGATGCATGAGATACTGTCCAGGTATTGCTTATTTGCTTGTTTTTAAAATTGAGACTGGTGAAATGAATTGTTAGATATAACTTGAGTTTGAGACATGGCACCCGCGTGGAAGAAGAAAAATAAATCATATAGGCTGGCCTCTGGCCTGCACCTGTAGGTGTACAGCTCCAACCCTCTCAACACATACAAATACAAGTCAATCTAATAAGTTTTTCATTAAAAAATCAGAGTATAAGGGAAGGGAGAGGGAACTGGGATTGGTATGCAAATGAGAAAGGACAACTTTTTTAAATTAATTTAAAAATTAGGGTATAGACTGGGTAATGGTGGCTCACGCCTTTAATTCAGTGCTCAAAAGGCAGAGGCAGGCGGATCTCTGTGAGTTTGAGGACAGCCTGGTCTACAGAGCAATTTCCAGGACAGTCAGAGCTAGACAAAGAAACCCTGTCTCAAAGATAAAAATTAAAAATTTTAAAAAAGAAAAGGAAAAAACTTAAGGTATATCCTAGTGGCAGAGGGCTTGCCTGCCAAGCTGGAGGACCTGAGAGTATCCCCAGAACCCAGGGAGCCAAGACCAGTACGGTGGGCTTGCAACATCGAACTCCTAGACACGATAAAGCATAATATGACACAGAGGGAAAAGTAAAACACAACTAAGCCTACAGGCACTGAGGACAGAAGTGTTCCACAGAACAGTAGCCCTGGCAAGGCTGGTCCCATAGGGAAATGACTTCACGATCACCATGGATCATTTCCCCAGAAATCAGGGAAGAGAAAACATACATGATAAACCTGGGGCTCACGTCACAAAACGAGGTGAGGCAGTGAGTGCTGAGGTGGCATAGAAACAACGCTGGCCGGAAGAAGTCACCACACTCATTTTAGGGTACAAATGCTGAAAAGTGACTCCAGTCTGAAGCCCAGTGTGTAGCTCAGCACACAAAAACATGCTGGCTCTGATAAAGGGTACTAAATAAACGGAGGCGGAATGAGCTTCAAGTCTGTGTTTTGTATACACACTATCTCAATAATTGAATAACCAAATAACTGCTAAAGACAGGATCCTCTTTACCCAATGGCAACTCGGGAATGAAGCCAAGGCAGACCCGAAGCCTAATGTCTCAGAACCACACCCTCAGAGTGTTAGGAAAGACCAACGCCATCCACATCAGAAACAGACACCACCACCTCTTCTTATTGAAAGAAATATACCATGTCCTGTCCAAATTAGCAAACAGCGAACCTGCATCTAATCTGAGTTCCACAAGGGTCAGAGGAATATGTTAAGTAACCACACACATTCATCAAAGTACGAATGTGAACTCTACAGCATACACTAACGTCCACAAATACAATGGTAAGGAAAACAGTCCTCAGAGGAGGAGTGGATCCACTAAAATGGTCAACTTTTTAAGAAACATCATCTAGGAACCACATATGCTTCTGATGTTTAACAGCCTCCAATTCAACAAGAAGTTCCCGGCCATTCACTCACGCACTAGCTCAGCTCATCAACGCAGACCAGAAGGCAGGTGACCTGCTGAGTCATATTGCTAGTGCTTATCGTGAAAATCTAAATTTAAAGAGCCCATTTTAGATTCAATGATGCCTTCTCCCTAACAAAAGTTTCTACGATTAAGACCTATTTCCCAGCTTCTCAGAATGTGGCCTTACTTTACAGAGGTGGTACAGTTCAATAGGCTTGTATGGACTTCTTAAACCAGAGCAAGGGCCTCTTTCTAAAAGTGGGGTCTGGGGCTAGAACACAGTGGGAACACCGTGTAAAGGGGAGTTATGCTACCACAAACTGAGAACCAGCAGAGTGAGGACTCCTTCCCCCACAGGCCCAGGAAATGACAAACCAGCATGTTGTGGTAAGAGCGGCGAGGCTGCGTCCCCGGCACCCGGCCGCCCACATGGCTAGCTTATGCCCCGAAATAATTACATGGAAACTGTATTCTTTTAAACACTGCCTGACCCGTTATCTGTAGCCTCTTACTGGCTAGCTCTTACATATTAATCTAACCCATTTCTAATAATCTGTGTAGCCCACGAGGTGGCTTACCAGAGAAGATCTTAACCTGCGTCTGTCTGAAATGGGAGAATCATGGCAACTCCTGACTCAGCTTCTTTCTCCCAGCATCCTGTTCTGTTTTCTCCGCCTTCCTAAGGGTTGGCCTATCAAATGGGCCTAGGCAGTTTCTTTATTAGTAAGAAATCACTCCCACATCACCAGCAGGCACCCTGGCCTTTTGGCTTTCAGCCTCAAGAAGGACAAGGCAGGTTGAGGCAGGAAGTTCTTGTTTAGATTTACACTGTGGAAGAGATGGTATCTTTGGGAGCCATGAACTGAAATGTCAAATGATGGTACAATATACAGAACTTGCTTCAAAATAAGCAAGAAAGGGGAACGAGTTCACATACACACACAGAACAAAACCAGCTAACCATGTATCAATATGGTGAAACTCAGTTTCATTGTACTAATCTACTTTTACATTTGATATTCTTCATAATAAAATAAGTTGTGAAGATTTTAAAAGCATCAGCCACTACTGCCACCACAGAACAACCACCAGGTATCATAGGGCAATGGAAAAATGGCATCATAAACTCCTGAAGGTAACATGTCCCAACCATAGGGACTGGAATCTACCCCACATAGGCACCAGCCACCAGAGCAGTTCTAATGATGTGAGACTGACCATCCCAGAAAGACATGCAAAAAGAACACAACCCAAGCCAGGTGGTGGTGGCACGTGCCTTTAAGTCCAGCACTCTGAGGCAGAGGCAGATGGATCTCTGTGAGTTCAAGGACAGCCTGGTCTTCAGAGCTAGTTCCAGGACAGCAAGAGCTCTTACATAGAAACCCTGTCTTGAAAAACCGAAGACAGAGGTAAGAAGGAAAGGAGGGAGAAAGGGAGGAAGTGGGGGGGGGACTCCTCCTGCCTCAGCCTCCCTTGTGCTGAAATTACAGATGTAAGTCACCATGCCCAGCTTCAGATGACACAACAAAGTGGGTGAAGAGCCACTAAAGGAAAAAGAACTTGGTTTCTGTGACCCGATTACCAGCAGAAACCCTAGCCTTCTCCAGCTTGTGACCTAGAAAAACCTCTTGCACCTCAGATGCCTCTTCTTAAATGGGGACACTGAGTTGCTATGAAAATTCAGTGGTTCATCTGGTAGCAAGCACACATGAGGTGTTGGATATTTACTGGCCAAGAGGTCAAAGACAGAGCACTGTGAAAGAAAACCACTCCCACAGGAACCCAGCTTATTCTGTGCCTGCTTCAGTTAGATTTCTACCCTGAATCCTGGAGAAGGCAATCTTTAACTGTCACTGGTGACGCTTCGCTGGCACACAGAGGTCCTTGTACTCACAGAGAAGCACTACTAAGAACTACGAATGCTAATCACACAGGGGTGTCTCCTCAATGGGGGAGATAAAATCAAATACTTGCTTTTATCCAGAAAGCTGAGCGTGGACTTTGTTAAGGACCAGGTGACTTTTCTGCTATCTGTGGAGGCAGGCCTCACCCACCTTTTGCTATAGAGACAGACCTTGCCCTATTTCCCCAGAATGATTATCCCGGACTCTTCCCTCTGTAGACTATAAACCCATCCTTAGGCGAGAAGTCACAAGTACTCTATGGCCTGCTGACCGCTGTGCTATGGGTCAGAGACCACATTAGGCCTTTTAACTATAGAGCCCACCCTCGTGGTCACATGTACTCTGTGTTAAAGAGTCTCTACGTAGTCACCGTAAGCTTTAGTGTGCAGCTAGAACTGGACTGATTGCTGCCTGGAAACCTTTCCCCAAATCGTACTGTTTTAAATATGCTGACAATGAATTGCCTGGCATTAGACTCCCAGAAGTCTGATCCAGGTTGATGAGGCCAATCTGCACCCGGTTTTCATTCTTACTCTTCAAGTGGTTCACTTCCCTGTATGACACCTGCAGGGACCCCCTCCCCCTCCATCATCACTTGATATCAATGACTCCTGTAACCTCTTGCTCACTCATGATCGGTATCAGTTCCACTTTCAACACATTGCTTCCATCTGATTGAGCTAGAGAGTTTAATATTGTTATCTATCCACTGTCTATCTTACTTGGGGGGGGGGGCTCTAATCCCAGCACTTGGGAGGCAGACACAGGTAGATCCTTGTGAGTTTGAGGTCAGAGTGGTCTACAGAGCGAGTTCCAAGACAACCAGGGCTACACAGAGGAACCCTGTCTCCAAAAACAAACAACAATAGCACCTAAATAAACAAACAAACAAATAAATAAATAAATGCATCTGTCTTACTCAATTTCCATTCAGCATTAATGTCCTTTAAAAAATACTTACTCATTTTATTATGTGTACTTGCCTGAGTGCACATATATGCACCATGTGAATGCGGGAGCCAGAAAAGGCATCAAATACCATAGAACTCGATCATGAACCACTGTATAAGTGACTGGGACTGAACCTGGGTCCTTTGCAAGATCAGTTAAGTGCTCTTAACCACTGAGTCCTCTGTCCAGCCCCTTAGCATTCATTTCTAAATCCATCACAGACAAAAAGCATGTGACCACAACGCCAAAATGCAGTCATCACTTGGATGAAAGCATGATAGCTCCTGCCTTCAAGAACATCACCATCTGAGCATCCTCCCAAGCCCTGTGAGTCTCTTCACTTGTCACCTTGCCTCCTGCTGATCCCCAACACAGTCTTCCTGGTCTCAGTGCACATCTGCCCAAGGCTGACAGCAAGACCTTTTATATTGAGACTACAGAAGGCTTTGCTCCCACAACCCTGATAAATAACAAGGTACCACTGTTTCTTCGATCCTCTTAATTTCCCTCTCCTGCCAGAGCCTGGCTTACCGGTGCTGCGATCTTGCTAACAGCACCCAAACCTCCTTGGAAAGGAAGCCTCCTGTCCTCAGTCTTCCTTGGGGTCCATACAGAAAGGAAATACCAGACTCCACTGATACTGCCCAATTTAAGAAGCCCTTACTGATCTCATGTACATTTCTGGTTTACATAACCCCTCCTCATAAAGTAACCTAAATTTAATATGGACGGCTTGCTTTACTGCATACGAAAATGGCCATTTCCTGCTGCTTAGTCCTTATTTTCTCTGTTCACGAGCTGGCAAGGGTTGGAGTTTCTGCTGTTAGCCACACCACTCAAGTTCTTTCCCCTGGTTATCTTCATCTTTCTTGCGTCAGTCCTTCCGACCAAAAGTAGGAAAGACTGCCTAAGGAATAACAGGGGGAGGCTCTGCTGCTTCTCCAGCAAAGCTTCCTACTGGTGACAGAGCTGGGTCCAAAATGTGCGAGAATAAACTGTGACAACCCAGACAGAAGTCTGTATGTTCTAATAGTTCTAATATGGCTTTCTCTGAACTGGTTCCAGAGACAACGAGCCCAGCAGTATGCTAAATAAAACGTTCTGTTAGGACAATTAGGGGGTTCCCACTAAAGATTTCTGCAATGTCCCTAAAATTATTCAAGCTCATAAGAAAAAATATTAAAAAAAAAATTAAGATAACCAGGTTGGGGCCAGGAGAGAAGTTACAACAGTCTCTTATGTTTTGATTTCCACCTGATTTCTGTGCCACCAGCCTGGATACTCTAAAACAACTCTAAAGCCATTTCTGACAACTCTGGAGCAGTAGTGCCCCACCCCTGGGAACCAAGGACCTAACAGCTACACATGCCTGTACTGAGATGTTGGGAACTTTCCATCTCCCTGAATAGGGCAAGATAACCCTTAGGTGTTGACTCAGTTCCTGGGAAAGGGGCAAAGTGATCCTCAGATGTTTCCTGTTACCTCATCTGATCTGGCAACCACTCTCCAGCCAATTATTGGTAATAGCCCTTTTGAAAAAGCCAATCATAATAGTTAAAGAACCCCTAGACACTCCCCCTTCCTTTTGTGTTTTTTTTCCTTTAAAAGTAGCCTGTACCAGCTATTTGGGGTCTTTCTGGCCTCTTGAATGCTGAAAGACTTTGTCATGACAGAATTAATAAAATCCTCATGCTTTTACATCAACTGTGGTGTGAGAGATGGTCTCTTGGAGCAACTCTTCCTTGATGATTGGACTCTAGGGTCCAACAATCCCACTGCTCAGCCCAGGAAACAGTTTCCACTTAGTCAACCAGACTAGACAATGAACTGGAGGGGAAAGAGGACTTTATGATATGGAAACTTCTTCATAAGATGCTCACCTTCCCAGATTGGGGGGGGGAGATAAGGAAGTGAGGGCTTGTTTTTTTTGAAATGAAGCTAAAAGACACTGTGGGTTTTTTGGTGATTTTTGTTGGTGGTGTTTTGTTTGTTTGTTTGTTTGGTTGATTGGTTGGCTTTTTTGAGACAGGCTTTCTCTATGTTACAGTTGTCTGTCTGTCCTGGAACTCACTTTGTAGACCAGGCTGTCCTTGCCTGCTTCTGCCTCCTGAGTGCTGGGATTAAAGGCGTGCACCACCACTGTCTGACATCTGTTTTGTTTTATTAGCAAGACTGTGATTTTAAAGTATGCAATCTCCAGCCAGTAAACTAGCTTAGCAGGTAACGGCATTTACCACTGAGCCTGGCATGGTCAAAGAGAACAGACTCCTTCAAGGTGTCTTCCAACATCCAATTATGAGCAGTGACTTGCATGTGAACACGTAACACACATAAACAAAAATAAGTGATTTAAGTAGACAAATGTAATAAATGAAGCACACATCCCCTTGAATATTTGTCAGACTACATATTCTGCCATTTGCCTTGGGAAATCTTAGTCATCCCAGCCAGAGACAGCACAAGGCACACAAGCACAGGGAGCCTTCAGATACAGATGACTAACCATGGCTCAGCTCTGTCTCTAACCCACTCTGGAAACACCACCCTCCACTTCCCCACAGAAGGCCCTAATTTGCTCTTTACTCTAGGACAACTTCACCCCCATGGCCAGCAGATTATGGGTTTTCCTCTTTCCGTTTATGAATGCTACTAGAGATCCTGATTCCTCTGATCAGAGAACAGTCAGGAAATTCTCAGAGATGTTCTTTCCTAAGACACTAGAAATTAATCTCACATGCGAACCTTCCCTAAATCTAACAAGTGGAGCCACCCCAAGAAAGAGTAGAGTGAAAGAAAAGATCAGAAAGTATGGTGTTTCAGTCAGCCCCGGCCGGCCACCTTTCTTCCACCTCACGGCACTCCCTCGGCACTGCTGAGAAGGTAAGGACGACAAGAGATTGCTTCCTGTGTCTATCCTACATGTGGGGAAGAGCTCTCCTAGTGCTCCAGAATCAGGCCCTCCAAACGCTTATCACAGACACAAACGCTGAGAAACATTCTCCCACCCTGGTGTTCAGAATGCTTTACATCATCAAAAAGGAAATCACTAGAAACCATTAAAGCCCTGTTGACACACAGTATGAGAGGGTGCTACCCAAAGGCCCTGAGAGGACCACTTCTCATATCTCAGCTGGAAGAGAGATGAGATGACGAGAGTCATGGGAAGGAAAGCAGGATGGTGGGCAACACTAACAACGCAGGACAGCACCTACAGACCAGCACACGGCTCCCATTGTGGCCGTCAGACAGGCTGACAAGGTAAGTGGCAGGATGCAGACTGCTGCTTTTGGTTTCTAGGTTAGAGCATCAGCAGGCCTAGTGTGTGCACTGTGGGACCAGCTAGACCTGATGGCCATGAGACCTTAATTAAGGCTTAGAAGTGATGAGCTTATGCTATCACACACATAAATGAACAGGTTGCTCCCACAGACCAATCACTGTTTCTAGGGTCACAGTAGATGTAAGTTTTCTTTTCTTCTGAAGCAGGGTCACACCATGTAGCACTGGCTGCCCTAGAACTCACTATTTAGACCAGGCTGGTCTCACAAAGTTCTGCCTCCCCCAGTACTGAGAGTGCTATGCTCTTGGCAGGTGTGATTCGTTGTTTGTTTGTTTGTTTGTTTTCTGAGACAGAGTTTCTCTGTGAAACAGTCCTGGCTGTCCTAGAACTCACTCTGTGGACCAGGCTGGCCTCAAACTTACAGAGATCCACCTGCCTCTGCCTCCCAGGCGCTGGGATTAAAGGCGTGCACCACCACCGCCCAACAAGTCTCAGATATTTTTTAAGTGTGTTCAGGGCTGACAAGATGGCTCAGTGGGTAGACACTTGCTACCAAGCTGAAAACCTGAGTCAAATCCTGGGACCACATGGTAGAATGAAAGAACAAGCTCCAACTGCCACATGTATGTCATGGTGTGTGTGTGTGTTCAGAAATAAAGTCATGATGCTAGGCTACAATTTAGTCTCCCTACAAGCTGCCATGCTTCCTTTATACTGTCGCACTGAGCTTGTACACAGCTCACAGTTTACTACAGGCATGTGCACAAGTCGTGTTCTAAAATCTCCTTCCGTTTGTCAGGCCACTGGCTGTCTAACAAAACAACATTGTTTATGCTGTGAAACATCTCATACCACAGGTGTGGTTATCATTTAATCTATACCCCACCATCCATATTTCTTGCAAAATTTAGTTAAAACAGAATGTATGTAGTCAAATCTCTTTTTTACACAGGAATATTTTGTCTGTGTAATGAATTTCCTTCATCCAATCATGAATCACACGTCTGGCTGTTCCACTCTCTGTGATCCTAAGATTAATCAGTGGACTCAAAGTCTAATCCTGCCATTATAATGGAACCTGGACTGGAAGTACACAGTTATCACTGTCTACAGCAAGGCTTTGGCACAAGACAGTGAGCATACCCAGGGTGCAGAGACAAAGATACACAAAGTGACCTTTCCCTGACAGCAGGGATAAATGGTGCCACACAAGCCTTCAGGGAAAGGAACTGCCCACTCACCCTACTCTTAACAAGCTTGATCAATTTGGCTTTTAATCACACCTGCTGGTACATGCCAGGAATTCCAGCACTCAGGAGACTGAGGCAGGAGGATTGTGAAAGTCTGAGGTTAGGCAAGGCCCTGTCCACCCTTACCAAAAAAAAGTGTTAATGTAAAAAAAAAAGTTTGAGAATCAAAGCTGAAGAGACTCTAAATTCTAGATCCAAGGTTCTTCTACATTCTCATGTAATTACTTTAATTTCATTGCCCCTTTTAAAAGAGAACATGGGTCTAGAGCAGTGGCACATACATGCCTGTAACCCAGGACTCTGAAGGCTAAGGCTGAGACCTTGCATAAGAACAGAGAAGCAGATGGAAGACAGGAGTGGAAGGAGAGTAGAGAAAATTAACTATGAAGAAAGAAGTAGGGCAAATAACGGATTGCCTTATTAGTTAGATTTTACTCAGAACAAGGGGAAAATACAAGAAAGAAAAACATCACAAGCCACACAGTCTCAATGAATACTCTGTCTAGCTCAACAGACAGACCCTATTTTTGGCCGCTGTATTTGACTCTGTCACTGACAACCATATCACACTAGATGTGATTCCTGAGCACAGTATCCTATTAAGCCATATTTAATATGGCCCAAGCTCAAATTGATCTTGATGCTACACAAGCAGTTTGAGGTCTACTCAAGCTAATGAATTCCTAAACAAAAATTACTCTAAAACAGGGAAATGCATGCCCTTTACTCTGAAATCACCATTCAACCCACAAAGTTGTTTACTGTGAAACAAAAACATTTAAAATATATTAAGGAACTAGCATCCTTTCCAAGATGCAACAGCTGTGTCACAGGACAGCACTGCATATTCTGAGCACAAATGATTTGATACTATGCAGGGACCTTGGGAGTCAAAACTCAACAATTTCCCTCGGCTCACTGCCATGGAAACCTTGAAATCATACTTTGCATTTTAATAAGCGCTTTGGTTTAATGATGCAGCAAATTCATTTAGAAACCTAATCTGAAACCACAAAACAAGTCATTCTTGATGTTCTAACTATACAGACACTGAGAAGTTCCCCTGCAAAGCTTCAAGGCAAGTTTTGAAACCTTTCTGGGAAGCCAGCAAGATGGTCCCATAAAGGTGCTGTTGCAGTCAAAGCCTGAAGACCTGAGTTCAATCCCTGGGTCCCCAGGGTAGAAGAGAATCAACTCCTAAAAGGTCCGATGGCCTCCACAAGAAAGTGCACAGATCCACGCAATAAACATATAGTAAATTCTCACCACGACAACATCGTGATGCTGTGGAAATTGCTGACACAAGCCAACTGTGCTACATAGTTTTTGTTAATACACGATCACTGCAGATCCACTCTCTAAGCAAAAAGTAGAATTGCATTTTAAAATAAAGTATTAAGTAGCAAGTGTATGTCTTTTAAAAATTCTGCCAAGGAAAGAATGTCATATTTATTTCCAATGGGCAACTCAGATCAACAGGACACTGTCTGAATGGAGTTGAACGAGAAAGGTAACAACTACTCTCAACTATTGGGCATTTTTAAAAATATTTCAAGGAACAGTTTTAAGGAGTTTAATTCTACAAAGAAAAGTCCATATCTCAGCCATAAGAGAAAAGAACTAGGTTCTAGCACACCTGAGAGCTGAAGGAAGGGAAAAAAAAACTTTGGAAAAACAAAACACTAGACTCTGAAACTAAGATCTTAGCTTAAAATATAGAAGGTCTTACCTCCCATTGTAAGTGGGGCGGGATATTTCGTATCTGAAGTTTCCGAATCCTGCAGAAGAATTAAAACGTTTTAAGGAACAAAACTTAAAAAAGAAAAACACACCAGTAGCTAACACAGAATTTAAGAAATACTTAAAATATGAATTTTAATTTAGCTGCATAAGATATAATGAGGGAATGCAGCCCAGGGAAAAAGCACGCCAACCCCGAGGTATGCCCAAGACACACGGACTTGGCGTTCTTAAATGACTGAAATTTTCTAAACCACAAAAACAGACAGATAAATTCATTTGTTCTGATGACTATGTTTCGCTCCCAAGCCCTCTTTCCTCAGCTTAAGCCTCCCAGGGCACAAACAGAGCTTTAGTCCAGATATTTTTGTTTTGAGATCACAGCCAAGGGGCTCGCGATAGCTTTCAGGGAACTTGCGAGGAAGGAAACTCACATGTTTTCACTACTTCCTGACTGTAACATTCAATGCATTCTTTCATCGTGAGTGCTGGATATAAGCCATAGTACCTGTAATTCTCAAATCAATAAAAATCAGCTACTCTCATGCCACGAAAGGTGCAGTAGATCTATTAAATACCAACTGCATTTAGTACCAAGAAATTCACTATGTTGCCAAACTTATACACACACAAGCATGCATGCATGCATACACCCATGTAAGCATACATGTGGTCTCATGCAGACTAACCTAGAATGACCTTGAACTCCTGAGGTCACCACTGCCTTTACCTTTTGAGCACTGGGCTTATAGCTATGTGCCATGAAGCCTTATTCATGCAATTCTGGGCACTGAACCCAGGGTCTCATACATGAAGAAAGTACTATCAACCGAGAGCCATTCCCCAGCTCTCCGTGATTATATTGAAAAGTATATATTACTATATCATTTGCTAACTGTATGGGCTCAGTGTTCTTTTCTGGAGATAGGGTCTCTTGTGCTGTATCCCAGGCTGGCCTGGAACCTGCAGCAATCCTCTTGCCTGAGCAGGCTTGAACTAGGACACCAGGTTTTGCTAACTGCATTTTAAAATAAATTCTTTAGCTGGGCAGTAGTGCGCATGCCTTTAATCCCATCACTCAGGAGGCAGAGGCAGGCGGATCTCTGTGAGTTCGAGACCAGCCTGATCTACAGAGCTAGTTCCAGGACAGGTTCCAAAGCCACAGAGAAACCTTGTCTCGAAAAAAAAAAAAACCAACAACAACAAAATAATAATAATAATAAATAAAATAGATTCTTTAGCAATCCTATGCATTTAAAGACATCCTAGTGTAAGCAGAGACTGCACATTTGTTTCCCGGCTGCCCAGACCTGAATAATCACACAAAAACTATATTAATTACAACACTTTTTAACCTATTAGCTCAGTCTTCTTATTAACTAATTCTTAGATCTTAAATTAACCCATTCTATTTATCTATGTATCACCACAAGACTGTGGCCTACTTATTGGTAAGGTTCCGGCATCTGTCTCCTTTGGCAGCTACATGGCGTCTTTTCTGACTCCGCCTACTTTCTCGATCTCTGTTCATATTTCCTGCCTGGCTTTACTCTGCTAAGTCATTGGCCAAAACAGCTTTTTTATTAACCAATGGTAATAAAACATATTCACAGCATACAGATGGGAATCCCACATCATCCTAGGACTTGGGAAAAGGCTTAGTTGGTAAAGTACTTGTGCACAAACATGAAGGTTTGACCTCTATCTCGACCACCCTTTTAAGAAGCTGGACACAGTGGTGCACGCTTTTAATGTCAGTATTAAGGAGGCAAAGAAGGCTCTGTGAGTTCAAAGCCAGCCTACACAGTGAGTGCTAGACCAGCCAGCCTACAGAGAGATTTCTAGACTAACCAGGGCTTCATAGTGAGATCTTGTCTCAAACAAGCAAACAAAAAGATTGAGAAAAACACTTTTTTAATTTTATTTATCTATTTATTTATTGGTTTTTCGAGATAGGGTTTCTCTGTGGCTTTGGAACCTGTCCTGGAACTAGCTCTGTAGATCAGGTTGGTCTCGAACTCACAGAGATCCGCCTGCCTCTGCCTCCCGAGTGCTGGGATTAAAGGCATGCACCACCATCACCCGGCTGAAAAACACTTTTTTGACCTCACATTCAATCACATGAACATATGCACACTAATAATAATGATAATAATACTGGCACTTGGGAGGGTGAGGCAGGAGGATTATTGTGATTGAAGCCAGCCTAGAGTCAACGTAAAATTTGAATCAAAAATAAGTTAGTAGGTTTCAGGATAAGAAATCCACAACAGGGGGCTGGAGAAATGGCTCAGCGGTTAAGAGCACTGACTGCTCTTCCAGAGGACCCGGGTTCAATTTCTAGCACCCACATGGCAGCTCACAACTATCTAAAAATCCAGTTCCAGGGGATCTAACACCTTCACATCAATGCACATAAAATAAAGATAAATAAATCATAAAAAAATTAAAAAAAAAGAAATCCACAACATAGAAAACATGAGGAATCTTCATCTGTAGTGGATTGTGATAAAGTAGTCCCACACTAGCTCAGAATAGAGTATAATAAAGGGTTCTTTATTTAGGGATAGACTCACAGATCAACAGTCCTCTGCAGGAGCAGGAAATGAATCCCACAGCTGAGGGGGGGGGTGCTGCTCATGTTTTTTTTATATCTGTTTTTATAGTACCCCAGGCCACACCCCAAGTGGTCCAGCATCTCAAAGGCCATTGGCTGAAGAAGTTCCCACAGCACTTTTCCCTTTTATCTAAATAAGAGTTCAAAACCCAATACAAAACTATATACAATAAGAACAGATATCAAGTATAAAAATTCAGAGACTCCCTGCTCACAATCTACATGAAGAAGGGAACTGCATTCAATAATTTTTATACACCGTAAAACAGCAAATCACCAGGGAGAGCAGACCAAAATAGTAGATATAATGTCAGTTAAGGAAAAAAAAATTGAGCACCATCTAATTAGAATATACAGAGAAAATGTTGCTTTGTTCAAGAATAACCCCCAAGTCAGGCAGATGAGGAAAGAAGAAAAGCAGTTCCAGCACTCGGCAGGCTAACAAGATGAAAGGCAGGAACAAACGCCCAAACTCGTCCTCAACCACGCACACAACCTGCTAAGTTCTCCACGCCATGTCCTGGATATGCTCTCCACTGCTTCACTCACTGTAAGCATCCACCCTGCGTAACTAAGCAGAGAATATGCAGATGGGAACCTATCTTACTCAAGCATTCCACAGGCTTGGAAGCAGAGGGAAGACACTGAGTCTCTACCCACTCTGAATACTCTGTGGGAGCGGATATCTCCATAAAAATTTCCCTAAAGTCAATGTGTAAATGGGTATATACTCACATCATAAAATCAAATGTCCAAGAAATTCTTTAGGGTGCTAACCTTTGAGAAACAGCCTTGTTCCTGAGACGCTTAAGAAGGCACACACCTCTCATTTACCGATTAAACGTCCTTTTGGAATAATCATTTCCTAAATGATCATCCAGTTTCCTAATAAACCAAAGGTGCCAACCATACTCAGATGGCAGAGAAATACCATCTATGCCAAGAGAGCACCTGAGAAAGGCAACCCAACCTACACTGCTCACCTCTGGTGTCCAGCTCAGTCAACTAGAATGACATCCTATCTAGGTTGATTCTAAATGTTTAAGAGTCAAGTAAATATTGATGTTTATAGAGGGTTTCCGCAGAGTGTGGTAGTACAGGCCTGTAATCCAAACACCCTGGAGGACTAAGCTCAAGGTCAGCCTTGCCTACCTGCGGATATGAAAGCCAGAAACCTGACAGACACTTATATACACATGCATGCTTGTAACAGTTTAATTCCAGTATAAGCTAAATGATGTTTCATTCCCTGGGACGTCACATATTGTCTTAGTTAAGGTTTTTATTGCTCTGAAGAGTCACCATGACTACAGCAACTCTTATAAAGAAAACGTTTAATTGGAATGGCTTGCTTAGTTTCAGAGGATCAGTCCATCATCATCATGGCGGTAGCAGGGAGGCATGCAAGCAGATGTGGTGCTGGAGTTGAGTGTGCTACATCTTAACCAACAGGAAGTCAACTGGCTGTCACACTGAAGGGAACTTGAGCAAAAGAGACCTCAAAGCCAGCCCCACAGTGACACACTTCTTCCAACAAGGCAACACTTCCTAAGGGGTCCTTTTTCAAACTACCACCACAACCACCACCACACCACCACCACCACCACCACCACCACCACCACCACCACACACACACACACACACACACACACACACACACACACACACACACACACCACATACATAAGATACAGGATAACAGGGTTGTCTTGGGAGTATAGAACAGTGCTTAGCCCCAGGCAAGTAGTCAACAGGTCTAAACTTTTTATGTTTAGTTAATGGAAGGGAAAGGAAAGCCTATGTGACTGAAATCCAGGCAGGGGACAAAGGCAGGAGGTCTAGAAAATTTGAGGCCAGCCTGGACTACACACAGGACACTTTCCAGACTAGCCTGGGCTATGTATTTCAAACAGCCAACAGAAACTCCAAAATAGGGGCTGGAGAGATGGCTCAGCGGTAAAGAGCATTGCCTGCTCTTCCAAAGGTCCTGAGTTCAAGTCCCAGCAACCACATGGCGGCTCACAACCATCTGTAATGAGGTCTGGTGCCCTCTTCTGGTCTTCAGACATACACACAGACAGAATATTGTATACATAATAAATAAANCACACACACACACACACACACACACCACATACATAAGATACAGGATAACAGGGTTGTCTTGGGAGTATAGAACAGTGCTTAGCCCCAGGCAAGTAGTCAACAGGTCTAAACTTTTTATGTTTAGTTAATGGAAGGGAAAGGAAAGCCTATGTGACTGAAATCCAGGCAGGGGACAACCATCTGTAATGAGGTCTGGTGCCCTCTTCTGGTCTTCAGACATACACACAGACAGAATATTGTATACATAATAAATAAATATTAAAAAAAAAAAGAAACTCCAAAACAGAAGGAAAGCATAAGATTAACAGGAATTGGCATTTCTGCTGAGTTTCTTAAATCTTATACAGAAGGAAAAAGAATACCGCACACTCAATACAAGAATGAAAACTCACTGAAGTAGATGATGATATAGCTCCATACAGTCTGTGAGAAGCACATGACCATGAAGTAGCAGCTGGTACCCTGGGTGAACAGTGGGAGGGTTGTGTGTCAGGCTCCGGGGTGGGAATGACAAACAAGGTTTTCCCATGAAACAGGAGTGAGCCTACTGTTGAGGAAGGGGCATTCCTGTCACAGAGCAAGGAGAGCTGGAGAGAAGGAACAAGTCTATGCATTGTGAATGCCAATCTGAGTGTTCTCAACTTGATTGTTTAAGGGGGTGGGGAAGGGAAAGGAATAGGGCTCGGTGATACACACCTTCAATCCCAGCACTCTGGAGGCAGAAGCAGGTGGATCTCTGTGAGTTTGAGGCCAGTCTGATCTACAAAGCCAGTACTAGGACAGCCCAGGCTATACAGAGAAACCCTGTCTATATAAAAAAAATTAAAAATAAAAATAAAGAGGAAAAGGAAGAGGAGGGCATTCCTGGACTGAAAAATACTACTGTGCCTTGGTGGTCAAGGCCAAGAAGAGCAAGCAGAAAAGTTTTCAATCTCTCTAAACATTTTGATGTCTGCCAATGTTGTCGGAAAGCCCCAAGCAAAGAAATCTAGAAGTCAAACACCCAAGATTCAGTGTCTTGTTCTCCACCTGTCCTGCAACCCAAACACAGCCGAGGTATTGCTCTGAAGCACACTAAGAAAAACAAGGAAGAGGCTGCAGAATATGCTCAACTTTTAGCCAAGAAAATGAAGAAAGCCAAAGAAAAACAGATTGTCGGTGCTTCTAAATCTAAGTTCAGTCAAAATCAAGTCTTTAAAACTAACAAATAATCAGACCTTATATTTAAAACAAACAAAAACAGCAATTGACACTAAAGTAAAAAACTAGTAAGCTGAGCCTCCATATTCCCATTCCCAGCTCCAGCAATCAAGTTTGATCTGGATCGTGTTCATTCTACACCCTGTCCCCAAAGCCCTGCTCAGGTAGATCACGCTGCAACAGTGTAAACAAGACAAGGGCCGCATTCAACATGACCATAACTCCAGCCCCGCACAAAATGGACTAGCCAAGACTCCGTCACTAGACACCCAGGTTGCTCATAACTGTCATCTCCAGTTGGTTTGTTCACATCAAGGTCTTAATAATATGTTTACATTTACTTGGCACAGTCCCAGGTCATAAATCCTCTCTGATTCTAGAATTTACCTATGGCTTCCCCTCTGCCCAACCATTTACTAAACTGAATGTGATATACAAAGATAGCATGAAACATCCACAAACTCCCCAAATTACCAAGAAACAAAACAACCCAGGGGGCAAAGTGGGGCACTCCTGGAATCCCAGCACTGGGGAGAAAAGGCGGAAAGATGGGGGAGTTCAGTAAGACCCCATCTCCAATGCTCCCCTCCCCTCCAAGAAGACAAAGGCAACTGAAGCTGCCCCACGCTAGTTTCTACGCTGCCTCCCTTAGCGTCGTCAGCAGCTGGAAGTGTTACCAGTCTCATAGCTTATTTATAAATACATGGTCTCTAAAATGGTGTAGACTGGGTGCGGTGGCGCATGCCTCTTGTCCCAGCACTCGAAACACAGGAGCAAGCACATCTCTGAGTTGAAAGCCAGCCTGGTCAACGATGTGAATACTATCTAGGTCAGCTAGAGCTACACAGAGACCAAATAAGGGCTGGAGAGAAGGCTCACTGGGTTAAGAGCACTGGTTATTCTTTCTAGAGGTACTGAGTTCAATTCCCAGCAACCATGTGTTGGCTCACAACCATCTATAGCGGGATCTGATGCATAAAATGAATAAATCTTACAAAACTAACTAAATAAAGGCAGCAGACTATCGAGCACAGTGGTTTCTGCTTGCTACCTCAGCTAAGGAAGGAGATTCAGCACAGTTCAAGATCAGTCCACCCAAACCACAGTGAATTCCAGATCAACCTGGATTACAGAGTAAAACCTGGTCTCAAAACCTCATGGGGGTGGGGCTGGTAAAGGGGAGGAAAAAGAAACAAAACAAGCCAACAAGTGACTTTAAATAGCTGAATGCAGAGGGCTCAGACCTGTAATTCCAACACCCAGAAGGCAGAAGAGGAAAGAGCCTGTTCAACATCACCCTCAGCTACATGCAAAGTTCAAAACCAACCTGGGCTACATGAAACTCATTCACAGACCTGCCAGGATTCCCAGCCTCTCCTCGGTGAGAAACTGACATTTGTGTCAAGTCTGGTATCTTAAATTTGATGCCTGAGTCCCATCAGCAGGGGAGAACAAACTCTCACAAGATGTCCTCTGACCTTCCCATGCTCCATGGTACACCTGAGCACACACACTAATAAACGTGATATAGGTACACTTGTGCGAACACACTAATAAACATGGTAAAGGAACACCTGAGCGCACACACACTAATAAACGTGAACTCACTTATACACCCTCTCCTTTTCTTTTTAGTTTTTTGAAACAGGGTCTCTCTATGTAGTCCTGAAACTTGCTATGTCAACTAAGATCCTCCTACTTCTGCCCCCTGAATGCTGGGATTAAAGGCATGAGCCACCATGCCCCGCCTGGCCTGGAAGTCTTGACCCTACCTAACGGCTGGGATTTCAGGTGTGCTTCCACATGCCTGGCTCTCTGGCTGTCTTTTTATATTGTGGTCATATTTTATTCAGGTTGAATCCATGACTTTCTCACTCTGCCAAGCCTCCCATAAGACAGAATCAGAATTCTTCTATAAAGAATTACAGCAGGGCACAGTGGCCATTGTAACCCTAGAAATTTGGGAGGCTGAACTGGGAGAATTCCATGTTACAGGCCAACCTGGGCTGCACAGTGAGAGCCCACCTCATTCAGCAAACAAAATGCTAGAAATGGTAACACACACCTATAATTTCAGGAGGAAGAGGTAGGAGGATCACCACAAGTTAAGTGGTGAGCCTGGGGCTGGAGAGATGGCTCTGAGGTTAAGAGCACTTTTTTTTCTTCCAGAGGTCCTGAGTTTAATTCCCAGCACCCACATGGTGGCTTACAACCTTCTGTAACAAGATCTGGTGCCCTTTTCTGGCATGTAAGCAGAATACTATACACATAATAAATAAATCTTTAAAAAAAAAAAAAAGGAGAGGCCAGCCTGGGCTACATAGTGAGTTCTAAACCAGCCTGGGCTACATTATCAAGCCCTTTCCCTTAAAAAAAAATCGCTTGAATATCTGAAGAGCAGTACGTTCAGAAAAATCAGGGTAAAGGTTTAACTCTTTCCTTGCCACAGTCAGTGATGCCTCTTACCACCTTCCTTTCACCTCTGAGATTACTGCAGCTGCTCACACTAAATGACCCTACCTCGTTCCAGAGGTTCCAGACCTTTTTTGTTGATTCTTAAAGCTCAGTGCTTTCTAAAGAGGCTCAAGAGTTCAGAAATATTGGGAAAATTGAAAGTCTTTAAAGAATAATCTTCAGTACTAGGTATGATAGTAAACATCTTTAACTGCAGCACTCAGGAGGCAGAGTAAGGCAAATTTGCAAATTTAGTATCAGCTGTGGGTACATAGAAGAGGCCCTTTTTTAAAATTTTTTAAATCAATCTGCTTCCCTAGCATGCAGAGGCCCTGAATTTAATCTAAAAATTCTTTTTTAAAAGAAATTATTCTGCAGTTTTCATAGGCAAGGAATGGGGAAGGTCACCTGTGGTTTGACACTGCCGGCCCTGGGTGAAACAGGAGGCATCTGTATAACCGACTCCCGTTTCCTACAACAGGCACAGTAAGTAAAGTGTGCCCTGGAAAGGCCTTCCCAACACACTTCATGCACCCAGTTCACTCATCCATGGCTTCTTGAAATCCCCTCCAAGACAAACCAGCCTCAAGTAAACACGTCTCCACCTCCACCCTCAGGAGTCCACATGTGTCTCCCTTTCAGGGTGAGCTGTGCTCTGCTGTTTTCTAAACAGACCAATGCTTTCAGTACAAAGTCAGACTCAAGCATTCTGTATATTATATGATCTCAGTAATTCTTTCTGATGATCATTTTATCCCACATCTGGTCAGGGGAAACTGCATCTCCCTGTTGGTTCCTACAACTTTTGGATAAAATTCTATTTTGAGAGCAGTTTTGTTTTCTGGTTTTGGTGGGAGGGGGACAAGTACTGGAGTCAGACCTGGGGCCTTGCGCTAGGCAAGCCCTCTACTGCCTGCTCTCGTGTATAATCTTTCAGGTACTGTGTATGTTTCTTCCCATATCTGCCTCTTCTCTGGTCATCAACAGTGCAGCGCCTACAATCTGACCACTGACGGGGTCATCCTTACTCGATTGATCCCAGCTTAGAGAGCGAGAGAGCACAGAGGGGGTGGGGGAGAATGAACAGAAACATACTGATAATTTCTAATTCAAATTTTAGGTTGCAAACATTTTGCAGAAGCCTCTGACAGTTACATCTAGGAATGAGCTGACAGCAGGTGTAAGAAATGCACACACATGGTTCCTCACGTAACCCTCGCGGTCACCATTTCTTAAGTTAGGAACAAAGAGTAGGTTAAATACACAGCACATGAGCAACAGGGTCAGGACCACCTCTGGGCACTCTGGATCCAGTCTTCGCCCTTAAGACCAATAACCACATCCCAGTAAGAATATGTGGGCAAGTTATAGATTTCAAATGTCCTGAGTCCAAAAGTGCAAACTGTTCAAGATGGGGAATTCTCTGAGCACCGACGATGCCCAGGAGGACATTCTCACACCGCACTCCACGTGCAGGGTTCATGGTCACGACACAGTGACTGCCAACGTGACAGGATCTAAAATCACCTATGAGGGGGCTGGAGAGATGGCTCAGCGGTTAAGAGCACTGCCTGCTCTTCCAGAGGACCTTAGTTCAATTCCCAGCAACCACATGGTGGCTCATAACCATCTGTAATGAGGTCTGGTGCCCTCTTCCGGCCTGCAGGCATACACATAGAAAGAATATTGTATCCATACTAAATAAATAAATATTTTTTAAAAATCACCTATTAGATAAGAAATCAAACACAGGGCCACACATGTGAGTATTTTTGCTTTTCGGTTAACTGAGATGGGAAGAGCCACTCCAGATGTGGGCGGGCCCTTCAGTGGGGGCCTAAACATAACCAAGTCTGAGGTGGAAAAAGCTCGATCTCCTCCTGCCCCAGTCTCCCACAGGAAAGCCTGTCCCACTTCAAATATGTCAAACCATGCACTCAGGGTCCTGCAGTGTGGCCTCCTCAATTCACCACCTGGTGGCTCTCTGTGTAGGCTACAAGCTGTCACTCCTGCTGTGCCAGAGACAGTTCATACCCAAAGAGGATCTGTTCTTCCAGCTGCACACAATTATCATTACAATTCGAAAATATTCCTCTATTGCTGGTGGGAGTGCAAACTTGTACAGCCGCTCTAGAAATCAGCATAGTGATTTCTCAGAAAATTGGGAATGAATCTACCTCATGACCCAGCAATACCACTCAATCATAGTACCAGGACATTTGCTCAACCATGTTCATAGCAGCATTATTCATAATAGCCAGAGCCTGCAAACAACCAAAGAATGGATAAAGTCAATGTGGTACATTTAAACAATGGAGTACTACTCAATGGTTAAAAAATGACATCTTGAAATTTGCATACAAATGGGACAGAACCAGAAAAAAAAACATACTGAGTAAGGTAACCCAGACCCAGAAAGACAAATATGTACTCACTCATAAGCGGATATTAGACATAAAGCAAAGGATAACCAGTCCACAACCCCAGAGAAGCTAGGCAACAAAGAGGACCCTAAGAGAGAGACATGCATGGATCCTGTTAGGTAGGAGAAAAAGACAAGATCTCCTGAGTAAAATGGAAATGTAGGGGGCAGGGAAGGAAGGAAGGGGAGAGGGAAGTAGAAAGGGAGAGAAGAGGAAGGAAGGGGAGTGGGAAAATTGTATAGCTCAATAAAAACAATAAATTTTTTTAAAAAAAAGAATTGGCTTTTTAAATTTCTGTAATAGTTAACAATGGAATCTAGAGACTGAAGAAATTTATTGTGAGAGTCTACAGGCATTGTCAGGTAGAGCAAGCATGTTATTTAAAATATGAATACTCCTATCAGTTTTTAGTTTGTTTGTCTTTAATCAAACTTGGTGTAAATATTCGTGCTTATCCTATATCGTTTCATGCTGATATGGGAAATCACAGCCAAACAATTCACTGTCCCCAGAACAGGCAAGATTCCACTGCTGTGATATTTAGTCATCAAATCATAAATTACTATCGCCTCTTCTCTCTTTATTCAGTAAATAAGCCAGGCAGTATTAGTACACACCTTTAATCCCAGTATTCAGGAGGCAGAGGCGGGTAGATCTCTGAGTTCAGACCAGCCTGGTCTCAGAGTGAGTTCAAGGACAGCCAGGGCTACACAGAGAAACCCTGTCTGGAAAATAAAAAAAGATTCAGTAAATGATATTTGTGAAGTCACAAAATACATATTTTGATCTAAATTTGTGCTTTCACTGTACCGTCTCTAAGCGTAGATGTAAAATGAAACTTCACAGCTGGGCAGTGGTGGCGCGCGCACCACTCCCCCCTTCAGACCCTGCCTCTCAGAAAGCCCAAAGGTCACCTCCTCCTCCAGAGTTGCTCAAGACCACGCCTACAGGGTATTTAAGACCCAATTGCTAGACTTGCCATGTGATTTCTCTCCTACTTTTCCAAAAGACACTCACTAGTTGCTTTGCTCTGTTTATTAAACCTTGATTTATTAATTCAGCTTGATTTGGTTTGTTGTATTGGCAGAGAAACCTCCAAATCGGGGGAGTTTTTCAAAAATACTTATCATGGGGCTGGAGAGATGGCTCAGTGGTTAAGAGCACTGGCTGCTCTTCCAGAGGTCCTGAGTTCAATTCCCAGCAACCACATGGTGGCTCACAACCATCTGTAATGAGATCTGGCGCCCTCCTCTGGCGTGTGGTCATACATGGAGGCAGAATGTTGTGTACATAATAAACAAACAAATAAATAAATAAATCTTTAAAAAAATACTTATCATTAAGAGGCAAAACTATCAGGTATGGTGGTACACCTTTAATCCCAGCACATGGGAGACAGAGGCAGACAGATCTCTGTGAGTTCGAGGTCAGCCTAGTCTACAAATGAGTTTTAGGACAGTAAGAGTTGTTGCACAGAGAAACCTTATTATAAAAAGAAAAAGAGCCGGGCGGTGGTGGCGCACACCTTCAGTCCCAGCACTCGGGAGGCAGAGGCAGGCGGATCTCTGTGAGTTCGAGACCAGCCTAGTCTACAAGAACTAGTTCCAGGACAGGAACCAAAAAACCACAGAGAAACCCTGTCTCGGAAAACAAAAACAAAAACAAAAAAAAAAAAAAAAAGGAAAAGGAAGGAAGGGAGGGAGGAAGGGAAGGAAGGAGGGAGGGAATAAGGAAGGAAGGAAGAAAGGAAAGAAGGAAGAAAAGGAAGGAAAGCAAAACCAAGAGAGAACACATTGCTGTCTTAAAATGCTGCAGCTGGGCTGGGGAGATGGCTCAGCAGATAAAATGCATGAGCCTGAGTGTAGTGTGGAAAAAGCTCTTTTGTCAAGTCCTGAGCAAGTGTGTTCTTGACACAGTGACATGGCTACAGCCACGTCAAAAATCATAACACAGCTCTCCCCCAACCCCGTATTGAAGGCCTGAAGACTGCACTGCTCCTCCACAAAGACCACTCCTACCAAAATCAGCTAACCCTGCCTCCTTGTTATCTTGTATCTGCTCCACTTCATGTTCAGCTGCATGCAATAACCCTGCATCCCTGCTCAACTGTATATAATAAACGTATGCTGAGCTTTCAAAGTCCTGCAGCATCCTCATCAGAGATCCAGTCCAGCCAACCCTAGCTTTTCTGTCCATGTGCCTGTGTATTCCTGGAGCTGGACAAGGCACCTGAGGACCCGAGTTCGAATCCCTAACACCCACATAAAAGCTGATTAAGGCCACAACTGTCTCCTATCTTAGCATTAGGGGTGGATCAGATGGATCATGGAAAATCACTGGCAAGTCAGCCTATCCAGCCCCATGTAAATAAAGCAGATGAACCAGCAGGACACCCAAAGTCCTTCTCTCCCCTGCATGCAAAGGTGTTCACATCTGCATGCATGAGTGCACACATGCACAAGATGGTGCTAAGTAGTACATGGTTTGCTGTGTATTTCTTGAGAGTCTATTGAAAGATGAGCTTGTTCATTTACATCTTTCATTAGTTATCCAGATCTTTTAAGAGGCAACCCTCGACTTTTAAAAGTGCTAGTTCTGCACAAGATAAAAACCTGGGGAAATGACCACACAGCCGCCTTACAGCTACCAGGACGGTTCTTTGCCCCATCCTCACACAAAGGTGTGTTCTCCCACACAAGGCTTCGGTTCTCACATCATTTCCTTAGGGAAAGTTGAGATACGATCAAAGACTTAGCTGAACTTGACAAGAGATTCACTAAACAAATCACACCATATGTCAGGCAAGGCGGCAAACACACTCCAGTGCCTGCAATACCAGCATTTAAGAGGCTGAGGCAGGAAGTCTGGGCTACAGAGTGAGTTCTAGGACAGCCAGGGCTACGTAGAGAGACTCTGTCTCAAAACAACAAATTAAACTCATGAAGAAAGCACATTATAAAAACAAAGTATGCAGTTACCAATAAAAACTTCTCCAGGGGGAGGAGGAGGGAAAGGGGAGGCGGCGGTGGGGAAGAGACAGAAATCTTTAATTAATAAATAAATAAATAAATAAAGTAGTTGGGTCTACACACAAAAAAAAAACTTCTCCAAGAGCAAACAGAAGACACACAGACACTACTAGAGATGAGGCAGAGTTTTAACTCAAACACTAACCACAGAAAGTCCTAGCTACTATAATCATGGGCAATTTTCAACTTACTTGCAATTTACAGTAAAAGCTTCTAATTGTTAGGAGGAAAATAAGCCTTGTCCAGCTTGCAACGGGACCTTAGCAGGAACCCAGAAAGAAACCAGATGAGAGTTCTAACTAGCATTATAACATCAGCCCACAATTTTAAACCTAGCAGATGAAACCAGGCATCTTTACAACAGTCTTAAAGAGGGCCAGTAAAATGCAAAGGACAGCGCCCCCTTGAGAGCGAGGAGGGGAAGCCCAGGCTTGAAAAGCATCATCCACTGGATTGACAGAGCAACACAGGCTCTAGGAGAAAAGGGTCCTTAGCTGGGGTACAGCTCAGTTGGCAGATTGCTTGCCCAGCACACAAAAGGCCCTAAGTTTGATCCCTAGTACCACACAGAATAATCCAGGCCTGGTGACACTTGCCTATGAACCTAGCAGAAGAGAGGAGGAGCAAAAGTTCAAGGTCACCTTCCATTACTCACAGCCAAAACTGAGTCAGTGGAGATTTCACGAGACCTAGTCTTGGGTGGCAAGAGAAGGAAGGGAAGGAGGGAGGAAGAAGGGAAAGAGGGGAGGGGAAGGGAGAGGCAAGCTAATTGAAGGACTTAACAAAAGACCAATGCCACCCTCACCTCCCCCTAAAACCCCACCTCCCCTCCCACCCCCGCCTGAACACTGCACATTTGAGGTGAAGGAAAACCTCAGCCAGTAAAGTGCCTGCCGGGCAAGCATAAGGACCAAAGTTTGGCCTCTAGAACTCATATTAAAAAGGAAAAAACAAAAAATGGTGCTGGAAATCAAACCCAGAGCCTTGAACGCATCAAGTCCACACTCCAGAACTGAGCTACAATCTTAATTATCATGCCTTTCTTTGGGCAGACTAAATGTTCTTTCAAAGTAGGGGCAGAGTACGTGCTCATTCTTCCTTCTGATATGCAAGGTGGGACTCAAAGTTACTCAGGAACAGCAGGAAGATTAGATAACACAGTCTACATTCAAACAGCCCCAAGTAAGGACAGTACAAGTACCACATAGAAATGACAAATGTTTAAGATGATAGATTAAGCTGATATGACCATCACCATAGATAAATATGCCTGAAATTAACATCCTAGTCATGTGATTTTTAAGTTTTTATGTTATCAGTTAAAATGAGTTTGAGGCACTGAAAATGTGGGTTTAATTTAACCCTGGGTTTAATTCCCAGAACCACCAAAAAAAAAAAAGTTGGTAGGTATGCTTGCTGAGGACCCAAGTTCAAATCCCAGCACCCATATAAAAAGCCAAGTATAGCTGTAGTACCTCATAACCCCAAGGTGTAGGGAGCTGGAACCAGGAAGACACTGGGGCTTAGGGACACCAGCTTAGGTGCAGGCTCATTGACAGGGCCTGTCTCAAGGGAATAATGCAGAACGTGAAGGAGCAAGAAAACTGTCGTCCTGCTGATCTGAATGCACAATCACACACACCATATGAACACACAAATAAATGATTTCAGAAAGAGATTAATCCAGTAAGGGTTTATAGCTGGCAAATGAATACAGCAACAATTCCAATAACTAAGGGGGCCTAAGGATGGCTGGCAGCTTGCAATGTCCAAGCCAACCAGAGCTACAGAGCCAGCTCCTGGCAAGACCAGCCACAGTGAGACCTGTCTCAAAAACAAAACCAAGCAACTAAAAGTTAACTTAGAAGACAATAGTTGAAGAGGGTACAAACTGACCCTTGATACCTTAATAACCAAAAACTCAATAGCCGTCTACAGACAGAGCTCAGAATGTGGCTCTAAACAAGTGGCCACTGGTATGTCAAGGAACCACAGACGCTCAGCCGAACACCAACACTATTTAACACTTTGCCGTCTATGTGAATCCCAGAACAAGCTTCTTCAGAAGCACAGTACCAACACTACACAGCGAATCACACAGCTTCCTCAAGGGCCTCACGCATACCTCGTGGCTAAACATCCAGCCCCTGATAGTAAGCATGTTTAGACATCATACATATTTTTTATTTAATAAAAAAAATGTTCCTTAGTCTTCTGTAGTTAACATTCACCTTTCAAATAACACTGCAGGGGCTGGGGAGGCGGCTGAAGGGATAGACGCTTGCTGAGAGCCTAAGTTCAGTCCCCAGAGCCTACAGCAGGCTGGACTCTGGCATGCGCATGCCTGTACACACAAACGAAATAGAAATAGTGCTAAACGTTTCTCTTCCAAAGGCTATCTCTTCTAAGCTAGTACAAACAAGAGACTATGGAAGTATAAAATACACACTGAACTTAAAGACTTAACAGAAATGTTCTCGCATGCCTTTAACCACAGCACTTGGTGGAGCTCTGAGTTCAAGGCTAGGCTGATCTACAGAGACAGTTCTAGGACAACCAGGGATACACAAAGAAACCCTGTCTTAAAAAACAAATAAACAAGCCTGGCGGTGGTGGCGCACTCGGGGGGCAGAGGCAGGCGGATCTCTGTGAGTTCGAGACCAGGCTGGTCTACAAGAGCTAGTTCCAGGACAGGCTCCAAGCCACAGAGAAACCCTGTCTTGAAAAACCAAAAAATAAAATAAAATAAAATAAAAAAGAAAACAACAAAAGCATGCACTTTGCATTTGCCCCATTTTTTAATTTTAAAAGATCATCTTATGAGTGTTTTCCCATATGGATGTGTACGTGCGCCAGCTGCCTACCTGGTGACCTCTTAGGTTCAGAGGAAGGCCTCGGTCTTGAAGCACCATGTGGGGCTGGGAATTGAACTCTAGTTCTCTATGACCCTTTTCCTTTGTGTTTTCAGGTCAAGTTGGCCTGGAAAACACTGCCTTCCAAGTGCAGGGCTTACAGATATGAGCTACTATGCTTAGCTCCAACTCATTTTCTCTGGCACTCACCTAAAATATAAGAACTCTCACCAAAGGCTTAAAGAACCTTCACTTAGGGCTGGAGAGATGACTCAGAGGTTAAGAGCATTGCCTGCTCTTCCAAAGGTCCTGAGTTCAATTCCTAGCAACCACATGGCATCTCACAGCCATCTATAATGGGGTCTGGTGCCCTCTTCTGGCCTGCAGGCATATACATAGACAGAATATTGTATACATAATAAATAAATAAATTAAAAAAAAAGAGTACTAGGTGTTCCTCCAAAGGACCAGGTTTCAATTCCTAGCTACCGCTTGGCAGCTCACAACTGTCTAACTCCAGTGTTGAGGATCTGGTGCCCTCTCCCGGCCTCCAAGGACACCAGACACACAGGTGGTGCAAATACACACATGCAGGCAAAACATTCATTCACATAATAAATAATTTTAAAAAAGAATAAATTGTGCGCTGCTGAGATAGCTCAGCAGGTCAAGGTACTTGCTGCCAGATTTTAAAAGCTGTCCTCATCCGCAGACCTATATAGGAAGCAAGCACAATAAGCATACACACAAATAATAAATGTAATAGGATATTTAAGAAGAACACATTTTAATCCCAGCACTCAAAGACACTGAGGCAGGAAGACCACAAGCTCAAAGCCAGCCTAAGCTACTTAGGACATTCAGCCTGAGCTCTGAGAAAATAAAGATAAAAAGATAAAAATAAGAATAAACTTTAAAGTTTCATCAATACATGGAATAAAAAATCCTGTAATAAGTTAGCATTTACTCAAGGACTCTTAATGGGTGAAAGCTGTGCCAAGCATTTTACTCTGCAGGCAAACACAAAGACTCTCACTTCACAGATTGAAAACATAAGCTCTTGGATTGTTTACCCTTTCTTGTACAGTCCAAGCCCACCTGCCTAGGGATGGTGCAGCCCATAGTGAGCCGGACCCTCCCAAATCCACTAGAGATTAAGAAAATCCCCCTCGGCCAGGCAGTGCTGGCAAATGTCTTTAGTTCCTGCACTTGAGAGGCAGATGCAGGTGGATCTTTGTGAGTGAGGCCAGCCTGGTCTACATACATCGTGAGTTCCAGGATACCCCCCAGACATGCCTACAGACCAATCTGATGGAGGAAAAGTCATCTATTGACTCTTTCTTCCCAGGTGACCCTAGTTTGAGTCAAATTGACAAAAACTAACACATTTGCTAAGCCACCTCACCAATCCCTTCTTTTTGATTTTTATTATATGTATTTATTGTGTGTTTGCACATCTGTGGAAATCACAAGACAAGGCACAAGAGCTGGTTCTTTCCCTCCACCATGTTGTTCAGTCATCCAGCTAAACAATAAGCACCTCGACCACTAATCCATTTCATTTTCATCTTCAACCATTTCGTGTTTCATCTTAAAACACAGCATCTGCGGACACAGGTTGTGTTCCATGCCACAATCAGGACCAAGGCGCAAGAGGTGCTGAGTTCTGCCAACCAGGACCACACAAAATAAAAAAATAAACAAATGTATCATTTGTCTTTCAGCTGTCTATCCCAGGATGTCTTTTACCTTTCCAATTTACCTTCAGAAAAGAGTCATGCAGGACGCAGACACTGCTGAATGAAGCTGAATGAAGCTGTGGCTCCATAGCTCCTCCTACAACTGGAGGTCCTACATTGTATCCAAAAACAGTTACCTATTGCTCTAGTTAATGTACTGTTATTTAGAGACAGGATCTCACTAGTAGGCCACTCTGGCCCTGAACTTGGATTCCCTCTATGTCAGTTTCTGCTGCTGGGATAAAAAGCATGCATCAGGGCAGGACCATACCGTTCAACTTAAAAGGTCACAATAGTGTGTGTCATGAAGCTGAGACAGGAGAAGAATCCAGTTACGGGCCAGCCTCAGATACATAGTAAGATCTTATCTAAAGTTATTATCTAAAGTTAAAAAGAAGAGGAGGAGAAGGAGGGAGGGAGGGAGGGAGGGAGGGAGGGAGGGAGGGAGGGAGGGGAGGAGGAGGAGGAAGAAGAAGGAAGAAGGAAGAGGAGGAAGAGGAGGAAGAGGAAGAAGAAGAAGAAGAAGAAGAAGAAGAGGAGGAGGAGGAGGAGGAGGAGGAGGAGGAGGAGGAAGGTAGTAGTAGTTGCTGTTCAAAAAAAAAAAAAAACTGGTCAGACACAATAAACCATGCATTTAATCCCAGCACTTGGGAGGCAGAGTCAGAGGCAGGTGGGTCTCTGAATTGGATGGAGGTCAGCCTATTTTACAAAGTGAATCCAGGCACACTCAAGGAAACCCTGTCTCGAAAAAGATAAACACAAAATAATAAAATGGCTGGGCATCAGTGGCACATGCATTTAATCCCAGCACCAGGAGGCAGAGGCAAGTGGAATTCTAAGTTTGAGGCGAGCCTGATCTACACGGTGTGTTCCAGGACAGTCAGGACTACACAGAGAAACGCTCCCTCCAAAAAAAGCAGCCTAGTGGGCCTATAATCCCAGCCACTGGGAAGGCTGAGGAGAGGGAATTACAAATCAAGGCACCTAGCAATTTAGCAAGAGCTTTTCTCAAAAAGTAAAAAGAGAACTAGCGATAGAGCTGGCATTTCCCCAGCTTGTTTGCTCACTGTTCTCAACACACACACACACACACACACACACACACACACACACACGATGTTAATTCACACTAACACTACATCTCCTGGGCCTTGGAGATGGTGCTGTCTCACAAGCCTGGCAACCTTTGTGACAGCCCCGAGCATACACGGAAGCCAGAGACAAGGAGGGTGTATCCCACTTCTATATCAAGATGTGAGGCAGAGACAGGAAAATCTTCCACAAATTTGGAGGCCAGCCATCCTGCAGGAAGTCGGGAGGAGGGAACACACTCCTGAAAGTTACCCTCTGACTCCCACATTTACTGTGGTATGCATACCACCCTTCACACAGACACATTTTGAAAATGCCACCTCACAGCATGCTTACAATCAATGTGATTCCAAGTGAGCTCACACCTTCAAGCCCACTGTCTTAGTCTGCTTTCTCAGATAACCCTAGAGTGTGTCAAGCTGAAAACAAACACATTTTAAAAACCTAAATAGCAGGGCTGGAGAGATGGCTCAGCAGTTAAGAGCATTGCCTAATCTTCCAAACGTCCTGAGTTCAATTCCCAGCAACCACATGGTGGCTCACAACCATCATGAAATGATATCTGGTGCCCTCTTCTGACCTGCAGGCATACACACAGACAGAATATTGTATACATAATAAATAAATATTAAAAAAAAAACCCCTAACTAGCAAACCCAGAAGGGCACAATTCTCTCAAAGAAACTCTTGGTCTCCCTTGCAATACTGACATCAGAACTGGGAGAACTAAAGGCAGAAGGACCCAGCCACATCCACCTGCCCTTGGGCTTCCTCCTAACAGACACCAAGCATTTAAAATGGTCATTTCCTCATTGCCAAGTGTTCTAACCCTTTTTAAAACTTTACAATTAGAAAAAGGATCATAAACTAAATCTGTAATTAACAATCTGTACAGGACATTAAACTTTAGTAGGCTGGGCTTTAGACCTTAACACCTTGTAAAATGTTCCAGTAAGTGTTTTGGAAAGGTATAGGCGGTTAAGAATGTGTTAAATGGCCAAGCGGTAAAATGACATCCTCAAGACTGGCTTGCAAGAAACAAGGGCAAAAAGGAAGCTACCAGAACAGTCTGGGGGGGGGGGGGGGGGGTACAGTACAGCAGGACACCAGCTTGCTCCTAACCAGCCATCCTCGGGGAATTCATCTTTTCACAAACACTCTTTGGGAGCTGGAAGAGTGCCTGAATAGAAGTTATACATCATTTTTCCCAAGAAGCCTGCATCATATGAACGGACTTAAATTGAATCTACTGATAAGTAAAACTCAAATACATCTTAAATTTAAGAATACAATCTCCAAGATAAGCAAGCATTTGTGATTCTAAATTTCTTCTCTAATGACTAAACATCATTTGACATTTAGCGTATAAGTATAGAACCTTGAGATGGTTTTTATTTTTTTTAACATTTATTTATTTTTTAGAAATTTGGTTTTTTTATTTATTTATTATGTACACAGTGTTCAGCTTCCATGTATGCCTACAGGCCAGAAGAGGGCACTAGACTAGATGGTTGTAAGCCACCATGAGGTTGCTGGGAATTGAACTCAGGACCTTTGGAAGAGCAGGCAATGTTCTTAACCTCTGAGCCATCTCTCCAGCCCCGAGAGATGGTTTTTAAATATAAAGACTTTTTTAAAAAATCACCAATGAATTTTACAAAAAAAAGGCTCCGTATATACTTCAAGAGCATATGAATTCAGTTATTGTTATGAAACTGAGCAAAACAACCAGGAAAATCTAATTTACTTACAGCAAGCAATCAACCCATCTTAAAATTCTAATGATTCTAACCAGAGTCTATGGAACCTAGAGAGCTTTCTCCTCTTCCAGAAACTGCACATTATCTAATCAGATGGTTTGAAGAGCCCAAAAGAACTATGCATTCAAAGTTACCATCAATTAAGACAGTGGTGACAGATACGTTGTTGCTCTTTTCAGCCACATAAATCTGCCTTCCTAATTGAATAAAATCACTTAGTAAAATGTTAATGTTTCTCTTTCAAAGTTTTAAGTTCATGTTTTTCTCTCTCCCTAGCATCTGGACATAGTAGTCATCAATGGCTGGACTCAATGGATAAGCTAAAAGAAAATGAGCCAGGCATGGCTGTGCAGTTTAATCCCAGGCAGGATTAAAGTGAGTGCAAGGACAACCTGGGCTACATAGTGAGTTCTGGGATAACCAAAGCTACATAATGAGACTGTCTCAAAAATAAATATAAGGGCTGAAGAGATGGCTCAGAGGTTAAGAGCACTAACTGCTCTTCCAGAGGTCCTGAGTTCAATTCCCAGCAAGCACATGGTGGTCCACAACCATCTGTACTGAGATCTGGAGCCCTCCTCTGGCGTGTGGGCATACATCGAGGCAAAATGTTGTATACATAATAAATAAATCTTTAAATATATACACATACAAACGGGGCAGTGATGGCTCACACCTTTAATCCCAGCACTGGAGATGCAGAGGCAAGTGGATCACTAGTCTACAAGAGCTAGTTCCAGAACAGCTAGGACTGTTACACAAAGAAATCCTGTCTCAAAACACACACACACACACACACACACACACACACACACACATATCCACAAAAAAGTCACCAAACTGAAAATAAGCATTAGGTTCACACAGCAAATATCAGTATCAGTAACCTTAAAATTCAGTCCCGCCGGGCGGTGGTGGCGCATGCCTTTAATCCCAGCACTCGGGAGGCAGAGGCAGGCGGATCTCTGTGAGTTCAAGACCAGCCTGATCTACAAAAGCTAGTTCCAGGACAGGCTCCAAAGCCACAGAGAAACCCTGTCTCGAAAAACAAAAATAAAAAAAATAAAAATAAAATTCAGTCCCTTTCTAGATGACGGTGTATTGATGATGTATGCTTTGTTCAAGTTCAGTAAGAAAATAATCTCTTATTTTTAAACTAGAAATACATAAATATACTCAAATTTATATTTCAGATTTTAAGAAGTTGTAGCATTTCAAATTTAACTGAAGAACTCACGTATTAAGCTTAGCTATGAGGCTACTTTATCACAATTCCCGTAATAGTCTTTTAATGAATTCAGAGAACTAGGGTGAGAGTAGATGCGGTGGTGTGAATGAGAGTGGCCCCATAGTCCCCAGTTGGGGAACTGTTTGGAAAGGATTAGGAGGTGTGGCCTTACTGAGGAGGTGTGTCAATGGACTCTGACAGTTTAGAAGATTCACATCTGCTCCTGCCTGTGGATCAGGGTGTGACCTCTCGGCTCTTCCTGCCTTTGTTCATCATAGGCTCTAATCCTCTGAAAGTGTAAGTCCCAAATTAAATACTTTCTTTTATAAGTTGCCTTGGTCATAATGCTTTATCACAGCAATAGAAAAGCAAATAAGTATGCAAACCAAATTAAAATTCACTAAAAGTTCTTAGGTAGCTAAAACTTTGTGTTTAACTAAATCATTTGGGAAAACTCACCTTTGTTTGTTACTTAGATTATCATAAAATTAAAAATTTAAGGCTGGGCATGGTAGCACAGGCCTTTAATCCCAGCAGAGGCAGGCAGATCTCTTTGAGTTTGAGGCTAGCCTGGTCTACATAGTGAGTTCCAGGACAAGCCAGGGCTATGTAGAGAGATACTGTCTCAAAACTTGTGGGGCTGTAGGGATGGCTCAGCTGTGAAGAGCACTGGCTGCACTTCCAGCACCCTCACAGCAGGTCTGTAAAGAGTGTTGGCTGTTCTTCCAGAGGACCTGGGTTCAATTCCCAGCACCCACATGGCAACTCACAATTGCCTGTAATTCCAATTCCATGGTACCTGGAACATATACCAATACACATGCAGGCAAACCACCCATACACCTTAAATAAATTAGTTTTAGAAACTTGTTTTTAGGGGCTGGAGAGATGGCTCAGAGGTTAAGCTCATTGCCTGCTCTTCCAAAGGTCCTGAGTTCAATTCCCAGCAACCACATGGTGGCCCACAGCCATCTGTAATGAGGTCTGGTGCCCTCTTCTGGCCTGCAGGCATACACACAGACAGAATATTGTATACATAACAAATAAATAAATATTTTAGAGACTTGTTTTTAAAAACATTACTTACTGATACAAATTCTCAAAGTTATCTTAGTCAAAGTAAAAAGCATCAGTTGGATCTTTATTTCACCCCCTCCTTTTTTTTTTTTTTTTTTTTTTTTTTGTTCTACGTAAGATAAACAGTTAGTAGCCACCAGCGATTCAACTCATGGGTAAAAACACTTGTCACACAAACCTGGTGACCTGAGTTCAAACTCCAAAACACAAGTAAATTAGGAAAGAGGGAACGGACTCCATAAGCTGTTTTCTGACCTCACGTTTGCAATATGGCACACAGACCCAACATACAATAATGAATAAATAATTAAAAAGCAGCTCATAAATGTGGAGAGCTCAAAAATGAACTCAATGCTTAATGTTAAAGACATACAACTAATCTTGGACAGACTAAAGCATTAAATTACTACCTAGGATTCTATTATGAGGTTCCTAATTACATTTAATTACAAATTTTATTTTAGCACTGTTAAACAAGTCCATAAATGCAGAATCACTCAAACCAATGTACACTGAGTGAGTGTTTGGTCTTACGTCTGAAACTGAACACATTACTGCTCACTGCTGCAAAATCTGTTATTTACATTCATTTGAAAATAAAGTACATGGGATAGTCGGATGGATCAGTAAACAAAGGCTCTTGCCATGCAAGCCTGGCAACCTGAGTTCAGCCCTCAGAACCCATGGAGAGGTCAAAGTTGACCTCTGACCTTTACATGTACACCTGGGCATTCACATATATCTTACACACATCATAAATGAAAAGAAAGCATATTACTAATACTTTAAGACCATCTGAGTGCCCAAATGTCCAAACCTACATTTTGCTCACTCACACTTTTGTTTTTCTGAAGATTCATTTTTATGTCCATCTTAGTGTTCTATTGCTGTGAAATAACCAAGGCAACTTAGAGAAGAAAGCACCCCCCCCCCAGGTTTGTTTACAGTTTCAGAGGGTAAGTCCATTATCACGCCGGACTGGAGCAGTAGCTAAGAGCTCACACCTGATTCACAGCAGGAGACAGAGAGCTGTGAATGGTGTGAGCATTTGGGACCTCAAAGTCCACCCCCAGTGATGCACCTCCTCCAACAAGGTCACACCTTCTAATCCTTCCCAAACAGTTCCACTCCCTGGTGACTAAGCATTCAATATATGAGCCAATGGAACTATCCTCATTCAAACCACCACATTGAGAGTGTTTGGGAGTTTATTTTGTTGTTTCATTTTGCTTTGGGTTTTTTTGCTTTTTTTATTTTTTTTTTTTTGTCTGCATGTATGAATGTACACTAGTGTCCAAGGAGGTCAGAAGAGGGCTTCGGATCTCCTAGAACTGGAGTTACAGACAGCTGTGAGCTGCCATGTGGGTGCTGGGAACCAAACCTAGGTCCTGTGCAGCAGCAGTGAATTCTCTTAACACAAAGCCATGGCTCCAACTCTCACACTTGGTTTTAAGTTCTTTTTAATTAGTCTAAATATTTTTATGCATTTAGACTTTGCCTTTTTGTGTTTATTGTTTTACACTTCTGTCTTCCACATCTGTTTTTTGTATGAAATCCCCTGCCAGGCAGTTGGATAGAAACTCTCACTTGCTCTGACCATCTGCCACTATCGTGTAAATAACATTCCCAAAAAAACACCTGATCTAAGTAGACAAAGTACACATTAGAGTGGAGCAGTAATTCCCAAAGTACAGCCTGAGCATCCTGGAGTTCCCCAGCTGCTTTCAGAGGCCCGAGGAGCCAAAACTATCATTATAACATTTCTAAGATGGCACTCCGCCCCTTTCAGGGTGCTGATGTCTGTGTAACAGTGCTGCTAGCTGCAAGCATGCAGCAATGCAGGGGCTCAACTGTCTAGTCCCTGTGTGCCTCACTGACACCTGCAATAAAAAAAAAAAATTAGGCCTGTTTTGTCTTATAGTGGCCTTAATATAAAAGTGCTGAAAATAATAAGTTTGAGTCCGTCTCAATTCTTGAGCACACATCTCTTTATTCATCTCTGAACTGAAGACACAAGCGGTTCAGCTATCTGCTGTGGCTTTCGATTCTATCCAGAGGCCAGGCAACTGCTTGAAGTACCTGGTGAACTAGTCTTACTTTTTCTCTGTGAGACAGGGCTTCAGACCCAGAGCTGGCCTGGAACTCCCAGTTCCGAGTGTTGGGACCACAGTCATACACCATCCTGGGTCAGTCTCTCTTTAAGTACTATGTCTACCTGAAGATACTTCAGGAGAACTATTTATGCTTGAGTGCCTGACAGTCTCAAAAAGGAATCGGGTGAAATTTATTTAGAAAATGGTTTCTCCTCACATATTTATTTCCAAATGATTAAATTTGAACTTTAAGCAAAAACTAGAATTTTTGAAAAACGTCTACCTATGACTTCAATTAGTTCCTCAATATTCACGGATAAATATCCACTCAAAACACAAGGTACCTGAATGTCAATGGTGCCCAGAGTTCACCGACATTTCAGATTTCAGCCAGCAGCCTTTCTGAATAATCTAAAGCCTGTTAACATGATGTAAGGGGCTAGAGAGATGGCTCAGTGGTTAAGAACACATATTGCTCTTGCAGGTGACCTGGGTTTGGTCCCCAGCAACCACATGGTGGAGTCACAACCATCTGTAACTCTAATTCTAAGGGATCTGACACCTCTTCTGAATGCATGGGCACCATGCATACGTGTGGCATACATACAAATATGCAGGCAAAACATTTATACACATAAAGTATTTTTATTTAAAAAAATAAAATGTAAAGTCAGGTGACAGTGGCACACACCTTTAATGCCAGTTTTTGGGAGACAGAGGCAAGCCAATCTGAGCTAGAGGTCAGTTTGGTCTACAAAGTGAGTTCCAGGACGAGAACTACATAGAAACTCTGCCTTGAAAGAACAATATCGGCCGAGCAGTGGTGGCGTATGTCTTTAATCCCAGCACTCAGGAGGCAGAGGCAGGCGGATCTCTGTGAGTTCAAGGCTAGCCTGGTCTACAAGCAAGAACTAGTTCCAGGACAGGTACCAAAAACTACAGAGAAACCCTGACTCGAAAATAAAAAAAAAAAAGAAAAGAAAGAACAAAAAAATTTTTAAAAAACTGAGGAGAGTGGTGGTTTGAAAGAGAATGGTTCCCCCCTAGGCTCGTGTTTAAATGCTTGGTCCCAATTGGTGGAACTGTGTGAGAAGGATTTAGAGGTGTGGCCTTATTGGGGAAGGTGTGGCAATGGCCCACTCCAGGCCCCGTGCTGGCTCTCTCTGCCTGCTGTCTATGGATCAGGACATAAAGCTCTCTGCTACTGCTCCAGCACCATGTCTGTCTGTGCCACCACACTCCCGACCATGATAACTCCCTCTGAAACTGTAATCTCCCCCATTAAATGCTGTTTCAACAGTGAAACATCATGACCAAAAGCAATTTGGGAAAGAAGGGATTCATTTGGCTTACACTTCTATATCATAACCCATCACTGAAGGAAGGGAGTCCATCACTGCACAGCACAGGAACCTGGAGGCAGAGCTGATACAGAGGTCATGGAGGGTGCTGATTACTGGCTCACTCCTCACAGTTTGCTCAGTCTGCTTTCTTAAAGAACCTAGGACCACCAGCCCACAGGTGTCTCCACCCACAATGGGCTGGGCCCTCCCATATCAATCACTAACAAAATGCCCTGTAAGTAAACCTACAGCCAGGATCTTGCACACTTAAATGCCTTTGCTCCTGCTGTCCCCTCTGTCTCTTCCATCCATGGGTGGACCAGCTTCTGCTATTCTTCCCATCCCTCTTGGGGTCCTAGGTACCTGACACATTACAACTTCAAGAATGTCAATCAACTTTCAAGATCACTGTTACAACAAACCACTAAAGCTACTGAGTAAAAACTCAGGACGGAGAGATGGCTGAGTGGTTAGGATACCTGCTGCTCTTCCAGGGGGACCTAAGTTTGGTTACCAGTACCAGTCAGGAAACTCACAGCTGTTTCTAACTCCAGGTCAAGGGGATCTGATGCCTCTGGTCTCCATAGGCACCTACAGTCACTTGCACAACCCCATGTGCAGACATATGTACCTTTATGTAACTAGGAATAATAAAAAAATAAATCTTGAGCCAAGTGGTGGCAGCGCACGCCTTTAATCCCAGCACTTGAGAGGCAGATGCAGGTGGAACTCTCAGTTCAAGGGCCATACAAAGAAAGTCTGTCTCAAAAAAAAAAGAAAAGAAAAAAAAAGAAAATAAAGAAAAGAAAAATGTAAACATTACCTAACCAGTTTAGCTAGAAAATGAGAGCAGCTGTATAGCCAGTACTTCTCTTCAGACAAGGGTGTGTTCTTCTTTCTAACCCATGAAACTAAAATCGTTTCTACAAAAGCTGTTACCAGGCAGGCTCCAAAGCTACAGAAAAACCCTATCTGGAAAAACCAAAAAAAAATTTAAAAATGTAAAAAAAAAATAAAATAAAATAAAGGAAAGGGAAGAAAAAGAAAAAAGAAAGAAAGAAACTAAAACAGAACCATTATGCAGTTGTTCCATCTGTGTGTGGCCTGAACAATTCATTTCTGAAATCAAAAAACACAGAAATAAGCCAGGCATGATGGCACACTTTGGACTCTCCCTCAGTTCAAAGCCAGCCTGGGTTACATAGAGAGACTATCCCCACCCCTACTCCCCAAAAAAAGGAGGGAAGGAGAGAAAGAGAAAAAACAGGAGATACAGTATCATATACACAAAATGCAGAAATTAAAAACACCCCAGGGGGTGCTGGAGAGATGGCTCAGTGGTTAAGAGCACTGGCTGCTCTTCCAGGAGACCTCAGTTTTATCCCTAGCGGCTATATTAGGAGGCTCACAAACATTTGTAACTGCAGCTATTGGAGACTCAACACCCTCTTCTGGTCTCTGTGGATATCTGAACATAGGTGGAAGACACTAAACACACATACACATAAATTTAAAAACATATTTTAAGAAATAAAAATAGGGGCTAGAGAGATGGTTCAGTGATTAAGAGCCCTTACTGTTCTTCCAGAGGACCCAGGTTCAATCCCAGTACACACAATGGTGGCTCACACCCAGCTGTAACTCCAGTCCCAAGAACCTGATGCCCTCTTCTGGCCTCCTTGGGCACCAGGCATCACATGATGTAGAGACACACACAGGCAAAACATCCATACTATTTTTAAAAAATAATTATTATTACAAATAAAAGTTAGACTTCTTTAAAACTGCAGTTGAGCACAATGGTGCAAACCTATATAGCCCCAGCTACTCAGGAGGCTGAACTCTATGGATCCCCCAAGCCAGACAACCTAAGGCCAGCCTGGGCAACAGTTTATTTTTGAGATGGAGAAGTCTTGCTAAGTTAATTAAGTTAAATTAAAATAAACATTTGGGAGTCTCTAGGGGGAACTCAATCACTTCCCAGATTTAACAAAGTCACGCGCTCTTGTAACTCAGTTTCTTGTCCATTATCCACCCACTTGGACACTACTTTCTTTTCTGTTGTTCCAAGAAATTCCCTAGGTTTTACCTTAACATTGTGAGACTGCTTCTTAAAATAAACAAATATACTACAAATAGAACTTCACACGCTAAATACCCAGCGGAAATGATGCACTTTGAGGCCCAAAGTCAGGTGAGCTGGGAAGTGGCCATGGAGACACTTGTCCCACCAAAGGAGTAACATAAAAAAGGCAGCAGAATGTAAGCGGCACCGTCTCCCCTCGGGAGATGACGGAAGACAGCTCCCACTACAGGGGCTATTGATTCCTTCTGAGGCAAGATAAAAAGTGTGCTAGTTACATAAAACAAACCTGCAAATTTCAAACGCATGAGGGATAACTTACCAGACTTAATTTTATAGGGTTTTCTTTCTTTTTATCTATATATACAAACAAAGGACAAAAATGAAGGGAATGCAAGCTTATTAGAATGAGGCCATCATCTTTGAATGAGAAGGAAAACATTTCTAAAATCACACAGACTTGAAAATACAAGTTTGGTTTTTGTTTGTATTGTGTTTGGTTACAGAGAGGACCTCACTAGGAAACAGGTCAGCTTCAGGCTCACGTCTGGCAGCACTGCCGCCAGAGCCCTGAGGCTATACGTGACCCTCGCTCCCCACAGCTCCTGACCCCAGGGTCTCACTGCACAGCTACCAGAGGCTTTTCTTTGTTGTCAGCCTATGACGAATCCTGCCAATAATAGAAATTTCATAGTTCCCCCCCTCCATTGCATTTACAAATTTAATTTTTGTTATTTTACTTTATTTTGTTTGAGACAGGGTCTCACTGTATAACCCTGACTGGTCTGAAACCCACAGAAATTTGCCTGCCTCAGGCTCCCAAGTACCAGGTTTCAGGCATACCCATCACCACACCCAGCTAAATATATATGTTTGGTGCAACAATTTCCAATCTAAGAATTTGTGTTATACAGTTTTTTAGACTACAAATGGACATAGTGGTACATACCCATGCCCCAGCTCTCAGAGACCAAGGCTGGGGGGGTTAGAATGTTGGAGACCAGACTGAGCTACACAGTAAGATATTATCTTTAACAAAAAAAAATCCTGAGTCTTGGGTAAATTAGTAGTTGCCTAGCACAAAGGAAGTCCTGAGTTTGAGCCCCTAGCACAACAATACAACTTGAAATTTTTTTTTAATTTATTTATTATGTGATGTGGGAGTGATTTCTTATTAATAAAGAAACTGCCTAAGCCCCTTGATAGGCCAACCCTTAGGTGGGTGGAGTAAACAGAAGAGGATGCTGGGAAAAAAGCTGAGTCAAGGAGTCGCCATGATTCTCCCACTCCAGACAAACGCAGGTTAAGATCCTCCCTGGTAAGCCACCTCGTGGGCTACACAGAATATTAGAAATGGGTTAGAACAATATGTAAGAGCTAGCCAATAAGAAGCTGAAACTAGCCAGGCCAGGCAGTGTTTAAAAAAAATACAGTTTTCGTGTAATTATTTCAGGCATAAACTAGCCATGCGGGTGGCTGGGTGCTGGGGACGCAGCCCTGCCGCTCCTAATTCAACAATTATGTATACAGTGTTCTGCCTGCATGCATACCTGCACCCCAGAAGAGGGCGCCAGATCTCATTACAGATGGTTGTGAGCCACCATGTGGTTGCTGGGAATTGAACTCAGGACCTCAGGCAGAGCAGTCAGTGCTCTTAACCCCTGAGCCATCTCTCCAGCCCACAACTTGAAATTTTTCTGAGGAGTTCAATGATACATATATAAAAATATTTGACATGTTATAGTAAAAAATTAAATTATTGCATAAATATCCTTCACAGCACAGCAAGCTAACAGTTAAATCTATCCATACTACACACTTAAAATCCTTCAAAAGATATAGTAAAAGCACTAGATAAAATCATATTATAAACAGCTTTTTATAGCTGGGTAGTGGTGGTGCACTCAGGACACAGAGACAGACAGATCTCTTGAGTTCAAGGCCAGCCTGGTCTCCAAAGAAAGTTCTAAAACAGTCAGAGATACACAGAGAAACCCTTGTTTTGGAAAAAATACTTAAACATAATATATATGTAAATATATAATACACATTGAACATTTGTGAAGGGACAGGGCTCAGACCTGTGGCTGAAGTAACTGCATAAGTATGAAAGCCCAGAACCTACATAAAGTGGTGGGCGTGGCCACCTGCCTATAACCCCTGTACACAGGGGATGAAGACAAGGCATTCCTGGAGCAAGCTGGGAGCCAAAACACTGAGCTCCAGCCTATAACTCCAACTCCAGAGATGCTGCGACTTCTTGACTAGGGAGGACACCGGCACTCACATATTCACATACACATGCCCCCTCCAGAATGCACACACACACACACACACACACACACACACACACACACACACAATTAAATGTAAGAACATTTTTTTAGACAAAATCTCACTACGAAGCCCAGGACGGCCCAGAACGCACTATGTAGATCAAAACGGCCTCAGATTCAGAGATCCAGTGGTGTCTGCTGAAGTGCTGGAAAATAAATGCATTTCCACCATGCTCCTTTGAAGATAAATCCAAAGAGAGAGATTGAGATTTATTTTACCTTGTGGTTGCTTTTTAATCATTTACTCATTTTCTTGAGTAGCACACACATGGAGGTCAGAGAACACTTCAATCACACGGTTCCTGATCAAACTTGGGTCACAAGGCTTGGTGGCAGCCCTTGTGACTCCTTATCCACTAAGGCATTTCATACACCCTTATGTATTGCTATTAGTTTCAAATGAAGATGTTTCTACTTTTATCTTTATTTTATGTGTTATTTATGTGTTATTTATGTGTTATTTATGTATTTTGTCTACACATAGGTCTATTTGCTATATGCATGCCTGGTGCCCTTCAAAGCCAGAAGAGGACACTGAGCCCATGAAGTTGGAATTACGAAATGATTGTTAGCTGTTATGTGGGTGCTGAGAATAGAAGTCAGGTCTTCTGGAAGAGCAGGAAGTGCTCTGAACTATTTGGCCATCTCTCTGTCCTCACCCTCATGTTTTTTTTTTAATATATTTATTTATTTATTATGTATACAATAGTCTGTCTGTGTGTATTTCTGCAGGCCAGAAGAGAGCACCAGACCTCATTTTACAGAAGGTTGTGAGCCAAAATGTGGTTGCTGGGAATTGAACTCAGGACCTTTGGAAGAGCAGGCAATGCTCTTAACCACTGAGCCATCTCTCCAGCCCCCTCACCCTCATGTTTTAAGTTGATTTAAATGTACACCAAAAAAAGTAAAGTTCACATGTTCAATACTTACACTGTTTACTGATAGTCTATTATATGTTAAACTGTGAGAAAAAAATTAGCACATATAAACAACACACCCATAAAGTCTGTACCCCCCGTGCTGAACATTCCCAAGGTCAGAGGGAGGTCAGACAGAGAGGTTCAAGGCCAGCCTGGAGTACTTTAGAGACTCTACCACAAACAAAACAAAAAACAAAAAGAGAAGAGGATGGGGAGAGAGAAAGAGGCGAGCAAGAAGACTTTTGGTTTATTTTTATGATAGGATATGATCATGTAGCCCAGGCTGGCCTCTCCTCCAGAGTGCTGGGATCACACAGCCAGATGCACAGATTTCTAACAAAGCTCTTCAACATCTACCATCACCTCTCAATCCAATCTACCTTCATCCAGTTTTCACATCTGGCTCTCAAGGGGCCAAAACACAGCAGCTGCCATGAAGGTAACCACAGACAATTCCACAGACTCCTCCAGGAGCCATGAAGACACCCTGTCTGCCTCAGCTCCCTATGCTAAAACACCAGTATGGCAGAGCTAGCACGTTAGCTACAGAGTGAGGTTCAGAGCACAACCCAGGTTCAGTGCCCACCTTCACAATTGGCTGTCACTCTAGTTTCAGAGAGTCCAATGCCCTTTTCTGGCCTCTAGGGGCAAAAGGCACACCTATGGTACATATACATATATGCAAGCAAAACATTTACACACACACACACACAATAATAAATCTTTATTAAAAAAAAAAAAAGAAAAAAGAAAGAGGGGCTAGAGAAATGGTTCAGAGGTTAAGAGCACTGGCTGGTTTTCCAGAGGTCCTGAGTTCAATTCCCAGTAACCACATGGTAGCTCTCAACTATCTGTAATGGGGTCTGGTGCCCTCCTCTGGCCTGCATGGACAGGTGCAGGCAGAACACATAGTAAGGACACGGAAGGTAAAGATTTACCTCCAAGCCTCCCAATCTTCAACAACAGTAGTAACTAAAGAGACTTCCCTCTGCAAGGCAGGACCCTTCCAAACAATCCAGGACTAAGGATGTACCCCGTAGTCACATTCAAGGGAAAAGGCTGGGGCTTCTCTATGTACCCTACTCTCACTTTCTCTCAGCTGCCACCACGCCCACCCACCCCACCCTACAATTCATTTATAGTTACGTGAAGCTGCTAAAAATGTATCAGTTAAAGGTCTTGGTTTCTTGTTGTTTTGGGGTTTTGGAGACAGGATTTCTCTGTATATCCCTGGCTGTCCTGGAACTTGCCTTCTAGATCAGGCTTCCCTAGAACTCAGGGATCCACCTGCCTCTGCTGGAATAAAAGGCATGAGCCATCATGCCAGGCTTTGGTTTCCTTCTTCAAACTGATGTCCGAACTGGGCATGACAGCACCTGCTGATGACCACAGCACCAGCAGCGCCAGGCATTCAGGGCCAGCATCGACTCCAGGAGACCCGTCTCCAAAAGCAAACAAAACTAGACTCCCTGGCCGGTTTCACTCTGTAATAAATCACGACTGCCCACCACTTTGGGCTGTCTTTTATAAAGGAAGACTGTAATAAGTCAACCCTTCAAAGACTTCCAAACTTCAGAGACAGCAAGACAGAAGATGTCCCTGCCCTGACTTGTCCCCGCAAACACAACAGGGCTGCTATAGATCCTCAAGTAAGCCACTTGAGGATTTGAGCAACTTAATGGGGAGAGTAAAGTCAGGCTGGGCAGGGCAATGGGGCCAGCAGTGATGCTGCTGGCTGGTCTCCTCACCCAAGGCTCCATGGAGAATCTCTTAGTAAAGCAACTAATATCACAGAATCTACTGTTGTGTCTCTTTAAATTTCCTTCCTGAAAACAGTAGGTGTCTATTACACTGAGAAAGTAGCAATTTTTTTAAAAAGATCTTTCTTTTAATGGGGGGGGGGGGGGCATGTATACAAGTGCCCGAGGAGGCAGGAGGAATCAGATCCCCTGGAGGACTGGAGTCATGAGAGCAGTAGTTATGAGAGAGTAGAATCAAACCCTGGTCCTTTGGAAGAGTGATGCCTGCTCTTAACCTTTTAACTTCCAAGACTGCTCTTCAGCCCCAAACATCATTACTGATGAAAGAACGTATAGAAGATAAACACAAGTCTTGACAGAAAGCCAAGTCCCTCAAGATCAGCTAAGCTAAATAAAGAAGCACTTCATGCCAGCAGGTGAGATGGCCATCAAAGGCGGAATTCACAACTGAGGAGCCTGCTCTTATCTAGGATGATATTTTCAAGAAAGCAAAACTAGGCACTTTCAAAAGACCATATTTCTTGTGGCATAAGTTTTATGAGTAAAATGAAAAGAATGCTTAACCTCTCCCAGCATCCAAAAATAACCAAATGATTAAAGTGTTTAAAAGAGCTAGGTGTGGTATGACTGACTACCTGTAAGCCCAGCAGAAGGGGAGGCTGTGACTACAGCCTGAGCAACAGAGTAAGACACTAATTATTAATGTAGCCTATGCTAGTCATAATGAACTGACCAACAGTGTCAACCCCGGCTTGTCAGGTAAGCTCTACAGATCTGAACTGGACCTCACTCTTTTGCAACTTAAGATAGTTTCTGGAGATTTCCCAAATTTATGTTAAGAAAAAGCATATGATTTGTTTAAGGAACTGAGCTCACAGCCACTAGAAATAATGAAATACACCAGGCAACAGGTCCTGGCCAGATATTACAGACAGGTCTTGAATGTTGAACAAGATGATCTTCTAGAATTAGGGGACTCTTCCAGCTCTAAAAGATTAGAAACAACAAACTCATAAATGTTTCTAGAAATTAGAAAGACAACCCAAGCGCCAATAAATGAAATCTGGAAGGCAATATTCCAGGTCATTGTCATAAATCCATCCACTTACAGCAGTGCTAGAAGGTTCAGTTAGTTGTTTTTTCTTTAAGATTTATTTATTTTGGGGGCTGGAGAGATGTCTCAGAGGTTAAGAGCACTGGCTGCTCTTCCAGAGGTCCTGAGTTCAATTCCCAGCAACTACATGGTGGCTCACAACCATCTGTAATGGGGTCTGGTGCCCTCTTCTGGCCTGCAGACATACACACAGACATAATATTGTATACATAATAAATAAATAAATAAATATTAAAAAAATATTTATTTATTTTAGTTAACTGGGCATGGTATTAATGTCTTTAATCCCAGCACTTTGAAGGCAGAGGCAGGTGGGAATTGGGATCTCTAAACTGGTCTACAAAGTGAGTTCCAAGACGGTCAGAGCTACCCAGAAAGACCCTGTCTTGGAGATGAGGGAAAAAAAGATTTGTTTTGGGCCAAAGAGATGATTCATATGGTAGCTCACAACCACAAAGCTTTTAAATTTTTGTTTTGAGTTTTATTTTATGCATGAGTGTTTTGCCTACATGTGTCTATGTGCGTCACGTGCATAACTGTGCCTATAGGTCAGAATGGGGTGATGGAGTCATGGAAGGTTGTGAGCCACCATGTGCTGAGAAAACCCAGGTCTTCTGTAAGAACAGCAAATGTGCTTAGTGGTGAGCCATCTCTTCTCTTCGGTGTTCATCTCATCACAAACTCTCCTGTAGCCCCCAACACAGGGGACTACACCGCCTCTTCCACAAGTTTACTTTTCCTCAAAACACTCCCTCTACCTGACTATTGTGAAGAAAAGGATATTTTTCTTTTTCTTTTCTCTTTTAACATTTATTTATTTATTATGTATACAATGTTAGAAAAGGCTATTGGATCTCATTATAGATGGTTGTGAGCCACCATGTGGTTGCTGGGAATTGAACTCAGGGCCTTTGGAAAAGCAGTCAGTGCTCTTAACCTCTGAGCTATTTCTCTAGCCCCAGGATATTTTTCTATCAAAGGTACTAAAGTCTAATAAGAACCCCTGAAAGCTGGGCATGGTGGCGCACGCCCTTAATCCCAGCACTCAAGAGGCAGAGGCAGGCAGATCTCAGAGTTCGAGGCCAGCCTGGTCTAGACCGAGACACAGACACAGACGCGCACACACACACACACACACACACACACACACACACACACACCTCCCCTCCCCCACTTTTTTCAAGATTTATTTATTTTTATTTTATGTGTATGGGAGTTTTTACCTATCTATACGTATGGGCACATATGGGTGCTAAGGAGGCATAGCCACTGGGACTGGAGTTACAGATAGTTGTAAGCTGCAACGTGGGTGCTGGAAATAGAATTGGATCCTCTGGAAGAGCAGCCAGTGCTAGTAAACACTAGCACGTCTCTCCAGCCCCTCTGGCACACACTTTTTACACAAAGAAATTGCTTTACCATAGGCTGGAGAGATGGCTCAGTGGTTAAGAGCATTGCCTGCCCTTCCAAAGGTCCTGAGTTCAATTCCCAGCAACCACATGGTGGCCCACAGCCATCTGTAATGAGGTCTGGTGCCCTCTTCTGGCCTGCAGGCATACACTCAAAACAGAATATTGTATACATGATAAATAAATATTAAAAAAAAAAAAAGAAATTGCTTTACCAACTTACTTTCACTGTGATGGTGTACACATGTAAGGAGTCTAATTTTCTTCTCTACCGCCTACCTCCCCTTGAACTCCAGAATAAAGCACACAATGGTCTTCTCCACTTCTTTTATATTTCTAAGCACTAAAAACTTGACAAAACGAAAGTTCCTACCTCCCACCCCAGAATCTGCTCCTTCACCAATAATGCCCCCTTTTGGTGACTGTCACCATTTTATATCTGTTGCTCGGCCAGCCTTGGTTCTCAACTCTCTAATTCATCAGCAGTTACTGAGGCTGTTTCTTAGTTACAGAGAGAACCTTTGCTAACACCAATGTGTCTCTTCCAAGAAAATAAAAGCAGAGAGCAACTCTCCATTCCTATTGATAAAAGCAATAAAAAACATTCTCAGTGCTGGAAACTGAACCCTGGCCTTTTATATGACAGAAAAGCTATTAAAAGGTACACTTTTGGTCCAATATTCTATGCTCCAAACATTTGAGGCCAACAAACCCCTTTAGTAGAAATAGCAACAAATTCAAACAATTTCCCAAATATAAATTAAGACCCAAGAAAATTCTGGATTACACAGCAATTTCAAAGCCAGCCTTGGGCTTCACGGAAAGACCCTATCCAAAAAAAAACAAAGGCCTGAGATGTAGCCCGGAGGTAGATAGAGAACTTCCTAGACTAACTGTAATCCCCAACAGCAGAACAATAAAGACTGCCAGGCCCATCAACTCCTCCCTTGATGAGCGTGCTCACCATTCAACCATCTGCAGACAGAGACCTGGCCTTATCTTTCAAGCATCTAGTCTGACCAGGGGAACTGCCTTAATTAATGGATTGGGACAGAGATAACAATGTGCCAGTCACTGGGTGAGGGGCATACCTAGGCTACTAACTGCAGGAGATAGTGCCTGGACAAAGATCTTACAGAGATAAGCACCCAGATGCCAGTTGAGGGAGTGACTCCTCTAGGACTCTTTAATCCAGCTTTAATAAATCACCCAAAATGACTTCATGTGGGAGAGAACCAACCACCTAACAGATCTGTAGAAACCGGAGGAAGGCTCTCCTAGTCAGCCTGCGTTATATGGTGAGATTCTCTCTCAGGGGTAAGAAACTAAGAAAGGCCAGGGATGTAACACCCGTTAGTGCACTGCTCACCAAGCACGCACAGAGCCGTGGGTTCAACCCCAAAACACACAGGGCATGGTGGCAGATGCCTATAACCAGCACTCAGAAGGCTGAAGGCTGCGGGATCGGAAATTCGGAATCATCCTCTGCTACACAGCAAATTTGGGCCCAGTCTGAGAAACAGACCCTATCTCCCAAAAAAATGTTATTTGAACCAGTTAAGTTGCTATAGTTTGCTGGGCAGAATACGTAATACCATGACTGCAACAGACTCTACTCCTTAGACAACTATTAAGTGATAATGATGCCAGATATTCTAAGAACTACCACCAGCCCAGCCTTCAAGCAAATCCTGGCCTTACAAGCTATTTGTAAACATCAGATGTGTGGCCGGGCGATGGTGGCGCACGCCTTTAATCCCAGCACTCGGGAGGCAGAGGCAGGCGGATCTCTGTGAGTTGGAGACCAGCCTGGTCTACAGAGCTAGTTCCAGGCTCCAAAGCTACAGAGAAACCCTGTCTCGGGGGAAAAAAAAAAAAAAAATCAGATGTGTGGGGCAGAAATCCTAACTAAGAATGCCAACCCTTTGGTCACTGCTACCACAGTGCCACCTCCTGTCTTGTGACTCTGGAAGCTTGAATCAGAGGCAGCAGTAGATAAAGGAAACAGAGCTAAGAATAGCACAGCTAACCCATCTTTCCGCCTCTCCTTCCTCCCAGACCAAACCAACTGCCAGAGTTAGTGAATGGATAATTCATACCTTTCAAAAATTAGTTAGTTTTAGGAAAGCTGTTGCCCGGATGCTGCTAAGGACAATTGCAAAAGAGTCCCTCACAAAGATGGAGGTGATGCAGTAGCGTCACTTAATTCAAGATCCCAGTCCTGTGACAAGACCACGGCAGCAGGGCTCACAAAGGCTTTCAAAGCATGGAAAGACAATTTTCCACACTGACTGCCTGAAAGTGGTACACAGGAAAAAGGCGGGGAAAGCTACTGAACTACTGAACTGCAAAAAATTTCAAGTCAAGCTCCTTAGAGAAAAACATCAGATCTCTATAATTCCAAAGATACTTTTAAATTTTAAGCCTATCTGAGAACCCATTTGCTTCCAGAAAAGTGGCAAAACCTCAGAACAAATTATGCTCTGTGGAGTTGTCACAACGGCATCTGGCCTGAGCAGAGTCTCAGCAACCACACAGATCAAAAGCAAGAGCCAAAATCAGAAGCCAGGTTCCCAATTCCCACTGGCTCCGCAGAGATATCATATTTCAGTAACATTTCCTCGGGTTGCTGTGAGCAAACATGGTAGAAGCTACTTAGCATTTCCTTTCTAAAAAGTCTATTAAGGCTAAAGTAAGAAATCTCACAATTTCTTTCTAACTGTATCAAGCAAATAGGAAATTAAAAAAGAAAAAAAAAAAACCCAGCCACAACCACTTTAACTAGCAGTCACATAGGCGATCTTAAGTTATGCACTCAAAAGATAATTTTGCTCCAAGTTCTTTCCCAACCAAGTTCCCTAACCTTAAACCTCAACCATCTACATGTGTGAGAAATTCCACAGTTCAAAAGAGAGCCTCATCTGTCCCACACCATACGGAAGAGCTATACCTGTGTCTAAATGGTCAGCATTGAAAACAGACTTTGCCATCCTAAGACTTTGAAGCTGGCCCACAGCGTGTAGTTACCATGCCCCCAGCTAATGGGTATGCTGTATTGTTCCATGCTAAACAGCCACTGAAGCAACATGCTAGCTTTTAAATAGCCAATTACAATGGGATAAAACCCCAGTCATTTCTGTAATGTTCTACTCAACTGACATCATGAGACAAGGTTCCCTTTATCTTCTTATTGAGAAACATGAAGTACTTGAGATTTAGGACCACAAACTATTTTCAAGGATCCTTCTCGGTACACATTAACTATAACATCCTATAATTTCTCTCCTTTATTCAAATATTCATAACCAAGGTTAAGAACTAAATCACAAGTTTGATCAAATATGAGTAGGTTGTGAAAAACTGAAAATATGAAAAAAAAATCAAGAATCTGTAAGGCATGGAAATTTAACTGAGACCACCAGGCTCAGTTCTGCCGTGTCAGCAACTTTGCCGCTCCCTCTCCCGTGCCCAAGAGCCCACAACATAACACAAACAGGGCAGCAGTACCGTTTACATAAGCACACAGGGCGTCCAGAAGCTCTTCCAACCACTCTCTTCCACAATCCTTCCTAGGTGAAACTATTTCCTCACTCACCTTATGTCCAAGAGGGAAAAAAAATTAGCCCTGCTCTGGAAGCTATCCAGCCTTCCTATGCTGTATCCTTTGAATTTGGGACTGAGGGTGTAACACCCTCTCAGACCCCAAAGCAATCATCTCTTCTGGACACAGGCATCCTCAGGCCCTGTGCACTCTGCTGTAATCTACAACAGAGGGGCATCTGAATGCAGAAAAGCCACATTCCTTCCACATTCCCTTGAGACTTCAGTAATGGGGAACTAAGCTTGGTTTGAACCAAACTCAACAATACCCCTTCCTGAAAGGGTCCCGCCCAGCTCAGCTTGCAGTGAGAGCTGCTAGGCTAGCCTGCAAAGCATCCAATCACCTCTGTGCCTGCTTCCCTGGGCGTCCATCTCAGAGTTAGGCCAGAAGCATTCCCCAGCACCCGCTTCCCAGCATGCCTTGCAAACAGGTATTAAGGTCACTACCCTACAAGTGGGCGTGCCTGCCTCAGATGCCCACATCATGGTGGAAAAATGACTGCTAAGCAAAACAAACTCCGTCTCAAAGTTCAACAGACTATCTTGGCAATCTATTGATCTGACTGAGTTGTGCAATCAGCTCCTATCAAAGTAATCCACCCCAGAGTCACCTCTTAACCTAGCCATAGGTATGTGAGTGTATGGTTGCCAGGTCAACTCTTGGCCTTCTTCCAGAGCCCATGGAGATGATGGAAGAGTCCAGAAAAGGAAAACGGCACAACTTAAAGGCTCAGTTAAAACTGAATCATCATATAGATGAACAGTAAATTTCCCAGGCAGCTAAAGAAGGCTCTACTTAAAGACATTTCAGTAAAGGATTTGCAGCACTCAACTGCTCTCAAGTCAAAAACAAAATGTATGCAGTTTACTCTGTTCTGCTAGCAAGACAGCATTTAAAATCCTAAGCATTTTAGTAGTGAAAACAAAAAAAGCTGGAAAAGCTTATTGTTATTACATTGTTAATAAACTGAAGACTCTTCCAGTAAACATTTGCTCCCACTTGCTACATCTGTCTGCTAGCTTTCCCAAAGAGGAAGCCTGCCCATTCAAAAGTAACAACTAACTGTTTTCAGGCTAAACAAAACTTTGAGAAGACTAGCAGTTGTTACCAAAGTCCCTAAATTAATTCTCCACACCTGGGAAGACGCTAATTCCTAAAAGAGCCAGGGCACAGTAAATGGAGGTCAATCTATTAACTGTACCTGGAAAAACTCAAACCATCTAAATGTTTTAAGTTCCAAAAGGTTCCTTTGATTATAATCATTTGCCCTTCCTGGCACTGAAATCCAAGGCCTCTGATATGGTAAGCAAGCACCAAGCTACAACACCAATTTTTCTTTTTCTTTCTTTCTTTCTTTTTTTTTTTTAATTCAACAATTGATAAAAACCAAGACTAGAGATGTAGCTCAAGTGTAGAGTTCCTGCCTGCAAAAATGAAGGCCTGGATTGATCCCAAGCACAGGGGAGAGAAAAATCAATAAAAACCAAGATACACGGACTAAGCATGAAACCAACTAGCGTGTGTAGAGTATGTTTCATTTTTTCAAAGCCGTTGATGAACAAACTAGGTCTCTAAACTTCTTAAGGGCACATGCTTTGTCCCTCAACTGTTTATATTTCTATGAAACCAATATCAACTTAATAATTTTTATCCACATTTATTTTAGAAGATTTAAAAAAAAAAAACCTGATTACATTCTATTATATGAAGTAACTTGACCCCTACCGAAATTCCTTAACTAGAACTAAATCAGGTTCCTCAAATATCTTTTTTTTTGTTTTTTGTTTTTTTTGTTTTGTTTTGTTTTGTTTTTTTGTTTTTGTTTTTCGAGACAGGGTTTCTCTGTGGTTTTGGAGCCTGTCCTGGAACTAGCTCTTGTAGACCAGGCTGGTCTAGAACTAACAGAGATCTGTCTGCCTCTGCCTCCCAAGTGCTGGGATTAAAGGCGTGCGGCGGTGCGCCACCACCGCCCGGCTCCTCAAATATCTTTCTAATTATCTTAAGGAAAACTAAGCAAATGCTTATATAATCTACAAATATCCACACCAGTTTATTCCTAAAACCAGAAATGTGAAATGATCCAGGGAAGAGAACTTCCCTCAAAACATAGCACATGAGGCATCTGACTGTAGCATATAGCATTCTTCCTGCCCTCGGTCTCTACGGGCAAATCCGTTCTGTCCCCCAGAGCACACGCTAATAAATACTTCACCAGATACACACAGCCCTGGTTTGAGTTAACTTCAAGCTTATTGTTTGGCCCAGGTTAGGAAAGGGGGGGTGTAAGACAGAAGGGTAAGACAGAAACCCTAACCCCACCTTGCAAAAGCCAGAAGGGGAGAATGCTAACCTCGGTCTTTCCAGTTAAGAGTTAGAATCCAGAAACGGCCTGTGCCAAGGGAAAAAGAAAAAAAAAAAGAAAAAGAAAAAAAAAAGAGCCACTTCTCCAAAAAGCTTCAGCAGTTAAAACAGCCTTGCAAATATTTGTAAAGTGACAGCTACAGAGGCTCTCAGAGAAATCCCACTGCAGTAGCACAGATCTCCTAGCCTTTACCTTGGCGGTTATTTGTAAGCAAAAACACACCAAAGGCAGGAGGAGCTGAACAAAGGCACTGTTTGCAGAAACTTAGAAGTGTTTGAAAGGCTGCAGGAGCCTAGCATTCACTCTCTGTACTCCAATGGCCGCTGGCTGGCCAGTGAACCAGGGCAAAGGCAACTGTGGTCCTCCCCTCTCAGAAGCGCCCACCACCCGCGGGCCAGGCCCCCCCCCCCCCCCCCCACACACACAGCCGTCCTGACCCAGTCTCCTAAATCCCCTCGGTTCCCAAAGACTGTTTTGCCCTTTGAAACGCGGGTTTCCAGATGAAGCGACTAGACCTGCTCTGACAAGAAACTGTAGCTGCGAGAGCGTCCCGACAGGCTTTTATAACAGCGACAATAACCCAGAAGCAGGGGCCGCAGACAAGCCCTCGATTGCTTCCCAGAATTATCAACGCGCGCACACACCTGCCATAAACTTAAATGCAAGAGGGAAAACAGCAAGCTGAACCGCGGCCCCCAGCGTGTAAGCTAGAGTGGTCCTAATTTTCATCTGTGTTAAGCGCTTTTCCCCCTACAAATCGGTGAGAAAAGGGTAACTCGGCTCACCTCTGCCGTTTGGGCACCGAGTGCTCAACTTCCATCGGTTTCCCGTGCAGTTCCATTTTACCTGTGGACACACAAGAGGCGAGACGAAGGGATTTAGCGGCTCTCCCCGCCTTGAAACTTGCAGTCTTAAGAGAAAACACAGCCCGCTTCGGGGACCTCCAAAGGGCTCCAAGATTCCCACCAGGCTCAAGGACAAGGAAGTCGCAGGGCACCGCAAAGGTGCGGAGCTGACCCCTCGGGTGGGTGTGGCTTTTTAACTTGCAGAAGGCTAAGGAGGGAGACCAATAGTCAGACTCTCACCACTTGGGTTACATTTTCGCTTCCAGACCCCCTCAGAGGGCCACCCAGCAACTCACGGTCTGCAAAAGGGACACCCCCAACAGACAGCCTGCGATGGGGGCGCGCGGCCTTCTTCCTGGTCCACGTCCAGGCTGGCCTGGAACACTGGGCGGAGGGATTGAGAAGCCAGGGTGCCAGGAGGAGCTGGGGCGGCCGGGGTGCCGATCAACACGCGCTGGCCAGGCAAGGCGCCGGCCTCGAGTCCAGCTGGGAAACCGAAAGGCACCGCAGCGGCTCTCCCCTCGGGCATCCGGGCAGAGGCGCCCGGGCCCGGACCGCGGCGCCGCGCGTGGCAGGGCTGCCGTTCTGGCGACAGTCGGCCGCCGCCGCCCACCTGCCCCTTTCGCTCCACCGACCCCGCGAGGGGGACGCGGCGGGGTGGAGCGGGACCGCCTGGACGCGGCCTCCCTCGGGCGTGGGGCTGAGGCCACTTTCTGTTCTCCACCGCCGGGGGACAGCGGGTAGAGAGAGGGCCCAGCGGGCGTCCACGCTGGGCCCCGAGGCCCGCCTGGCCCGGCCTGCAGCACGCGCCGCGCCCCGGCGGCTGACAGCGCGTCTACCCCCCCTCCCCCGCAATCCCGGCCCCGGGTGGCAGCTGCGGCGACGGGGACGCCCAGACCACGCGCTCGGGCCCCACCTGAAAGCGCCTCGATGGCCTTGAGGGCCCAGCCCTCGTCCGGGCAGTCCACGAACGCGTAGCCCGTCTTCACCAGGAAGGGACCGGCCACTGGGATCTTAGCGTCCTTGAAGACACTTTCCAGGTCCGCAGGTCCGGCGTGGTCGCTTAGATTCCCGATGTACAATTTGTTCATTGTGAAGAGAGGTTTTAAAAACCGAAGAAAATGCTAAATTAAAAGAACCCACGGCGGTGGATGGAGTCGGTGGGTTTTGTTCCTCTCGTCTTGCCTTTCAAACCCACACACAGTGACCCGAGCACCGGAGCGGCGGGCGAAAACCAGAACCCAGGGTCCTTTTTCCTCTTCTGGGTATTAAAAAAGAGAGAGAAAGAAAAAGCCTAGCGACGAGCCCAGCGTCGATTCTTCCTAACTCTGGGGAGGAGGCGGGATTAGCGAGAGAAAGGAGGAGGCGCGGGGCGGGGGGGAAACTACTTTTTGTCTCTTCCTCCCCAACCCCTTTGGCTGCGGCCAGCGGGCTGTGAAAATATCACACTACGTGGGGCAGGCGCCGCCTCCCCGTAAAAAACCCCGAGGGGTGACTGGCAGCGGCGGAGGGAGTGGGGCGGGGGCAGCCGCTCCGAGTGTCCGGCTTTTTGAATGAGCCACGTGTTCAAACTACAAATCAACGTCTCACGTGAGGAATCCCAGCGCCTCAATTAGAGTGGGTTTGGGAGGAAAGAAAAAAAGCGAGAGAACGAGAGGGGGAGGGGACGCGAGCTTGGACCAGGGACCCCGAGCTGGGAAGGGGGCGGAGAGCGGCGAGCCGCAGCAGCCGGCGCCGGCCGCGGTTGGCACGGCGAGTTTCGAAAGGGTCCGAGCCTCGGGAGGGCCAGGCGGTCGATCCGTTTTTCTTAAGACGAGGAAACGGTTAAGGGGTCCCGCCGTTGCAGTTACCGTAGTTTTAACCATCCGATTTTTGAAAAATGGGTCACTTAACAACGAAACCTGAATGACAATCTCGAACTCTCAAGCGGTGGCTTTGGTGACGAGGGAAAGTGGAACCCCGGGGCAGAGCGCAGCTCCCCTCGCGGGCCCCGGGCACCGAGCGAACGGGGCGGCCCGGGCCGGCGTGGGGGAGGGGAGCCGGCGTCCTGGGCGGGTGTCTGCGCGACACCTCCTCCGCCTGCGCTCCGGGTGGCTCTCCGCCTCGCCGCTCATTGGCTGCTCGGCTGCGAGAAGGCTCTGGATAAATGAGGCCGGGGGCGGGCTGGCCGCGTGGGGGAGGGGCGCGGGGCGGAGGCTGCGGGGCTAGGGGTGGCCGAGTGGGAAAAGTCGGTACTTAAAGGGAAACCCTCGCTTCCTGTGGTTTTTTGAAGGGGGAGGGTCGGGGAGTACTGCTACTTTTATTTAAATAATTTTAGTTTGAGAACTTGGGACTCTCATGGAACCCCGCTCAGCGTCAGCCCTCGATGGTGGCCGCGCTAGGGAACTGTTCCTCGGCTCTTTCTGCCTTCCTTTGACCGTGCGAGCCATTCATTATTTTCCCTGTAGGTAATGCGCACAATGGTGGTTGGGGGGGTTGGATCTGGGCCCGGTGGAGCCTTCCTGAGCCTACAAAATGTGAGCCGGAGAACAAGAATGAGGAAAAAAGGCAGTGTCCCTGTCCTTGTGGGCACCTTCGACTGTGGTTTAGTGGTTGTGTGCTCTACTCAAAGGCTTCACAAGATAACTTGTGATATATTTTCAGCAGGTATTTTAAGGAAAAGATAAATTGATGGATTTTGATGACCAAAATTAAGTTCTTTGTAGCCTGGAAATAGACAAAAATCTAATGTTTTGCTACTCTTACTGGTAGAAACATGTGAATAGAGAAAATGTGTGCTTCATACTTCAAACGTCTTCAGCAGTTGATCACTTGATATGCTGTGCTTCTCTGTCAAAAACCTTATAAACACTTTAAAGTGTTCCTCTCAAAGAAGACGAGTAGCAGCTTATTTTCAAACGTGGGATTGTTGTACGAGCTAGATTATTTGCATTTTGTCTTTTAAAAGGAACTTACAATTTTGTGTTAAGTAACCGGAAGATGTCAGATCATCCATTTTAAATGCAACTGTTCTTTCTAACAGGTTTTTCTTTCCTGCCAAGTAAACCCAACCCAACTGTATAAATGTAAACACACTTAAACAGTATTTTCACCTAAGCTCAATTCAGTAAAATGGTCTTGTGAGATGGGGCAAACGTGTACGTTTGACACGGTGTTTAAAATTATTGGAAATCTGGAAAGAACCCTTTAGAAGTGAAATTTTTCTTATGGCTAACTTTAGCTAGCTAAAGAGCTGCTCTTCGCCTTCATATTTTTGAAAGAAAAACGGATCTCAAGGAAAATATGTATTCCTTTTAGCTTCTGTGGCATTCAGAAGTATCAGTATAAAATTTGTGAATTTATTTTTGTAGTACTTCATCCTGTGTTGAAAGCCTAGTTGGAGAAATATGTTTTTATTCGTGATGTTAGCTTTTCTGAAATCACTTTGAGCCTGATCACATAACTTAGTAAATTTTTCATAACAACAAATTGATCAGTTTGCTATCAAATTGTACTGACTTTTTCTGAATTAACTGTGTTTGGTTTTATTTTTTAAAAAATGAGACCTAACGAAATAACTGCTTTAAAAGCATGGGATAAATTATTTTTCTATAAATATTATCCCATGGTTGACTGTCACTGTCAAACAAATCCTCACAGGTGGAATTTAAACCAAGTGTGTGGTGTTTTAATTAATATGTTCCCTGCCTTCTGTAAATTTAATGTTACTATTGTAACAAACTGAATACTCTGCCTAGGACATTAACACTCCAGTAATAGAGTTCAAGCATCAAAAAGGGAGGTGGATACAGCCCCCTTTCAGTTCTCTAAGCATTTGAGGGGTAAGTATATACTCCGTGGCAAAATTTAAGAAAAATAAAACAAAAACAACTGTTGTTAGCTTTTCGAGCTAAAAAAAAAAACCCAAAACAAAAAACATCTTTCATTACTTTTCTAGAAACAATATGAAGTCAGTCAGTGTGACTTTAAATTCGTAAATTTAAAGAATTTTCTCTCATTGCTTGTGTGTAAGACTACTCCAGACTTCAGCAGTTCTAAGTCCCTAATTAATATCAGCTCCACGGAGGAAGGGCTCTCACCCAGCCGTTTACCCATTCAACAGCTGCACCTCTTCTGCTGGCCTAGAAAAGTAAAAATGGTTGATATGCCTAGAAGGTTCGTTATGGTTGCTGTATCCAGGTTGTGAGCTGAGCTGGGTAGGCAAAGCAGAGGGCGACCCTGGGGCTCTCTGGCCCCGGCCTGATACCCTCGCGCGGGTGGGCACCTTTCACTCTTCCCGAGAACCGCTCCCCTGAACTCACTCCCTTCAAACCAGCAGCGAGATCCCGGACCTGACTGCTCTCGCTCCAGAATCTGTCACTCCTAGAGAGTATTAAACATGGTGTCCGGGAACAGAAAAGATGGGTGGTTTGTTTCCTTTCTCCAGCTCCGCGCAGAGCGGGCGAGCCCCTCGAATCGCACACTGGGGAAGGTCCTCCTCGGCCGCTGCCTGCCCTGGAGCCCTGACCATCCGGCCGCATCCACGCGTGGGGCCTGCGAGTAACTCGCCAGGAAGGCGCGCGCTCGAGGATGCTCGGTCCCCACCGAAGGGGAACGAACGCAGGGGCGGGGCAAAGCGGCGGCCTAGGGCGGGGCTCCGAGCTGACCCGCCGCCCCGCAGACTCTAGACCCGCACCCAACGCCGGGGAGGCCCCGCCCTCGCCGGGGCCGCTCGCCCATTGGTGGAGGCAGCGAGCCTATCGTCGACAGCGGCCGCCTCCGGAGTCTTCGCTGGTCTCCACCCATGGCCCTCGGGCCGCCCCTGTATTTGCATATTTTGTGGCGCGAAAATAACCCTTTGCTCCCTTGTTGGCTGGGCTGTGGGTGAGGGGTGGGCTTCCGCTCGCAGCGCCCTGCTCTTTAACTGCTCGCCCCGGTCCCGCAGCGCGGGGTGCGCGGGGCTAACCTGGAGGGCCGGGGTCCGCACGCGCAGTGCCGCTGGACTCTTCCTTTAGGTCTTCGAATGTAGCCGTGCCCCCCCCTTTTTATTCTCATTTCAAAGAGCCGCAACCAAACGTTCCCAGGTGCCTGAACTTAACTAATCTAGAGACCTCGTTCAGCCCCCTCCCTGCCCAACTCCCATTGTGGTCCGCAGGGTTGCTTTAAGCAAATCCAAACAACCTGCAAAAAAAGAAAAAAAAAAAAGCAAACGAAAAATTCCGGGTAAAATCATCAGCTCTGCCGGGACCGCGTTGAGGCTGCCCTAAAACCGGTGAAGTTGAGAACGACCTTGAAGGAGTAACGATTTCTGTAGCTGAAATGTACTAATTTCACTGACGTTTGGTGGAGACGGTGAGAAAAAATAAATACGAAATTGGCTTGGAAAAATACGAAACAAACGAAATAATCATAAATAACTTCAGTAGCCGAGAAGGTAAACATACACAATGTGTGAGTTAGGTGCTGGTGGGTTTGTGTTTATAAATAAATTTCTATTTTTTTTCTCAAAAATACAACGATCAAAACTCTGGTTGTGACAAAAGAAGGAAGTATAATTTTGCTTGATGTGTCTACATTCATAAAATACCTTACCAATCTTTATCTGGAGGGGAAAAAACGAACCAATTAGAAAAATAACAAATTTATCCGCAGATAATTTTAATTATTTTACGGTCTTGGCAAAGGGGGTGGCTCGGTTTAGTTAAAAACCGGTAAAAGATTATTCTTCAGCAAATATTTAAGACTTAGAAGAAATCGGTTTAAATCAACGATCAAAGAATTTTCTGTGTATTGTGAGCTTTCAGTTGCTGTTGGTCACATTATCTTCATGTGCTTTTGAGGAAACTGTTTAGTTCTTTACTGTTTAGATCTAGACTCTAAAATCGAATTAAAGTAACAGACTAACAAACTACCATGTACCATACATAGTCTTGTAGCAGTTATTTAAGTAGCTTTTAAAAATAAATTTTAAATAACTGAGTTGGTTAAGAACTTAGAAGTAATGATTTCAGATTTTGTTTAATTCTGCCACATGTCACTACTGTGGCTAATAAATGGTGGTTTTTATGTAAAGTCTCAGCAAGAGTCACAAATGGTTTGAGATGAACAAACTGATTAAAACTTAGAGGCTGAATTTAAAGTACAAAGCTTAAAAAAAAACTTGGTAAAAATCTTAAAAAGCCCATATCTGAGAAACTTTAAAACAATGCAATATACAAAAAAAATTAAGAATTTTTAAGAGGAAGTTGCATTTGTAAAATAAATTCCAAGATTAATCTAGACAAGCCAAAAACTCCAAAACCTGAGATTATTTTCAAATGTTTTCTCAAAAACAAAGGTTTATACAAGCAGAACTTTTCTTTTATCTGGTTGAGAAAAGTTTTAACTTTTAACTTTTCATCTTTTAGTCAGAAATTGGAATTTCCTCTGCCTGTAAACTTTATGTTAAGTAGTAGATAGCAAATTCCACTTTCTACAATTGTATCTTGTTCTATACTGCTTCCCATGGTGGAAACTGTGGAGGTCTCATTCTTCTGTGCAACGGGAGAATGAGACCTTTCTTGGAAGGACTCGGTGGGGACTGAGGAGTTCGTACGTTTTTCCAGACCAACCATAGAAAACAAAAGAGCTAGGCATTTGTTTGTGGGGGGAGGGGCCTGGAGAGGCTTGGGTATTTAAACTTATTGATCGGTTGCAACTCATTTATTGTGCATGTTTCCTTGCACAACAGAAGTGCCAGGAAGAGTTGAGAAGAATGTACTAACTACAGAGTAAAATGAGCCGGAAACCAACGTGAAAAGTCTACTGCAGAGAACAGTCCAAACCTAGGCTTCCTCACTAAATCCGGGAGAGCTGGGGGCGAGTGAGGCTCTCACCACTGATCAGCGTTTCCTGACTCCTGCAATTCAAAGACACATCTTGAGTCACTGTGTTCACAGTTGAACTGTCCCATCCCAGAAACAAAGTCCCCAAACCTTAGGAATTAAAGTTTTCTTCATGAAACAACACAGAGGCCCTCCTAGGTAGCCCTTGAGGCCAGCAGATGAACCCCTCAGTACACAAAGAGGTCATTTTTAGATTTCTAAAACGTTTTCTAAGTCTTTGCTTGCCAAAATAATGGTGTCTCATTACCATGTCCGCTTTACTCAGCGAAATTCACTCCTTCTTACGCTCAGTGTGTTTTGCAATTGAGCCTCTGCATGATGACCCCAGGGTTAAAGGGCAAGCCCGCGCTACGCGCAAATTCGAGCCTGTGATTTGATGTCCGAACTTTCCAGCTGAAGCTCATAAAGAGCATTGCACCATCAGATGTCGTTAAAGACAATCTAATCTGAGATCTTTATCAAAATTGACCTAGGACACTGGTAAAACACTTTTTTTTAGTATTGTTTAATAATAGAAATGTTAGTGGTTTTTTTGTTTGGGTTTGGTTTTTAGCAACTAAGTTTAGTGATTTTTGTTTTGTTTTCTTTTGTTTTGTAGCCCAGGCTGACTTTGACTTGGTGATTCTTCTGCCTCAGCTTCCTGAGTGCTGAGTTTACAGGCATATACGAGTAAGCAGTTAAAGTATACCCCTGCCTTTTGAAAGAGAAAATTGTGTCTGCATGGAGGTTTTATTTAATATCAATAACTGGAACTGTTTTATGGAAGTTTTATTTAGTTTAATTTTTGGAGGTCTAGTGTCAATCATTAAGGTATTCTTTCTATTTTTAAAAAATAATTTTTCTCAAAAAAAAACAAATATTTTTCCATAGTGAGGTAGATTTCTTATCTACTTAAAATCTGAAATGTTTTTCCTAGGATTTCCATAGACTTGGAAAATATTTTTTTCATAAATTTAGAAGCAACTAGATCTTATTCTATAAAACTCATGAGGACTTTTAAAAATGTGTATTTGAGTGAGTTCGAGACCAGCCTGGTCTACAAGAGCTAGTTCCTGGACAGGCTCCAAAACCACAGAGAAACCCTGTCTCGAAAAACCAAAAAAAAAAAAAAAAAAAAAATGCGTATTTGATATAAACAAAAATAAAACATGTTACTGTTGAAAATCCCCCATTTCCCTAAAGTAACTCTGACTCTTCTCTCCCAAGCATCCTAATTCTAGTCCAGCCACTAAACCTAATTCATAAAAGGGACAGGAACAAGATAACGGACCACCAAAGTTAGGAAAAATACCAGAAACAGGCATGATTTCTGTCATACTGTTCACATGATTTGTTATACTGTTTTCCACATTTGGTTATGGACTGTAAGTTCAGACAGATGTCACAGCTTTTGTTTTTTTGAAAGGTACTTAGAAGTTTGTGCCCTGGGTCGGTTTCTTTGCTTTTATAATTCTGTATTGCCACAATTCAAATTGATCTTTATTTTTCACTGAAATGCATGGCAATATATTAAAAAGACAAAGAGAAAATAAATTTTAAAAAATCAAAATATCAATAGGTAAACTAAAGGTGCTTATCTCCAGCAACCATAGAAATACATTCAAATTTTAGCTTAAGCCAGAGCCAATGTTGAAACTTTCTAATTAAATTGAGTTTTTGTTTTAAATACTAATAAAACATAAAGACAAGCTAGCTTCCGGTAACAGAAACATCCAAGCTAAAGGCAGCACGTCTCTGTTCCCTCAGGAACAAATCTTCTGCCAAAGGCAGTCTTATCTGGGGGATGGGCTGCAGTCATTATTGCCCTGAACACTGAGATTCCTCTGCTGAGAAGCCCTCTGGAGAGGTCTGAGAAGGTGTGTAAAGCAAGCTGGAACTTGTGTTCAAGTGAGGTTGCAGGTTAAAACAGGTAGCTAGGCACCATTTTCAAAGGATTTTTCCTCAGCCATCAGAATTCTTGGGGATGTTTTGAAAGCTTGGGGGATAAGGCTACCAGGGCAGACTGAACTGCAATTAGAGGCTGTTAGTACATCCAATGTATAATCACTAAAACAATGCAAACATCTTTTCAAGTTTGTAGCTTCCTAGACCTGTTTTTTTTTTAATATTAGTATTATATGTGTAAAATAGCTAGTATTATTAAACCATAAATATAATTAACTTTAAGACCAATAAAAGTAATCCTGACTACATATTTTGAGAAATGTTTAGTTTAACCACAAAATGTAAAGTCATCATAATTCCTTTCTTTTGGCTATGTGTACATAATTCACGTGTGAACAGTCTAATAAAGTAAATAGAATTACAGAAAATGCCCTTATGAAAAAAGAGCCAAAGATGTCGATCTACTTTTGTGAAAACAATTTTTGAAATAATAGAGAAAACGTTTTAAGTAAAATCTGCGTCCTGTAATTTACTTCTGTCTTGGTTTGTTGTTTTCACTGTGTTAAGGGAGTTGAGAAGAAACTTTAATGTTGTTTCCAGGAAGATGAGTAATAAAGTTCCGAGTAGTTAGGAATGAAGAATGATGTTTCAATCTAGTGATAGCCCCTCCAAGTATTGTTATAAAGCTCCTTTAGTTATTAAGGATTCCTATATTATTTTATTACAAAGTGGAGGGGACAGTCCCATGCCACGAGGATAAAAAGCATTTTGCACCAGGAGCTTGTAAGCAGGTAAATGACCACTGCTTTTAAGCAAACCAAACTTTTTGTTTTAGTAAGTAAACTTGTCTTTCTTTTTTCTTTCTTTTCTTTTCTTTTTGGCTTTTTGAGACAATGTTTTTCTGTGTAGCCCTGGCTGTCCTAGAATTCACTCTGTAGACCAGGCTGTCCTCAAGCTCAGAGAACAGAGTGCTGTGATTAAGGGTGCATTCCACCACACCCAGCTATGAATTCCTTCTTTTTACACATAACCTTAGGCTACTAATTCAGTAGAAACCTAAAGCACTCTCTTGTTGTGGACAATCAACAGAAATAAATTTGCTATAGTTAAGCAAAAAGATAACAAGGGAAAAGAATATCAAAATCTGGTTTATGGAATTCTTTTAACTCTTAAATGTCTTAAAAATCCACTAGTCAACTTTAGTGTACTATTTACAAATTGGTAAGGATAAAAATTTGGGTGTGCAGTTAATACACAATTACTGCTAATTACAAGAAGAATCAATCGTATAATAGTTTGTTTCAACTTCTTGTTTTGGTTTTGACTTTCCAGTTCATGTAACTTTATGTGTGAAATCAAAAACAATTGCTTGTTTACTGAAGGCTATCTAGACTTGGAGTTATTATAAAAATCTATCCAAAAAAAACTATCATCTGAGGATTAATTTGTGGTATATAACCTAAAAGCCAGATTTAACAGCACTTACCAACTCCTAAACTGATTTTGTTGGTTTTTTCTTTTAATTTTAGCTGTTATAAATAACAAAAATTACAAATATAACTGGAGTATTATACATTATTTCAATACATAATATTAATATACTTAATATCTGTTTAAATCAGATTTAATTTACTCAGCTCCTAAAAGCATGTATCATTTCTTTGTGATGAAAACACCCAAAGTCCTTTCTTCTAGATTTTTGAGGCACACAGTACACAGTTGTCACACAACACAGTATTATATCAAAGCTGGGCAGTGATGGCACACGCCTTTCATCCCAGCACTCGGGAGGCAGAGGCAGGTTGATCTCTGAGTTTGAGGTCAGCCTGGTCAACAGAGCAAGTCAAGTTCCAGGACAACAGAGAAACCCTGTTTCAAAAGTAAAACTAAAAAATATTCTGCAGTGTAATATGAAATTGTAAATTCCACACTTTGAATCCTGGTGTGTATAACAACATTTTATAACTTTATATTCAAAAGTCCAAGCTAGAATGGATGAAAAACCAAGAAATGAGACTAGTGTGTCTTTACATAACAGAAAGTAGTTAGGTAGTATGTCTTAGGTCCTAGTACTAGAAGCTTCCAAGTGGGAAAACATCTGCACATATATGCCAAAGGTTCTATGTAAAGCAACTGTTCAGTAGCTGGTGAATAGAGCTTGTCTCTTATATGACTCATGACTCAAGATTGAACCTGTTTCATAAGGGAGTTTCAGGGGCTGCAAGATTAGTGATCCGTCTTCCAGTTGGGGAAAGTGAGACGAAGTAAGGTCAGTGCAGGCAGGCAGACATACTGGGTGATGACCGGGGGTGACCTGGATGGAATCAGCTGACAACCTAACTCAGATCATGGTGATGTCTTTTTTTATTTTTCTATTTTTATTAACAGGGAAAGAGAGTCAAGAGCAAGATTTGACCAAACCCAGTATCATTACCCTTTTTAAAATACCTTCATCTTTCTTTCTTTCTTTCTTTCTTTCTTTCTTTCTTTCTTTCTTTTTCTTTCTTTCTTTTTTTCCAGACAGATTTTCCCTGTGTAATAACCCTGGCTGTCCCGGATCTCACTCTCTAGACCAGGCTGGCCTCAGACTCACAGAGATCCACCTGTCTCTGCCTCCCGAGTGCTGGGATTAAGGGCGTGCGCCACCACCGCCCGGCACCTGCATATTTCTTGGACAGAGGTCTTGGCTGTCGTTGACAGCTACTGCTGAAAATGCAATGGTGGAAGGGTTCTTGAAAACAAAATCACTCAGGAACTTCAGTCGGGATCTGATCTAAACTCTCGGGCTCTGGAAGTTCCGCCCAGAGGAAGGATGTCTGTCTAAAGTGCTGGCCCTTGCTTTGACCCCAGCCTCCGACTGGCGACATCAGATGTGAAGAGCTGGGGTAGGGAGAAGGTCCCATGATCTCACTCATCTCTGCACATCTTCTGTGCACAGGTGTGTCAGTCTCATGGACCAAGGAACAGGGCTTTACAAACAGCTGCCTCGCACACTCTTGGTGGTGAGCTAAACTAGTCCTCCCCACATCAAATTGGAAAAAAATGTAATGTTTATATTTGCTCCTACCTCACTTCCTAGTGAGCTTGAGTCTTCACTCTTGCTTTGGTATTCTTTCAGGGGGTGGGAGGGAGGGAGTATACATTACTATTTACTCGTGTGCATGCGCACGTGAGTGTGTGTCCAGTGTGTGATTCAGAGAGTCCCCTCTGGTCTCATCCCATGAAGAATTATTTGGAGGACAATTGGCAGAAACCTTGGGAGATGGTGGCCCTGGCCACAAACACTCCTGGCTTTCACCCCGACTAGAAGCATGAAGTGACCCAGACTGATGACTCAAGGCCTTGGCTGTGCCTCTGTTGGGAAGGTTCCTCCATAACTCCATCTACCTATAAATCATATGGCCGTCCTCAGCTGTCAACACTGACCCTGCTGTGACCCCAGGTCTATATTTTCCCCATCTCCTATGCCTTTGTTTTCACTGCTGTAAAAAGAGTTCAAGGATGTATATAGCCCTCTGCCTTTTTTACAGCACAAGGCCAGAATAACCATCAGCAAATATTTGCGGGATTCAGTTTTCAGCAAGGAAGCTAAGGTGGGGACAGCCGATTATGGACCACTGCTCTTTACGGAAGGTTTATGGACCCTGCACAGCGCAGGATCTGGAAATACTAGTCTCTGTAAAACCTGCAAATACCACAGGTGGAAACAGCAGCCACATTTCCTCCAGTAAATTCCAGTGGACCCGACTGCGGCTGTCACTCAGTGGTAGGGTGCTTTGCTTGCCCAGTTCTGCAGCAAGGCTAGGTGCACCCCCACTGGAGGAAGGGACAGGGAACAGAATTTTGTCCCCTCACTTTAAATAAATGAGAAATTGGTTCTCATATCACTCACTTTGTGCGATAAAGACATTTTATAGAATGTCCTAAAAAATGCAAGAGGGAGGGATCACTATGGGTTGACACTGGAAGACCGTGCTGGGTGGATAGAGAGGAAAGAGAAGTAAGGGTTTCTGAGGGAAGCAAAGAAACAGAAGCAGTCCCCTGTGGCACCTTCTCTGGTGCCAGCCTGTCACAGGCCACTGTCCCGACAGGAAACTGTAAAAACATCTTCGCTCTCCCAGACCTACGACTCTTCTTCACAGACTCCCTCTTTGTTTCATTCACACTGAGAAAGTAAGTTACCACCATAGAAGGACTGGGAACGGAGATAAAACCACACAAAAACAATAATAATGAATCAAATGGCAAATGACGAGGTGGCCAATATGTGTGGCTGTTTAGTACCTACTATGTCTAAAATTGCTTTTCTGCTTCCGTGAGGGTTTTTTGTTTGTTTGTTTGTTTGTTTTTGTTGTTTGTTCATTTTGAGACAGGGTTTCTCTGTGTAGCCCTTACTGTCCTGTAACTCACTCTGTAGACCAGGCTGACCTCAAACTCAGAGATCTGCCTGCCTCTGCCTCCCGAGTGTGCCACCAAACCCCACTTTCCATAGACATGCCTCTTTTTATATCTTGATTCTGTAGATCATTGAAAAAAAATGTAACCTGTTGAACCCAGTTGAAGGATAATCTAGCCAAAGCAAGTCTCATTGCACACTTGATCTTGTTGTTGGTTTTCGTGTCATTAGATTTAGACTGTAGGTATTAAAACGTTACAGTGCTCAGGGGAGATACCTGTGTTCGCTTCTAACATTGCTCTTTTCTTAAGCACGACTTGCTAAGAAAAACAGATTCAGAAAGTTCTTGTTCAATCCCAGTACTCAGGAGGCAGTGGCAGCCAGTTCGAGGCCAGCCTGGTCTACAAATCGACTTCCAGGGCAACCAGAACTGTTACACAGAGAAACATTGTCTTATGTTTTGGGTTGTGAGCCTAGCCTTTAACGGCTGAGCCATCTCTCCAGCCCAGAGAAACATTGTCTTAAAACAAACAAAAGAGTTCACCTGTGAATCACTTCGGGCTTACCCCCACCACCACCACAAAACTGAAACATCCATGTGAGCAAGGCAGCATTTCAGAGTCAGGACATTTTTCATAGAATTAAAGAATCTCCACATAGTCGCTGCTTCTGAATGAGTTTCATCAATGGAACTCTTGAGAATTGCGAAAGCATCGGGACTAGTGAGGGAGGAGGTCCTGCAGGGGGCCTCAGACGCCGGGTGCGGGTGCGTGCAATTCTCAGCGCTCTGCTGGAGGCGTCCCGGGCTCAGTTCTCAGGATGACAGCCCGGCTTGATGAAGTAAATCGGATGACTTAGGAGCCATCTCTTCTTTCTCACCTAAAACTAGAGGGGGGGGGGGGGAAGAGCAGCTGTTGGAATTTACCGGAAGTGATTTAACTGCTGGTTCCACCTAGGCTATTTAGCATTTTTAGAGGGACTAAAATTTGCAGAGTGTAGGCAGGCTGAGAAGAGATTTCGTTAACGCAAATTTTATTATGCAAATGACAACCAAAAAAACCGGTAAATTAGTAGAAAAGCTTAAGTAGTTTATAACCCCAAATGCCAAGTAAAATTGAGATATTTAGCTCTGCTTCCTTGGAGTTATCGGTAACACAAACAAAAAAAGAAAATTATTCTATAAAACTTTTATTCACTTCAAAAACTTAAAGACTTGGCTGCTTATTTTTTGTTTGTTTTGAGACTGGATCTTGCTATGTAGCAAGAAAAGAGTCATCATCATCAAAAATCAGAACTAATAATTAAGAAAAAGACAACAAACAAACTTGTATTTACTTCTTATTTTTTAGAACTGTTAACTTTTGACTTGCAAGATATTTCAAACTGAAAATCTCTCAAATCCCCGACAGACAGATGGCGCACTGCAGTTTTAAACTCACCGTTCTTTCTTTGCTATTTTTATTTTGTTGCAAAGGACTGTGAAGCCGGTAAGCCCCAGTACTGCGCAGCCTCCGTTTGTAGAGAGTCTCACCTGAGGCATTCTTCTCGAGCCTACACTGCCTCCTTTATTTCATATGTAAGTAAACTCCGTGAGAGATTTTTCCCATCTATGTTAACTCCCAAATACCCAGCATTTAAAATGGTGCTTTATGAAAAGTTTGTGCCTAACAAATATTTGTTGGATGACATGAGCTGTCACCCTTCAGTATATAGCTTCTCATTAAAAGCGACTGAACATCTAATCCTGCTGTGTGTTGGAGTATAGCAAGAGCATATCTCCCGCCCTCTAAACGCTGTACGGTGCCTTTTAAAATGCAAGCCACGGAGTGGCGCCTATCTACAGCCCAGCTGCTCAGGAGACTGAAAGAGGAGGCGCTTGTGCACAAGAGTCTGAGCCGCACAGACAAACCCTGATTCGGGGGGAGCTTTTTTCCCTTTAGGATTGAGAACACAGACCAACTCTTTTTCTAACTCAAAATAACCTTAAGCTTTTTCTTCCCCCTCAAATATCCTGAAAACCTTAGTCCTAATAGTGGCACCCAGAGCATCACGGTGTTTCAGCGTTTCCTGAGTCAAGCACCTTCTGAGGACTGAAATCAAAACTGATCTGAAGGACCGGACAATGTAGAAGATCTCACCACACTTGGAAAATGCAGAAATACATTTTTTTCTTACGTATTGGGTGTAATTCAGACTGTATTTCAAGTTTACAGCCCTCTCTCTCTGATGTAATAAAGAATCATATAGTGTTTACTTACTTGTTCAACAAATATTTGTGTCCCCAAAGTGCTGCACTTAGGGGGTAAGAAATGGGTAGGTTTGGTGGGAGCCCAGTGTTCCTTACAAGGAAGCACTCCGCCTTGCATGCTACCCTTAAAGACATCAGTGATGTACCCCATAGGCCCTCAGCTTTCTCTAATGGCCCATTTTAAAGCTTTTGTTTGGGGCAATTAATCTAAATCCTCCCCCCCCAAATTTGCGGGGCAGGTGCATACCAGCTTGCACATGGAGCCCAGTAGAGGATGCTGTGTCTGTCAACACCTGGCTTTTCTCAGGGGTGTGTTGCCCTAGCTGTCCTGGAATTTGCTTCACAGAGATCTGCAGCTTCTGCCTCCTGTTGGGCTTAAAGGTGTGCACCCCCATACGGCAGACTTTCCAGAGGATTGAATGGCTCAGAGTAGAACCTCCGCCCTTTTTTCCCCATCTTCACTTCCTAACTTTAAATTTGTTTTGCATTTGTTATTTTCTTAGGAACATCAATACACACTGGCAGCAAGTGTATTAAAGCAATAAACAGAAATTATTGTATCAGCCACTGTTATTTTTCTTGCTCTTAGTTTTGTTTTGGTTTGTTTTTTAGACAAGGTTCACTACCTACCCAGGGCCCTGACTAGCCTTGAGCTTGTAGTGAACCCTCCTGCTGTTACCTCCCAAGCCCTGAGAATACAAGTATATGTCATTGTGCCCAGTTAACCCAGTCCTGTTTCTACCAATAGAATTCTTTTCCTTTTAGCAGAGTTTAAATTTAAAACAGAAAAAAAGCAAACCTTGTCCATGCTTGTTCTTTTACTGAATATCTCTCTAGTTGCTAGAATATTCTTATCTACTGAAAGATGAGAGATACACTAGACTCAGGAAATGTAGCATACAAATATGGCAGTGGATATTTAGTTGTTTGTTTATTTGTTTATTTATGGTGTTTTGAAACAATGTTCCTCTACATAGCCCTGGCTATCCTGGAACTTGTAGACCAGGCTGACCTCAAACTCACAGAGATCCCCCTGCCTCTGTCTCTGAGGGCTGGGACTAAAAAAACCTAGTGCCACCACACTTGGCTAGCAGTGATATGGGGTAAGTGACCGTTGTCTGTGAAAGGGTCATCTTGGCCTCGAACTCAGTCTTCCTGCCTTGACTTCCCGAGCACTGGGGTGAGCACCATGCCACCACACTCCTGCAGAAATGACAGGAAAAGCGCTGGCTAGCATACAGATAAGACAGCCTCTGTCCTGCCAGCTGCCCTGTGGGTGTACCCAGAGAGTGTCTTTCTTTTCTTTTATCTACAAAACAAAACAAAAAACCTCTTCCCAGCTCTAAAATTTGGATACTTCTTCTGAATTTGTTAACTAGGAGATACTCTCTTTGTAGTGTGTATGCGTGTGCATGTGGGTGAGTGCCTGTGGAGGGTCAAAGGCTGACTTTGAGACTTTTCCTTGGTCAGTCTCTGTCTCATTTATTGAAGTAAGGTCTCTCAGTTAACCTGTAGACCAATATAATTAATGTAGCTGGCCAGCTTGTTCTAGAAGTCCCATCTCTGTCTTATGAGTGCAGGAATTGCAGGTAGCCTGTCACATCCCAGCAGTTAAACAGGAGCTGGGGATCCGAACTCCTGTCCTCAGTCTTGCACAGCAAACCCTTTACCTGCTAAGTCATCTCCACAACCCTGGGTTTTCATTGTATTTCAAGATAGGATTTCGTGGAGCCTGGGGTAGCCTTGTATTCCTGATTCTTCTGCTTCTCTCTACCTCCCAAGTCCTGGGACTGCAGGCATGTGTTACCATGATCCAGCTGCTGCCTTTGAAATATTTAAGCAGGATCTAGCTAGCTGTGTTGCCTTGGATGGCCTCAGAGTCTCAATCTTCCTTTCTCAACTTCCCAGTTAAGATTACAAGCATGAACCACTGTGTCTGTCTGACTGCGAGGGGGGGGGGGGAGCAGACCAGGGGTGGGCGCCCAGTATCCTCTTCTATCACTCTCTACCTAATCATTTGAGACAGAATCTCGCAGTGAATCTGGAGCTTACTGATTACCTAGACTGTCTGACCAGCAAGAAGCTGGGATCCTCCAGATTCCTCCAGTCAGTGTTGGAATGACAAGCATGCACTTTGACTTGCCCTGGGTTTTTCTAGGTGGGGGCTGGGATCTGAATTCAAGCACTTTACCCACTGAGCCATCTCCCTATATCTAATGCTCTTATTTTCAACAGGTGTGTGTGTGTGTGCGCGCGTGTGTTGGAAGTTGCCCCTTGTGCCTCTAGAGTTGGAATTACAAGTGGTTGTTAATAGCTCCATGTGGGTTCTGGGAACTGAACTTGGGTCCTCAGCAAGATCAACATGTACCCTTACCCACTGAGTAATCTCTCCAGCCCATCTCCTTTTATACATATTTAATGAGTCTCCTGGGGCTGGAGAGATGGTTCAGCACTTACTGCCCTTGCAAATACCCTGTGTCTGATCCCCAGTGCCCACATGGAGGCTAACAGTGGCCAGTAACTCTACTTCCAGGGGCTCCACTTTCTTTGACATTCTCACACAGTAGGTATACATATAGAGCACAAACATATGTGAAGCAAGATATCTGTACATATAAAAACAGATTATCTTTAATTCCAGCACTTGGGAGGCAGAGGTAGGTAGATCTCTGTGAGTTCGAGGCTAGCCAGGTCTACAAAGTGAATCCTTTGAGACTGGAGAGATGGCTCAATGGTTAAGAACACTGTGTGTATGTGTGTTTTGTTGTAAGCTTTCCTTTGGACCACCAGCCAGCTCTCAAATCATGACATGGAGACTTATTAGTTACGTATGCTTGGCCTTATCTTATGCTTGTCCCTCTAGCTCACATGGGTCATGGGTATCCAACTCAATCATCAGGCTTAACAGCAAATGACTTCACCTGTTGAGCCATCTTGCTGACCCAAGAATGACTTTTTTTTTAATATTTATTTATTTATTATGTATACAGTATTCTGTCTGCTTGTATGCCTGCAGGCCAGAAGAGGGCACCATACATCATTACAGATGGTTGTGAGCCACCATGTGGTTGCTGGAAATTGAACTCTGGACCTTTGGAAGAGCAGACAATGCTCTTAACCACTGAGCCATCTCTCCAGCCCAAGAATGACTTTCTTGACAGAATTAATTTTGTTTGTTTTTGCCAGAGAATAATCAAATTTCAAGAAATTAGTGTCAGA
>NW_026068139.1:453982-489965 GCF_014885135.2 Alexandromys fortis | reverse complement strand
GAGAGAGAGAGAGAGAGAGAGAGAGAGAGAGAGAGAGAGAGAGAGAGATTCTGCTGGGAAAAGAAAAGAATGTTAAAGAATTAAATTTTCGCCAGGCAATGGTGGCGCACGCCTTTAATCCCAGCACTCGGGAGGCAGAGGCAGGCGGATCTCTGTGAGTTCGAGACCAGCCTGGTCTACAGAGCTAGTTCCAGGACAGGATCCAAAACCACAGAGAAACCCTGTCTCGAAAAAAAAAAAAAGAATTAAATTTTCATTTAGATTTTTTTAATCACAACAGGATTAAAATATTTGCCTCATGGGCTGGAGAGTTAAGAGCACTTGCTACATTGGCCATACCGATTTATACCTTTAATCCCAGCATCCCAGCACCCAGGAGGCAGAAGCAGGCTGATCTCTGAGTTCGAGGCCAACCTGGTCTACATAGGGAGTTCCAGGGCAGCCAGGACTACTAACTTTGTCTCAAAAAAAAAAAAAAGTAGATGATGGTTGTAATGGTCTGTCCTGTCTCTTTAAGAGACAAGCCACACCTTCTCCCCCCTCCACTGAGGCAAGCTGATCTTCAGCTTCCCTCTCCTCTCAAAGAGGCAGCTTCATTTCTCTCTTCTCTCTCCCCCTTCGTTCTTTCTTCTCTCTCTCTGTCCCTCTCTCTGCTCTTCTCTCTTCTCCCCTTCCCTTCCATAATCTACTAATAAATATTCAACCTCACCCTGCATGGCGTACCTATCCATGTCTCTGTCTCTCACCAGCCACGTGGCTTCCTGCCTGGGACCAGTCACCTTCGGAGACCTGCAGCATGGTCTCATGCACAGTCTGGCTGCTCTGAGGACCCACTACCCACTGCCACCACTTGGGGACCTGCAGCATTTCTGCTGCAGCTGCTGGGGATCCTGCAGCATTTTTAATTACTCAATTAGATTGGTGCCAAATTAATCCATCACAGTGGTGGCACATGCATGCCTGTAACCCCAGCACTTGGGAGGCAGAGGCAGGTGAATCTCTGAGTTTGAGGCCAATCTGGTCTACCAAGTGAGTTCCAGGACAGCCAGGGCTACACAAAGATGTTGACTGAGTTTTCTGTCCTGCCTGGTCCCACAGCAATTTAGCCCTAAAGAAACACACAGAGGTCTACATTAATTATGAACTGATTGGCCTAGTAGCTCAGGCTTCTTATTAACTCTGATAACTTACATTAGCCCATAATTCTTGTCTATGTTAGCCATGTTGCTTGGTACCTTTTTCGGTGAGGCAGTCACATCTTGCTTGCTCTGTGTCTGGGTGATGGCTGCAGACTGACTCTCTCTCTTCCCAGAATTCTCCTGTTCTCATTGTCCCACCTCTACTACATGTATATCTGTGTACCATGTGTATGCCTGGTGTCCCTAAGAGTCTGTGGTGGTTTAGATGAGAATGGCCCCCATAGGCTCATGTATTTGAATGCTTAATCCCCAGTTGGTAGACTGTTTAGGAAGGATTAGGAGGTGTGGTGTTGTTGGAGGAGGTATGTCATTGGGGGTGGCCTTTGAGGTTTCAAAAGCCCAAGTTAGGCCCAGTCTCTCTGCCTCTCTCTTACTCTCTGCCTCCTGTTGGTGTATCAAGCTCTTAGCTACTGCTCCAGCACCATGCTGGCCTGCCTGTCACTGTGTTCTCTGCCATGATGATCATGAACTAACCTACTGAAACTGTAAGTAAGCCCTTAATTGTTTGCTTGTAAAAGTTGCCATGGTCATGGTGTTTCTTTTTTTTTTTTTTTAAAAATCCAAGTGTTTTTTTTAAATATTTATTTATTTATTATGTATACAATATTCTGTCTGTGTGTATGTCTGCAGGCCAGAAGAGGGCACCAGACCTCATTCCAGCCACCATGTGGTTGCCGGGAATTGAACTCAGGACCTTTGGAAGAGCAGGCAATGCTCTTAACCACTGAGCCATCTCTCCAGCCCCCGGTCATGGTGTTTCTTTACAGCAATAGAACAGTAACAAAGACAGGGCCAGGAGAGGGTATCAGATTCCCTAGAACTAGAGTCACACATGTTACTGAAATAGCATGTAGGCTCTGGGAACCAAAACTAATTCGTCTGGAAGAGTAACCAATGTTCTTAACCACTGAGTCATCTTTCCATCCCTGCAACTAGAATTGCTTTTATTTATTTATTTTTTTTTTCAATTTTGATTCTATGCCCATAGGTGTTTTGCTTGAGTGTGTCTGTGCACACCATGCATGCAGTACCCTTGGAGGCCAGAAGAGGGACTCAGATCCCCTGAAACTGCAGTTACAGAGCCTTGTGGATACTGGGAATTGAACCCTGGTCTTCTGGAAGAGCAGCCAGTATAAGCTAGTCTTGAACACTGTATGTAGCCCAGGCAGACTTTGAACTTTCAATTATTCTACCTCAGTCACCCAAGTATCTCTAATTATAGGTCTAGGTTACTGGGTAAGACTTTTTGGCTATTTTGGGACTAGGTCTTGCTCTGTAGCCCATGTGGGCTATTAGTTTGTTGATCTGTCTGCAAACCTACAGCAAGGCGGTGACAGCCTTCTGTGAAATCAAGTCTCATAGAGAGGAAGGTGGCTGGCATCCTGGAGAATCCTGGATGGGAAGTAAATTTAGTATCTCATTGAGGGCTGGTATTAGTCATGAGCTACTAAACTCAGCTTAAAAAGTTTCACATTGAAACAAGAACTTGTTTCTTTAGTTGTTTTGTTTTGTTGAGGCATGGTCTCATAATGTAGCTCCAAACTGACCTCAAGTTTGTCAAGTAGCTAAGAATGAGTCTCCAGCCTTAACCTCTAGTTCTGGGATTACATCCATCTGAAAAGTTAAGACAATAAAAGGTAGAGGAAAGATGTTCCATGCTCACAGACTGGCAGAACACTGTGAAAATGGCTATATTTCTGACAACAATCTATAGATTTGTGCAATTCTTATAAAAATTCCAATGACATTCTTTTCAATGCTAGAAAAAAAATCCTAAAGTTCACAGGAAAGTGGGGCTGGAGAGTTGGCTCAACACCTTTAATCCCAGCACTCTGGGTACAGGGGCAGGCAAACTGCAGAGGGCAGCCAAGTCTACATAGTTCTAGATCAGTCAGGACTACATAGCAAGACCCTGTCTCAAACAAACAAGCAAGACATACAGACTGGAATGGAAGAGAAGATCCAGAGGCGTACATTGGAGAAAAGACAGCCCTCCTTAACAAATGATTTGAGAAAAACTGGATTTCAACATGCAGAATAAAATGGGGTTCATATGTGTCAGCCTACACAAAAGGCCATTCAAAGTGGATCAAAGACCTTAGTGTAAGACCCAAAACTCTTAGGGGAAAACATCTAAGACATAGGAAAGCTGAACAGGATGGTGCACGCCTTTAATTACAGCACTCAGGAGACAGAGGCAGGAAGATCTCTATGAGTTTGAAGCCAGCCTGGTCTACATAGAGAATTCTAGGCCAGCCTACATTATAAGGCCATGTCTCAAAGCACCAAAACAAAAATTACAGGTAGAAATAAAGGCTTTCCAAAAAGCACAGTAAATAATCCCAAGAATTAACAAGCAGAATTACATGAAATTAAAGCATTTTTTTAATACACTGAGTATGGTGTCTCCCGCCTTTAATCCCAGCACTCAAGAAGCAGCAGCAGGGGGATCTCTGAGGTCAAGGCTAGCCTGGTCTAGCAAGTTCCGGACAGGCAGGGCTACAAACTGAGACAACCTGCTTAGAAAAAGAAAAAAAAATAAGGAAACAAAAACTTATAATCAATAATAAATGAGCTAATGTATTCAAAAGAAGCAATGCCAATAAACACTTGAAAACTTGTTCATCATCCTCAGTCATCAGGTAAGTATAAACTAACTGGCATTGAGGGGAGCTGGAGAGAAGGCTCAGTGGTTAAGAGCTCTGGCTTCGCAGGTTTGAGTCCCAGGACTTCCGTGGTAGTTTACAACCCTCTGGACTCCAATTCCAAGGGGCCAGACAGCCTTTTCTGTCCTCTGCCAGTATTGCATACAAATGCACAGGCATAAACCCAGGCAAAACACCCAGACATATGAAATAAAAATAAATAAATCTGGGACTGGAGAGATGGTTCAGAGGTTAAGAGCACTGGCTGCTCTTCCAGAGGTCCTGAGTTCAATTCCCAGATACCACATGGTGGCTCACAACCATCTATGATAAAATCTGGTGCCCTCTTCTGGTGTGCAGACATACATGCAGGCAGAATGCTGTGTATATAATAAATAAATCTTTAAAATCAATCAATCAATCAATCATCAATCAATCTAAGGCCAGGAGGGTTTAATCCCAGCACATAAGAGGCTAGTTAGGTCTACAGATCCAGTTCCAGGACAGCCAGGGTTACACAGAGATACCCTGTCTCAAAAACCCAAATATATACATAAATAAATACATTTAAGCAAAGATTGTCTTAAAAGATAACAACAAACTGCATTGAGATTCTGTCTTGCCCCGGTCAGGTCAGAATGACTATCAAAAAAAAAATTCTGATGAGAATTCAAAGAAAGAGGAAACAACCTACATTGCTGGTGGGATGTAAACTGGTGCACCACTGTGGAAATCAGCATGGGGGTTCCTCAAAAAACCTAAAATAGAACTACCATGTGATCCCGATATATGTCTTCTGAGTATATGCCCAAAGAACCCTGAGTAAGCATACCACAGAGACACCTGCGCATCTGGGTTTACGGCTGTACTGCTGTTCACCAAGTAGTGAACGAGCGAAGAAGGCAAGGCAAATATCCGCACTTGAAAATCTCTGAATCTATACATACACACATACATCTCACGCACCCGTGACAGGAAAGCAGAAGAGGCACTAAGTGTAGCAAAGAGACAGACCAGTGTGGGTGGATGGGAAAAAGACAGCCGGAGAGGAGCAAACATTGACAAGTTACAATGATATAAGTATGGTAACGAAACTATCTTTATTATAATTTAACTTTTTAAATAAAAATCAAACATTTTAATAATCTCCACACACCTTAAAATTAGCCTAATTGTATTTTACTTTGGAAACTGCTGAACCTTTAGTAAATTTTTGCAGACTAAGGGTCATAGAATAAAATTTCTCTAAATAATATTCTGTTAATCACCTTGCTCGCTAATTCTTTTAATTTTTAAGATTGTGTGTGTGTGCGCGCGCGCGCGTGCAGGCTCATGAGCGCCACAGCGCACTTGTGGAGATTAGAGATCAACTTTCTCGGGAGGCGGATCTCGCTTTTTACCTTGTTGACACAGGGTCTCTCTTCCTTCTGTTGCTGTGCCGGGGTCTCCACACCTCGATCTCCGACACAGCAACGCCGGGATTACAGAAGCGAAGCGAAGCGCACCGCGGAATCCGGTTTTTACTTGGGTTGGGGGTTGGAACTCCGATTATAAAGTTTGCAAGGCAAGTACTCTCTCTACTTGCTGAACCAACTTCCCAGCCCTCGCTCCCCTCCCCCTACGGTGGGATTAAGCCCTTGTAGCTGCGCCCCCTGGCCTTGCTGCGTGTCTCTTGAACTCCTGTTGCCGCTGAGCAAGGGTTTTTAACTCCCTCTGTTGGTTGCGCTGACTTAGGCTCAAGGTCCGGAAGCTGAGATTCAGCCAGTTTCAGCTGTGATACAGTCCAGCCTCTTCCCTAAGGTGGCCCTAGGCTCCCTCAACTCCTGTTTGACAAGCACAGGACTCAGAAATTTGAACACCCGTTCCTCCTTCATGATATTTTCTGTTAGCTGTACCTCAGGCTTCTGCCACCATACAAGAATTTGGTCAAGTCCTGCTTTGTTTACTCTCTATGTCTCCCGGCAGCTTCTTTTGGATCAGCTCAGCCACCACATGCACAGTGAAAGTCCAAGTAGGTGAGTGCGTCTCCAGGTGTGGAAGGCACCCCAGCTAATCTCTCTGACCCTTCTCCCCCTTATTAACCCTTTCTTTTATTCCTTTTCTTTTTTTCTTTCTCCTTGCCCTAGAACTCTGTGGCCTGTTTCAGACTCCAGATTAAGGCTGGGATTCAAAGCTTGTGCTGTGCTTTGGATCTTTGTGAGTTCAAGGCTAGCTTGGTCTACATAGCCAGTTCCAAAAACAGTCACAGGTATATAGAGAAACGCTGTCTCAAAATAAATAAATAAATAAAACAATAACAACAAAAGCATGCACTTTGCATTTGCCCCATTTTTTAATTTTAAAAGATCATCTTATGAGTGTTTTCTCATATGGATGTGTACGTGCGCCAGCTGCCTACCTGGTGACTTCTTAGGTTCAGAGGAAGGCCTCGGTCTTGAAGCGCCATGTGGGGCTGGGAATTGAACTCTAGTTCTCTGTGACCCTTTTCCTTTGTGTTTTCAGGTCAAGTTGGCCTGGAAAACACTGCCTTCCAAGTGCAGGGCTTGCAGATATGAGCTATTATGCTTAGCTCCAACTCATTTACTCTGGCACTCACCTAAAGTATAAGAACTCTAGGGCTGGAGAGATGGCTCAGTGTTTAAGAGCACTGCCTGAGTTCAATTCCCAGCAACCACATGGTGGCTCACAACCTGTAATGAGGTCTGGTGCCCTCTTCTGGCCTTCAGGCATACACACTGACAGAATATTGTATACATAATAAATAAATAAATAAATAAATATTTAAAAAAAAAAAACCATCACTTAAAATAGAAGAATCTAACATTCTTTTCCCCACCAGTTCAGTTGATCATAAAATTCACAGAAGTAGCCAGGCAGTGGTGGCTCAGGCCTTTAAGCCCAGCACTCGGGAGGTAGAGGCAGGGGAATCTCTGTGAGTTCGAGGCCAGTCTGGTCTACAAAGATCCAGGAAGCCAGAGCTAAAGAAAGAAACCCTGTCTCGAAAAACTAAGAAAAAGAATTCACAGAATTAATTCAAATCAAATTGAATAGTAGGTATTACAGAAGTTCTAAGAATAATGTGAAACAATTTCTGCCAATGCAAACACCAGAATAGATTAAAATCAATGTAAACCCTAGCTGTAAACATTTCACCAAAATTCGCCAAAATATTTAAAGGTCAGGGTGTGATGGCACACATCTGTATTCCAAGCACTTCTGTGGGGGAAGCAGAATTTCCTGTGCTATACAGCAAAAACCCTACTCAGAAAACTTCAGCAAAACCTCACAAGAAGCTCCTCCCCCATTTGTCTGTGTGTACATGTATGTGTTCTGTTACAGAACTTGAACTCAGGTCGCGGGCTTGGTGACAAGTGCCCTTATCTGCTGAACCAGCATGTTGGCCCTAAATGGTGACTTTTGTATTAATAAATTTTACTTCAATACAGATGATTTTACAAGATCGGGACTACAACTCTTGAGTCATGGAGCCTTTGCTGAAAGGTGACTTAATTATTATTTATTTATTTATTTTTTGAGATAGGATTTCTCTGGCTTTCCTGGAATTCACTGTAGACCAGGCTGGGCTCAAACTCAGAGGTCTTCCTTCCTCTGCCTTCTTCCCGAGTGGTGGGATTAAAGGTGTGTGCCATCACCTGACCCCCCCCCCTTTTTTGACAAAATATTTTATTGCTGCCATCCCTGTTGGTGGACCATGGGGGCTTTGAGAGATGGAGTTGGGGGTCACTGCATCTTCTCGAACAGGGCAATGGCCTCATCCACCTCCCTGAGCTCTGCCTCTGTCTGATCAAGGGGCACCTTAGCCGAGTAGCCAGAGGCAGCACGGTGCTCCTGCAACCACTGAGCTTAGCGCTGCTGGCCCCTATTTTTAATAGTTTCTTCTTCTTCTTAAGATTTATTTATTTATTATGTATACAACATTCCTTCCATGTACACCTGCACACCAGAAGGGGGCACCAGATCTCATTACAGATGGCTGTGAGTCACCATGTGGTTGCTGGGAACTGAACTCAGGACCTCCGGAAGAGCAGTCAGTGCTCTTAACTGCTGAGCCATCTCGCCAGCCCCAATAGTTTAGTTTCTAAAGATGGGCATTTTGCCTGCCTGCATGTCTGTGCACCACTTGCATATCTGTTGCCTGAAAAGGCTAGAAAAGTCATAGGATTCCCTGGAACTGGGGTTACAGGTGGTTGTGAATCACCATGTAGATGCTAGGGAACAACTCCGGTGCTCTGGAAGAGACATCTATGCTGGCTAGGTTTTTCTTGTTTGTTTTTGGTTTTTTGAGACAGGGTTCCTCTGTGTATCCTTGAAACCTGTCCTGGAATTCTCTCTTTTAGACCAGGCTGGCCTCAAACTTGCACACCTGTTTCACAGTGATTCCTGAGCCTTAGGTGCAGGAATTGTAGATTTCTTAGTTGACGGGTACCACATGATCTCATCTTCATCAGTTGTGGTTCCTTGTAATGGTTTCCATCTTCAATGAGAGACGAGAACTATATTTATCTGTAGGTATAAGATTAAGTACTTAGGGACTGGAGAGATGGCTAAGAGGTTAAGAGCGCTGGCTGCTCTTCCAGAGGTCTGGAGTTCAATTCCCAGGACCCACATGGTGGCTCACAACCACCTACAATGAGATCTGGTACCCTCTTCTGGCCTGTAGGTATACACGCAGGCAGAATACTGTATACATAATAAATCTTTGGCCAGGCGGTGGTGGCGCCCGCCTTTAATCCCAGCACTCGGGAGGCAGAGGCAGGCGAATCCCTATGAGTTCAAGGCCAGCCTAATCTACAAGAGCTAGTTCCAGGACAGCTAAGACTGTCCTGTCTTGAAAAACAACAACAACAACAAAAAAGGGGTAAGTACTTAGTCCTAGCCCTCAGGATGCAGAGGCAGGAGGATCTCTTGAGTTCGAGGCCAACCTGGACTACAGAGTGAGTTCCAGGACAGGCTCCAAAGCTATACAGAAAAACCCTATATTGAAAAACAAAAGTCGTAGTTAGGAATTATGCTGGCTTAGTAAGGTGGTGGTTGTAGCTTCACCTCCAAGATCATGGCTTCACTAGTGGGTAGCTAGTACCAGGCATGGTTTCCCTGTTGAGAGCTGCTGACTGCTGCCAAGGTCCGCATGCCCCTAGTGCATTCTTAGTTATGATCTGGTTGTTGTGTAGCCCATGGGCATTGTAACTAGCTAGGATTTGGCTATTTTCCTCCCTTGCCTGCTGGTACTATGAAAGGTAGTCATCACAGAGCAGGCTTTCAGGTCCTCTTGGTCCTGTGCCCAAATTACATGGTATCTTTGCTTTGGGAATCCCTTGGACAACCCTGATCAACAACTCAAAAGGCAGCTTTTCATGCCTGGTGTTGGGGTTTTGGCTCTTGGGGGAGCACAGACAGCCTTGGTAGGAAATTTTATTTAAACTATATATGCCTATGCTTACATGTATTATATGCAATTTTAGATGTATAACCATTTTTTGGGATTTTACCCAATCCTTTCTCCTGTATTTATTCCCCTAATTAAAACCGTTACATTTTCCCACTTTCTCCCTTCAGCTACTTCCCACTACTGCTCCCCTCTCCTCTGAAGACGTGGAGCTGCAAGTGAAGAGAATACGTGATGTTTGTCTTTCTGGGTCTGGGTTACCTCACTAATATCCTCCTTGTTCCATTCATTTACGTAGCTAGACCCCGGTGAAAACTGAAACCATTTAGAAACTAGACCATGGCTTGCATTCTATTGTCATGTTCCTTTAGTCTCCTTTAATTTGGGCTGTTCAACTCCCCACTCTTGAAATGGCCCAGCAAGCCGCTTTCTTCCTCACTCCACACAGCTTCCTGCATAAGGTGAGTGGAGGCGCTATGCTATATGCCAAAATACCCCTCTATTTTCCCTTTACCTTCCAGCGGGATTGATAATTTTACAGCTTCCAGGACTGTGCACCTGACTTTGAGATTCTCTGGTGTGGAGAATGAGCGATGCTGCCCCAAGGGTTTCTTGTGAAACAGTTCACAAGTTGGTCTCATCACTGGATCATTAAGCTGTATAACAGGTTTTCACACATGGCCGGGCGGTGGTGGTGCACGCCTTTAATCCCAGCACTCGGGAGGCCAAGACAGAGAAACCGTCTCGAAAACCCAGAAAAAAAGTCGCGGGAGGTCCTTCCGCTCCTCCAACCAATAGCTGCTGAGATACCAGCCCATTGGGGCGTGGTCCCTCTCCCTTTAAAAAAGCGGCTCCCTGCTCCGCCGGTGACTAGACTCCCTTCCTGGTTGCGCAGAGGGCTGTTGTTTGGGACGGTGATCTGTAAGTTTTTCCCTCTTTTAATAAATACCACCCTATTAATCATAATTCCAAACTGACGTGGCATTGTGACTTACGCCTTCTAAAAAAAAAAAAAACCCCAAAACCCCAGGTTTTTTAAAAGTCTAGATTTTTCCCTTTGTAGTTAACACGGAGTGAGATATTCTCAGCATGTACATCATCACTGCTGACTCTCAGGGCAGTAAAATGTATAATTTATAGCTTTGCAGTTTGAGACAGTCTAACACTGGCTGACCTGAAACTCCCACGTGTAAACCAGGCTGGCCTTACCCCTGCCTCTACCTCTGCTGGGGTTAAAGGCATGTACTACACCTAGCTATAACTTTATTTTCTATGTGTGGTGTATTACAAGATGTATATATACATATGCACAGATGTTCATGCATGCACACACCTATGAAACTCAGAATGCTTTCTCTGTGTACTGTGGAGCCAGGCCTGGAACTCTCTGAAACCAGGCGGGCCTAGATCTCAGATTCATTTTGTTGGGATTAAAGGCCCTATGCTGCCACCACCACCCAGCATGCCACTCTATCTATTGAACCATCTCCACAGCCTCCACCTTTTACATTTAACGCAAATGGAATTCATATTGCTCTATCTGAATTGTAGTCTAAGTCAATCATACAAATATATCTCATTTGCTTAAGCTCAGCCATATGCTATACAGTCAAGGAAGAGGAGGGACTCATGGAGTTCTATTTTTTACTTATGGCTGCTCTTTGATTGTGTACATTCTTAGGTTGTGTACGCCACTGCAGAGTACCCTAGGCTCCAATGGATAGCCCCAAACCTATGGTCACATAGATGACTCTAGTTAATCTTAAGTGGGTCATGAAGTCTGGCATGTGGCAGCTCTTCCAGAGGACCCAGGTCCAATCCCCAGCATACACATGGCAGCTCACAACTGTAACTCCAGTTCCAGGGGATACAACATTCTCATACACATACATGCAGGTAAAACATCAATGCACATAAAATAAAAAAACCTTTTTATTCAAGACAGGGTTGTCCTGGAACTTGCTCTAGACTAGACTGGCCTTAAATTCGCAAAAATGTGCCTGTCTCTGGAGTGTTGGGATTAAAGGTGTGCACCACCACTGTCCAGCACCTTTTAAGAAAATATTAAGTAATCAGAATGTGCCCTGCATGCCTTTAATTCCAATTCTAGGGAAGCAGAAGAGGTGGATCTCTGTTGAGCTCAAGGCCAGACTGGTCTACAGAGTAAGTTTCAGAACAGTCGAGGCCATATTTCTATGTTCTACTGTCTTGAAAACCCAAAAAGTTGCCCCAGAATGTAGGCTATGAGACAAGAGCCAGCTATTCAACATGTTGCTACCCACCCCATACACAAAACCAAACCAAAAACAACAAACCAGAATCGATCCAGGTCCCAAACTAGGGATCTTAAAGCTCAAAGTAATAACTGACTCAAGTCCCAAGAAAAAGTGAGGAAATACTGTTAACTCAGGATGAAAAAATGCTGCAAATTATATTGCAGGAATGAGAGGAAAACAAAAACCCAACTGGCTTCTAAGGGCTGGAGAGATGTTCTTCCAGAGGCCCAGTTCTATTCCCAGCACCCTCATAGTGGCTTACAACTCTAACAGTTCCAGAGGATAATACAGTCTCTTCTAGCGTCCAAGGCAGGCACTGCATGTACAAACTGCACAGACATGCAGACATTCAAAAATTAAAAAATTTAGAAGAATAGCTTTTTGTGTGTCAAGTGGTCTAAGACGCCAGACTCAAGTTTGATAATTTTGCTTCAGTCTTGTAGGACCTATAACTCTGTACTTTTAATATAATAAGATTGGCATCTAGAGTTTTCACTGAAAAAAATGTTTATCAATTTTTTATAGTATACAGTCTTCTAAGATTGTTTTTTTAATGATCTTTTCTTTGATCAGAAATCTATCAATAATCACACTGCTATTCTTTTGCTGCATGTATTGTACTATGCATAGATATGTCTCATTCTGTTTGTAATATAAATATTCTTCTATTTGTCACTGAAAGTATGTATCTGAATTGAGAATGGTTATCTCTTGTCAACAGATGCTATCTTCTGGCTGTGATTACGCTTAATGAGTCATAAATGACTGCATAATATCAAAAAAAGAATAGCTTTCAATCAAGTTGTATTTTTTATTATCAAAGAGACAACCCCATTTTCAAATTAACTTTTATTTGAAATTACTCTTTCCCACATGTATTTTAGAATTCTATACTATACAATAACCCACAAAACCAATAACCCAATACCAAAATTTCTAACAGCAAGTTATACAATTTTTCTAGGTAATAAATAAAGGTTTTCCTTCAATGATTAAGGGAATACTTAAGTTTCTGTAAATTTAACATAAAACTCACACTTTAAGATCATAAGGTTTAACATGTAACTTCAAATATAACATGTTTTATAGGAATCTACAAGCTTTTAATTCCTAAAAGGTGACTTAATTTTTTAGGTTCAAAGTTACATTCTTCATTTTTCTCCTACAACTTCAAACTTTCTACACTCAACTAATCAACTGTTCCATGCCACTCCAGACAACTTGACTACTTAAAGTGTTATTTATCTTCCCCCAAAGAAGGTTAAAAGGCAGTTTGTCAAGACTGCAGATTTCTACTAATGGGATGTGTACTACAATATCCGTCACAGAAGTTTCCAAAAGATCATTTCTTTCTTCGTAGTAATGAGTCGATCTCCGAAAAAGCAGAAAGAACCACACAGTGTAACACTGGGCTCCTTTTTTACTTAAGATGTTGAACAACTTAAATGACAATTACACCATTAAGAGAGTAACAAAGGATGCAAAACGGAAACACAACTGGCCACAGATTAAATAACCAGGGTTTTGTTTTGAGGACTAGGAAGCATTAGAAGCTTGAAAATCCAGAATCAAAAAAAAGGAGGGAAAAAGAGTCCTTAGCCACAACCACTCCATTATCATTATCAATAGCGTCCTGAAAAAGAACAAAAATAATTATAATTAATAGTTTGCTTTGCCTAAAATATTTTTCCAACTATTAACACCGACCACATATCCAAGTATCTCAAAATAAATTACTAGTTAGAAAGATGGTTTCAATGCTACAAAAAACAGCAAATTTTACGTACTTGGGCTATAGGAACGAGATCTTGACCGTGATCTATACCGACTGTAATAAGGAGAAGGCGACCTTCTTCTGTAAGAAACGAGAAATGAATCAGCACACCACAGCAACCACATGGTGGCTCACAACCATCTGTAATAGGGTCTGGTGCCCTCTTCTGTCCTGCAGGCATACACACAGACAGACTATTGCATACATAATAAATAAATAAATAGATAAATAAATTTAAAAAAAAAAAAAAGAGCAACAAATGTAACTGAGGATTGAGCCCAGGACCTAGCACATACTGGAGAAGCACCTCCAAGTGACATTCTCAGCCCTAAAATTTCTTTACTCTTACCCATCCCACACCAAAATATGTAAAGTCACCATGTTGATGGATTTGGGCTCAAGTGATCCTCTTATATTTGTCTCTCAAGCACAAAGGAACTTGGGAGGCAGAGGCAGGCTGTGAGTTCGAGACCAGCCTGGTCTACAAGAGCTAGTTCCAGGACAGGCTCCAAAACCAGAGAAACCCTGTCTCAAAAAACCAAACCAAAACAAAAAAGCACAAAGGACTACCTTGCCACCATACTCAACTCAAACATCCAGTTTTTATTTATATGTGCCAATATCAAAGTGCTAAATAAGATTACCATCCAACACAGACTAGACATCCCAGATTAAAACATTACCTGTACCGGTAATCGTAATCTTCGTATCTGTCATAGCCTCGATCATATCCTCTATCATAGTAAGAATCTCGTCGTCTACCACCGCCGCCGCCGCCACCTCCTCCTCCTCCTCCGCCACCTCCACCACCACTACTACAGAAAAATGGAAAAAAATTATATATTATCCAGGATTATTTAATACGAGGAAACCTCCCTTGCATGGCAAATACCCTCCCATCTTATCTTACTGACTTCCACAGTGTTCTGTTCTGGCCCCTTATGCTCTAAGAGAACTCTCTGGAGATAAGGCCAAGCAATTAAGAGCATACTTGCTACTCTTCCAAGATTCGTTTCACTTCCCAACATCCACTTAGTGTGGCTACTCCTGCCTGCCATTCCAGTGGGGGAACTGAACCAGTTTTGTCCTCTAAGGGCACTGTACTCATAATACGTAAAGACAAAAACAAACTTTTAAGCCCAGTGTGATGGCACATGTCTTTAATGCTGGCACTCGGAAGGCAGAGACAGGAGGATCTGTGAGCCCAGCCTGTCTCCAAAGTGAGGTCCAAGACAGCCAACACTCTACAGAGACCCTATCTCAATCAAACAAAGAAACAAAGCATGGGAAATAGGAACAAAGTGCATCAAATTATACCTAAGAACTAAAAGAAAGGAAATTAAAAAATAGTGACTGTAAAGGCTGGAAAGAGGGGTCAGTGGGCAAATGCCTTTGCTGCTAAGCCTAACAATTTTACCCACAGAATCTGCATGGATGGCAAGAACCAACTCCTCCAAGCTATATACTTCCTCCCTAACATTAGCTTAATGTAACAAGTCCTGAACACCAAAAAAAAAAAAAAAAAAAAAAAAAAAAAAAAAAAAAAAAAAGATTCCACTAAAACTACAACAGGGTCTAATGTTTACAGCTGGAGGTGAATTTAAAACCCCTGTTCTTTGTGTATTCCAAACAAGGGACAATTTCTATCTGGTTTTCTGCAGGTCTACTATTTCCCAATCCACACTTCCCTCAATTAAACAAAATGAAAGCCTGTATCTGCCCTCTTCCTGCCACCTGCCATTTTTTGTGTGACAATAGTCCTGGCTGGCCTCAAACTCCAGAGATCTGCCTGCCTCTACTTCCTTTCTATTCCTTAAAAAACAAAACAATAATACATTTTTGTTCAATGAGAAAATCATGGTATTTTAAAACAAACAGCAGTATCAATACAATTTGTCCTACAAAGAGGCCTCCAAGAAATACTTATTTTGATCTTATAGAGACAGGGATACATGTAGCCACGGGTTGACTTCAATAGTGGCAATTCTCCTTTGCCAGCCTACTAAATGGTGGTATTACAGACAAGCCACCACACCCAGCAATACTTATTTAAACTGCCTTGGCCTAGTTGATAGGAGAGAACTTAAGGTAGGCAGAGTAGACAGAACTGAGTGCTGGGAAGAAGGACAAAGTAGAAGATGCCATGGATCCCCTGCCTGAGTTGAACACTAGTTAGAATCTTGCCGGTAAGCACAGTCACGTGGATATACACAGATTAACAGAAATGGGTTAAATTAAGATGTAAAATTAGTCAATAAAAAGTTAGAGCTAATGGGCCAGGCAGTGTTTTCCAGGCGGCCAGGACAGCAAGCAGCCCAATCCTCCTGTTACAAGCAGCATGTATTCTTTTTTTTTAAACATAATTTTGGAACTTTTTTAAATATTTATTTATTATGTGTACAATATTCTGTCTGTGTGTATGTCTGCAGGCCAGAAGAGGGCACCAGACCTCATTACGGATGGTTGTGAGCTACCATGTGGTTGCCGGGAATTGAACTCAGGACCTTTTGAAGAGCAGGCGATGCTCTTAACCACTGAGCTATCTCTCCAGCCCCAGCAGCATGTATTCTTAACTGATGAGCCAGTTACCTTTTCAGTACCCTAAACGATTATATATTGATAAAGGAAGGACACACACACACACATATACACACAAACACACACAGAAATGGAGGGGATATACTTCTACATCTTTTAAAAGATTTTTTTATTTTTATTTATCTAAAAAGATAAATAAAAGATTTTATTTATATATTTGTATATAATGTTGTATTAAATAAAAGATTTATACAACATTCTGCCTCCATGTATGCCTGGAGGCCAGAAGAGGGCGCCAGATCTCATTACAGCCAGTTTTGAGCTACCATGTGGTTGCTAGGAATTGAACTCAGGACCTCTGGAAGAGCAGTCAGTATTCTTAACCTTTGTACCATCTCTCCAGCCCATATTTCTACATTTCTGGAATGCAGTTTAATCTTAAGTATGTTGGAAGCTGAATTTGCTTTGCAGTCTGGGCCCTATACCCAAGCGCTAAACATGCTAAGCAAGTCCTCAATCCCTATAAAACACGAAATCTTACTGAGTTGGTCTGCCCATGTAAATGCCTGGTGTAGGTGTGTGAGCTCTCTTGGTTATAGAATAATCCACACGTATTCTTCTACCATCCAGCTCCATTCCATTTGCTCTTTCCATAGCCTATAAAAAAGAAAATCATTCATAATTTACTGATCTTGAAGTCATTTTTAGTTTAAGTATGAACTTTTGAAAATAGCATAGCAATTCAGCTTGCATAGCAGACTGTCAGCATTTCCAGAGCTAAGTATTGTCCAGAACATATTTAAGTTGCCCAGATAATGCCACCAAGATCTGCTTTACTTACAAAGATCTTAGATATTCAGGATAGCTCACACCAAATATATAAGATGAGCTAGCTAAGAGCTTTTTTAAAAATTAAAACTTATAATCCCCCCACCCACTTTAAGAAGAGATATTAACGTCACTCTGAATGGCTTAGAAATTACAGCTCTTCTATCTATGTCTCACAAGTGCTAGAAATACACCACCATGCCCACCCTAACCTACCTCTATTCTTGCTGTTCAGTTTGTAGCTCAGTATTTGTTGTTAAAACTCACTAAGAGCCAAGAAGTGATGATTTAAAGGGATGCAAGAGAACAATTGTAGCTGGGTAGCGGTGGCACATGCCTTTAATCTCAGCACTCGGGAGGCAGAGGCAGGCGGATCTCTGTGAGTTCGAGGCCAGCCTGGTCTACAAGAGCTAGTTCCAGGACAGGCTCCAAAGCCAGAGAAACCCTGTCTCGAACCCCCTGCCAAAGGACAATTGTACTAACTTGCACTCACTTGTTGAGAACTACACACAATTTTAAGTCAGCACTGCCCTAGCGATCTCCGTGTAAAACACAACCTGCTGGCATACATCATCCCACTCTTTGTGTAGCCCTGGCTGTCTTGGAACTCTCACTCTGCAGACCAGGTGAGCCTTACCTGCTTCTGCTTTCTGAGTGCTGCAATTAAAGGCATGTGCCACCACCAACCAGCTCCCATTCACTTTTTTTTTTAAAGCCATAATAATGTACGATAGTTTAACTATTTCAGTAAATGGAAAAATTGGCAAGTATTTAAATTGCCATTTTATGCTATAAAGAATATAGTTTAAGCCGGGCGGTGGTGGCGCATGCCTTTAATCCCAGCACTTGGGAGGCAGAGGCAGGCGGATCTCTGTGAGTTCGAGACCAGCCTGGTCTACAAGAGCTAGTTCCAGGACAGGCTCCAAAACCAGAGAAACCCTGTCTCGAAAAACAAAAAAAAAAAAAAAAAAAACCAAAAAAAAAAGGAAGAATATAGTTTAAAGAATTAAGCTAAGACAAACAAGTAAACATGAAAAAGTGTGTGGACATAAGCATTTCAGATTGTATTTCTACCTAGCTTTACTTAACTGGAGAGTCTCCTGCCCTGCCAGGTTTGGAAAAACAGGTCTGGCATCAAAATAGGTTAACTTTCTTTTATTCGTTCCCCTATTCTGCTTGTTTAGATCCATCCACCCAGCCATCATTGGTCTATGCCTGCCTCCATCCCAAGTGCTGAAATTACAGGCACTAAGCCTGGCTCATCTTAACCAAAAACAGGAATCTTTTAATCTCAACACGTGTGAGGTAGAGGCAGGCAGAGCTCTGTGAGCTTGAGGCTGAAGACAGAGCTGCAGTGAGACCCTGTCCAAAAAACAAACAAAAAAAAATCCCCACCCTCAAAAGAGGAGCTGGAGAGATGGCTCAGTGGTTAATAGTACTGGATGCTTTTCCAGAGAACCCAAATTCAATTCCCGGCATGCACATGTAAGCTCACAGGTGTCTGTAACGCCAGTTCCAGGGAATCTGGCACCTTCACACAGACATGCATACAGGCGAAACACCAATGAACATAAACACACAAATCTTAACACAGAAAAAGCAGGAATAAGCAAGCCACTAAACCACACCATTAAAAAAGTTGTGATAACTGAGAAATTAAGACATTGGTATGCCTATGGGATAAATAATTTACAAACTAAGAATCATATAGTTTCTTAACTTCAGCATCATTAAGACTTGGGCTCTGGGGTCATCTAATCTATGAGAACCCTTACACACTGTGGTTTTTAACATTAATTCTGATAGCTCACTTTACGAGGTCAGATTTCAATTAGCATGTAATTATACAAGAAAGCATGAGCTGAAAAGCAAAACTGGCCTTTTAATTGTAACACTGAACTGAGTTCCAATCAGGTCTGACAGTCAGGAGACATGTTCATGGAAATGTTGTTAACAGACTGTTAGTAGTAACGCTGCATCATTATTATGCATACCAAAATTCTTTCAAATGAAAATTATAAAACAAGATTTACCTCTTTAGAGTCATCTATCCTCTCAAAATACACAAAAGCAAATCCACGTGACCTGCCAGTTCGCTGATCATAAACTACATTGACACCACTCAACGGTCCATATCGAGAAAATACTTCACGAAGATCTCTTTCTGTTGTGTACAAACTGAGGCCAAACACTCCCAGGCAAGTATTGGGATCTGGATTTGCCTGTTGAATAAAGGCAGAAATAAGTTTTCATTAAAACTTCAATATAAAAAAGATCAAAACCTTCTTTGGAATAGGCTTTATAATTACAGTCTGTACAAAACTGTCCCCTCTCTCTAGTCTAGCTCAGTCATTTTCAGAGTGTACCTAAAGAATTCACCTTTCAGCCGGGCGATGGTGGCGCACGCCTTTAATCCCAGCACTTGGGGGGCTGGAGAGATGGCTTAGCGGTTAAGAGCATTGCCTGCTCTTCCAAAGGTCCTGAGTTCAGTTCCCAGCAACCACATGGTGGCTCACAACCATCTGTAATGAGGTCTGGTGCCCTCTTCTGGGCTTCAGAATATTGCATGCATACACACACACACACACACACACACACACACACACAATAAATAAATAAACAAAAATAAATAAAATCCCAGCACTTGGGAGGCAGGCGGATTTCTGTGAGTTCGAGACCAGCCTGGTCTACAAAGCTAGTTCCAGGGCAGGCTCCAAAGCCACAGAGAAACCCTGTCTCGAAAAACAAAAAAAACAAACAAACAAAAAAAAAAGAATTCACCTTTCGCATGCCTAGTCATCACTACTTAATCTGACTCATTTCTACTTTTTCAGTAACCCCAGTGCTGGGATTATCCATGCACTACACACCAATTTTTTTTGTTGTTGTTTTGTTTTCACAGGGTTTCTCTGTGGCTTTTTTGGACTGGGACTCAGGATCTGCCTACCTTTGCTTCCCAAGTATCACCACATGTAACTAAAATATGTATTCTTCCTAGAGGACCACTTCTTTCATAAAAGGTATTACGCCATGGCTACACACTGGAGAAAGAGAACACCAAGTTTCCATTAACTCTTATATACATACCCTGCTGCCTGTATGTCTTCTGCGATTAGACATTGGAGAATGACTCCGGCTTCTTCGTCGACGATACTCTGGCGTATAGGATCTACTTCGAGATCGTCTCCTATGAGAGTGGGACCTGGACCGACTATAGCGTCTATGAGAATGTCTCCTTGACCTTGACCTTTGAAAGAAATAAACTCAGGTAAAATACTGAATCACAGGGCTGGAGAGTAGCTCAGCAGTTAAGAGAACCCAGGTTTAGTTTACAGAGGATCATTAACCACCTGGAACTCCAGTTCCAGGGATGACTCACTCTTCGGGTCCCTGAGGGAACTACATGCATGTGGTACACTTAATACAGAGATATAAAATATCTAATAAAAAAACTTTTAATTTTTGTTGCGCTGCTTTTTGTATCAACCCCTTATTTGACCTCAGAAAGGGTGTTCTGTTTGTTTAAAAAAAGATGAGGGGGTTGAGAGATGGTTTGGTTGTTGAGAATATAGACTGCACTTGCAGTGGACCTGACTTTGGTTTCCAACACAACTTTCTGTAAGGGATCTGATATCCTCTTTTGGACTCCGTGGGCACCTGCTTGTGCGTGCATGCGCGCACACGCCCATGTTATTTACGTGTATGTATACATGTCTGTGGATGCCTGCCATTAAGTGGACTGTAGATCCCCTGAAGGTATGTTACAGGTGGTTGTTTGTAAGCTGTTAACCATATACGAAGAACCAAGAATCAAATGTGGGTCCTGTGGATGAACAGCAAACATTCTTAGCCACTGACTAAGCCATCTTCCAAGCCCTTATTATTTCAGATTTCTATTTAAGCTCATCCCTTCACTCTCATTTCATCTTCCAGTAAAAAAAAAAAAAGTTAAAGCATACTTAAAGGAAAGACATACTAACAGTAATCCCAGTGCTCAGGAGACAGAAACAGGAGTATCTCTAGAGCTAGTCAGATCTTATTTCTTTCCTTTTTTAAAAAATTAATTATGGGCCGGGTGGTGGCGGTGCACGCCTTTAATCCCAGCACTTGGGAGGCAGAGGCAGGCAGATCGCTGTGAGTTCGAGACCAGCCTGGTCTACAAGAGCTAGTTCCAGGACAGGCTCCAAAACCACAGAGAAACCCTGTCTTGAAAAAAAAAAAAAATAATGATGTATACAATCTTCTGTCTGCATGTATGCCTACAGGCCAGAAGAGGGTACCAGACCTCATAACAGATGGCTGTAAGCCATCATGTGGTTGCTGGGAATTGAACTCATGACCTCTGGAAGAGCAGTTAGCGCTCTTAACCACTGAACCACCTCTCCAGCCCCCAGATCTTATTTCAAAAAAGAAAATAAAGAAAGAAAAAGAAAAGCAGCAACAACAGGGCATGGTGTGCACGCCTTTACTAACCAAGAGGGACAACAATCTCAGTGTTCCAGGCCAGCTAGCTAGACAGTGAGATCGTGTCTAAATTGAAAAAAGAAAGGAAGGAAGTGATAGAGATGCACTTAGAGAATAGCAAAATGATAAAGGAACTAGTAAAGAACAAAGAGTATTGAGGTAACCTGGTATTAAGTTCTTGAGTAAACAGACTAAGAGAGGAATGAAATAAATCTAATGGCATACTACCAGAGAAAAATCATTTGAGTGGGAAGAATACTAATGAAGATATTCCTATTCTCACTTAATACTAATTTTAGTGCAATCCACCACCACCAATAAAAAGAATCAGTTTTTTTGGCTTGGGCAGATAGCTTATGGGTGATCACCATAAGGCAGAGAACTATGAGTACAGATCTTCAGAAGTCCTGTAAATGTAGGCCAGGTGTAGCTACTGGCCTGTAACTCCAGTTTTGGAAGGTAGAGAGACTAGGGACTCTCAAAACAAGATCTCTGCCTATAGAACAGGCACACTGGCAAGCTCTGGACTGACCGAAAGATTCTGCTTCAGACAGTAAAGTGGACTAAAGATGTGCGTATCTAGTATTTTTGTTTTAAACTGTGTATGTACAATGTACTTGTGTGAGCACATGGGTAGGTCAGAGGACAACTGCAGCAGTCTGTTCCACCATTTGGCTTCCAAGGATTAAACTCAGAGAATTAAGTGTGGCAACAGGTGCCTTTACTCAATGGGTAGTAACTAACAGATGTGCCAAGGAATGATTCTACATTCTGCAGTCTGAGCCATCGGTGAACTTTCTGTACAAAATGCAGCTAAAAGGAGACCTAGCACAAGTCCCTAGTTGTGAAGAAAGCAGTTTACACATTCTAAACTTACCTGGATTTTGATCTTGATCGAGAATGGGATTCAGAATGTTTGGAAACCCGTGATGGACTACGAGATCCTGACCTGCTCTCTGATTTTACGCGAGCAGGAGTTCCCGTTGGAGATTTTGACTGAGAGCGAGACTCCTAACAAAGAAGACAGTATTACAAATGGCACTGGTCACGTAGATGCCTACCACCTAACATTTAAAGTACCATAATTATTTATATTGATTGCTCCTGAAAAACAAATGGTTAGGCAACACCCTCCAGAAAAAAATTTCAGCTCATTAATATCCCATTGTTAATACTGCTAACTGTCCTCAATAATTCCCTACTTGAACCAGATCACCAATTTTCTATTAACTAAGTAATCATGCAAATTCATCTACAACTTGATCATACAGACACTGGAACATAAACCATACATTTACTTAACCTAGGACCCATTCATTCTTCCAGATTCTTTTAATTCTACTTCACTCTTGCTTTCTACTTCTCTTCATTCTTCATTGAGTTTTTCATTTTTCATACTTCGTGTATTCTTCCCCAAACAATTCAAAATAGCCTTAAAAAAATATTCAAGTGCTTCTATCTGACCAATCTTCTGTTCAATTTTTTTCCCCCATTCAATTTTAATTTTCTGATCTTTAATACTTTTCATTAGCCTTCTTTTATCTTGATTTATCTTCCACATTCTTGGAAAAAACTCTTCAATTTCTTCACGAACATTAACCTTAATGGAAAAAGAACATTTAGTATATTTAAGCACGTGGGGATTATAAAACTCTGCTGGAGTTTAGAATGTTATCTACCATATGGAAAGGCCAGCAGGAAAGTGCAAATAACTAGTTTATTTAAAAATAAATTAAAAAAACCAATTTTTTTATAGTATTTAAAAATGTTCAAATGTGTAGTCTAACATAATTTACTGAATTTCTCTAAGTTTTAACCATACTCTTTACCCTCCTCCCAAGTCCATTCTAGTTCCTAATTTTAATATAAATGTAATTCAAACATAAACTACAATTCCCCCCCACCTAAATATTCATTTTCCACTTTTACAGGCTGAAGGATCTTACTGATCTTAGAATTAACTTTCAATAAACCACACTAAGAAATTCAGGTACAGCCGAAGCAAAACATCCCAGGCCAAAGTGGCCATACACACCACCTGAACTCACATGATAGCACACATGCCAGAGATAAAAACCATAACAAATTTGTAAAATTATACCTCCCAGTTTTGACTACCATTTTCACCCATTCATATTAACCAGAAAGACGTGTTCTGAAGACAAGCATTAAAAAAAAACTAAAGGAAAAGAGCACAAAGTTTCTAACAATTTCACTTTGGCTTGTAAATTCCTGAAATGTATGCTGTTGTTTCAGGAGACACAAATTTGCATTTTTATAACTCAGGATGGACTATGGTTCACAGAAATCCTTGACTCTTGTACCACTTAAATACCATAAAGCACAAACAAAATATGCTTGTCCTTGCTTGATTCCACTGCTTTCTGCATTTATGCACATCTGCACTCCTTGCAGGGGCATCTGTGTATACTGCTGATGAGAAAGACATCTCCTTCATGCCAACTGGTTTCTGAAGTTAGTTCTACATAAAAACTTACCAAATATTTTATAACTGATTAAAAAGCACAGTAACTTACTTGATTGATGTTGAGACCCATACAATCAAAACAGAAACCAAAATTTGGTTTTTCCATCCACTTAAGACTCAGTTATGAATGCAAAGAATTAGTCCACTCTTACAAAAACACATATTCATATCAATTTTCATTTATACAGTAAGATATCCCACATCAAACATGGTTCTAGGTAGTGCTGAGGACTAAAAAGGGCCTGGTGGTAGGTAAGCACTTCAACTGGACTACATCCTTGGACCCTTTCCTTGAAGTTTAATTCAATGACAACCTTTCCAGTGTTTTTTTTTTTTTCCTTCTTCCTTCCCTTTCCCCTGAAACAGGGTTTCTCTGTACAGCCCTGGCTGTCCTGGAACTTGCTCTGTAGATCTGACCTTGAACCCACAGAAATCTTCCTGCCCCTGTCTCCTGAATGCTAGGCTTCATTCAAGGTCTGTATCACCAGGACCCCACCAACCTTTCCAGTGTTTAGTCTTTCATATCTAGACAGCTGCCTGGATCAAAATACTTAGTGCTTAAAAAATTTATTAAATTTGCTTGTAATTGAAATCGCAAAGGGCTGGTTCAAAATTCGAATCAAGAGAATGTCTTCCTTTTAGTTTTCCTCCCTCTAAAACAGACCCACTAGAATGGCATACAAGTATGCTGCTGTGGAAGTACCGTGGTGGCAGCAGTGTTTACACATGCACCACAGCCTCTTTACACAGAAGTAGCAGGTTTTGCTGAGATACTATAAACCTTTAGCTTTACTATGAATTTAAAAAAATCCTATATAAGCCAAAAATTAATGTCCAAGCCTCTCCTCATAAACATTGTTTTCAAAATATGACTTCTTTTAAGCAACTTGTTAAGAGTCCATTCGGAAGTTGGGTTATGAAATGTGGCAGCAACTCTTACCCACTGAACCAACTTGCTGGCTCCAAAAATTACTTCTGGAGACTCTAATAATTCAATTTATTTATATCGACACATATATAATATAGTAATAGTATATAATACACAATATGCTATATATGTGAATGCAAAAAATAATAAAATAAATCCCAGATTTAGAGCCACAACAAAATATCAGTTTGCCAGAGTATCTTTTAAAAGACATTTTAAACAACATTCTAGAGTAGTCCCCTTAACTGTCTGCTAACACCTATCATAAATGTTACAGACTTATACTATGAACAATCAAATGTTACAGAATATGGCCATACTAATGCTTATTGTTTAAAAAATGTCTTATTTCTCAAACACTAACTAGATAAATGCCACTTTCACTAAAGACTGTATTAGAAACCAGGTTCCAGTAGTCACTTATGGAAGGCAGATATTAAAAAAAAAAAAAAAAAAACTCTGTCCCATCTTTTTAAATGAAACAATTTCAACTTTTCAGTGAACTTTTACCTTTTCTCTTGTTTTTTTTCGAGACAGGGTTTCTGTGTAGTCCTGGCTGTCCTAGAACTCACTCTGTAGACAAGATTGGCCTCCTACTCAGAGATCTGTCTGCCTATGCCTCTCAAGTGCTGTGATTAAAGATCACCATTACTGGAACTTAACTTTTTCCCCTTTGTTTTTGAATTGAGATTTCATCATGTTGCCCAGGCTGACTTCAAACTTGTGGTATCAAATGAGCCTCTCCTCTCCATTCTAAGAAACTGGAACATCATGTGTGACCACATCTAGCTAATCTTAAATTTCAAAAGAGAAATTCATAACCTTATTTAGAATTTGGAAACATAAATTGCAAGGGAGAAAAAAAATGCAGGTAAGGCGGTTCTCTGTCTTGTCTCAATAGACTAAGCATTTCTAAAAGCTGTCTTATTGAAGAGATAAAGGTTTCTTCCATCTACCTTAGACACTACAAACCACAAAGAAGCCAGGCAGAAAGCTTTCAAAGCACAACTCACCCAAACAGGTTCTAGAGTTTGCTATATGGACAAACTGTTACAGAACATAAGAAAGCAATAGGAAACTCAGTATTGCAGATGCAAAATATAAAACCTAAATACTTAATATTCAGTAAATATGACTAAACTTATATAAACATTATAATAACCCTTTTAAATACTAGGTCCAGGCAACCCCACCAGATTATAGGGACAAACTTAAATATATTCAAGTCTGTACATCATGTGAACAAACTTCCAGTTTTTTCTCTAGTCCTTTAAAGTAGGAATTTACATAGAAATAAACCAGTGGATTTAAAACAAATGCCCCAAGAAGAAAATGCACTTTGGTTGTCCAAATATTATACTCTACTTATCAGGCTACAGTAGGGACACTTATGCTTTCTTTCTCTGGGATACAATAGGGTAGTTCTTTAACAGAAATTAGGATGTGAAGCCATCTCTTAACATTCTGTTTGTCTGATACACCATGAAGTCAACGTGGTCTCTAATTACAAAGGCTCATGGACAACTCACATGACATATGTTTGTATTCTCTAAACGTTTGGTATAATTAAAAAAACTTTATCATAAATGGCTTAGTGTCTAGCAATCATAATCAAACTTTAAACTCATGCCACAGATATCAGGTTATCTGCAATACTTACAATCTTTTGGTAAGAATTTTTAAGATTGCCCATAACTCTGACCGCTTATGTGTTTTAATAAAATGTCACGTTCAAAAGCTGGTATAAAAAATGACTGCAAAGGGCTGGGATGTAGCACAGTTGTTTAAGAGCTCTCCTAACAGGCACAAAGCTGAGCTGATGCCCCATACTTGGGTGTGGAAGGTAACAGGAGCTTAACTCTTAGCAGTGGTGATCCATGTTCAAGGTCACTGGCTCCTCTCAAGTTTATTGGACTAAATTGGCTTGGGTATGTTAAAGCCAAAGTAAAAACCAATCACCAAATTCTCCATTCATAGTTTCATCTTCATCTCTTTCATGAAGGTATTAATCACACGACAGGGTCTTGATTTCAAGGGGGAAAAGTAAATTTTCTTCTATCAGGCCTACCTACTCATACCTCTGATGAATACCACAACAAAGACCACAGACAAGTATATGTACAGCTCACATTTTCTTTTACTGCTGGCCTTCTACATTTCCTAGTATTCAACAATCAATCTCTTCCTCAATGTGACTGTTATATTTTCACCTTTACCTCTGTCCTATTAAACCTGCTAAGATTTATGAAATAACAGAATCAATTCACTTAGCACAGAAATATATACCTTTTACAAAGATCATGATGCCTGAGCATCTACTATTATTTTCTAGTCAGCTGGGCTCAAGGAAACTATTATGCTGATTAGTCAAGCAATTTTTCCCTTGCTAAACTTGTTACCAAGTTATAAGACAATTAGCTTTAAAAAAAAAAAGACTCATCTATAATATTTGCTCTGTTAGTCTCTCAGATCTCAAGGCTGGGTGGGGGCAGAAAGCTGCAGCAAATTCTCACCACTTCCCAAGTACCACCATGTGTGTCACTTCATGGTTTTTTAATTCCCATTTTAGGGGTAGTACAGAGTGCAAACGCTTTACCATCTATAAAATTATAGCAATGCATTGTAAATGAATTACAGGCACTGCTTCTTTTCAAAAGTCTGCCTTTTACAAGAAAGTAGGGATAGGGTGGAGAAAAAACAGTGGAACATACAACTAACTGGTTTAATGATAGCATTTAAACACACTGGTTTTAAAATAAATCCAACACCAAATTCAGGGTTAGTACTATTCCCACAAAGTAACAGCTTTATCTTTCCTACTTGGTTTTCTGGTAGTTCGGGCTATCTGCAACTCACTATGCCCTGTATCTACAGCAATTCCCCTTCAGTGCAAATTACAGGTCTGAGCTACCAGATTTGGTTAGCCATTATCTCCCTCTCCACCCTGATCCCATTCCATACAGTCCAACTCCTGATCCTCCCATCCCTTTTCAAGAGGGATTGATTATAGGCAGGTTCCACAATACCTGGTTGCTTTAACCCATGGTTTTTCAAGACAGGGTTTCTCTGTGTATCTCTGGCTGCCCTGGAACTCACTCTGTAGACCAGGTTGGCCTCGAACTCAGAAATATGCCTGCCTCTGTCTCCTGAGTGCTGGGATTAAGGTGTGTGCCACCACTGCCCGGCTTTACCCATTTTTTCTAAAATCATGTATGGACTGGGAGTGGTGGTTTGTGTGCATTGGCAGGCATGTAGAAGTCTGTTCTTTCTCCACCATGTACACTGGAAGGACTGAAATCAGGCTGTCGGGTTTGGTGGCACTTGCCTTTAACCACTGAACAGTAGAGGCTTAAAAAGGCTGATTTCATTCTTTCATTCATGGTATCTCTGTGTTGCTCTGGCTATCCTGAATTTCACTATGTGGACCAGGCTTGCCTCTGCCACCAGAGTGCTGGGATTAAAGGTATGCACCACCACACCCAGCTTTAAAAAAAGATTTTATGTGCACACGTCTGTATTAGCGTCTGCAGAGGCCAGAAGAGGGCATTGGGATTTCTTGGAGCTGGAGTTACAGACAATTGTGAGCTACCTGATGTGGTTGCTGGGAGAGACCAACTCAGGTCCTCTGGAAGACACTATGAAAACTCAACCTTCTCTTACTTCCACTCTACCTGCCCCCTTAAGCAAATTAAACTAAGTAAATGATTAAAATTAAGTTGGAGAAGCTTAATTTAGTCTAAGAGGTATGACAAATCATCAACCACTTGTAATGAGAACTGGTGCCCTCCTAGCCTGCACGCATACATGCAGATAGAACACTGTATATATAATAATATAATCTAAAAAAAAAATCTGCGTTGCATATGTTGATGTGCACCACTTGCACCCAGGTGCTAGAGGCTAGAAGAGAGCACTGGATCATTTGGAAACTCAAAGATGTTGTGGGTACTTGATGCCAGTGCTAAGAACAAACCTGGATCCTCTTCATGATCAGCAAGTGCTCTTAACAACTGTGCCACCTCTCCAGTCCTCATAAAGATCTTAAATCAAGCTGGGAGGTGGCACATTCCTTTAATCGTGGTACTGGGAAGGCAAGGGGATCTCTTTGAGTTCAAGGCCAGTCTGGTCTAATTCCAGCCAGGATAAACGCCAAAGCTAGAGAAACTTTAAGTCTTGAAAAACCCCAAAACAAACAAAAAAAAACCCACCACCACAACTTAAGTCCCAAATGAAAACTTTTAACTTCCTTTTTTTAAAAAGATCTTTTATTATTCTGTCTACACGTATGCCTACAGGCCAGAAGAAGGCACCAGATCTCTTTACAGATGGTTGTGAGCCACCATGTGGTTGCTGGGAATTGAACTCAGGACCTTTGGAAGAGCAGACAATGCTCTGAACCACTGAGCCATCTCTCCAGCCCCTTCTCCTGTCTTTCTTGAAAAGGATTTCTAGTCTTAAATAATTCAAGCTGTGTTCTGTTGCTCTTGTATCAGTTGTTTTGGTCTTATATTTCCTTTCAGTATTCTCACTACCACCAGATTCTAGAATTCAACCATCTGACTCGCGTATTTTTTAATTAAAAGATTAATTTATTTATTATGTATACAGTGTTCTGACTGTATATATGTTGGCAAGCACAGATGGTTGTGTGTCACCATGTAGTTGCTGAGAATTGAACTCAGGACCTTTGGAATAGTAATAAGTACCATCACCTCTCCAGCCCCCTGACTGCACATTTAATCAAACTTGTCTGACACTTATTTCAGCACTTAACCTCATATACTTGATAACAGTTTTAGACCCAGATATGGATTGTCAAACTAGGACTACAAATCCTTGTTAGATTAATAACCTGAAATATGGGCTGGAGAGATGCTGTGGCAATTAAGAGAACTGGCTGCTCTTCTAGGACCCCGGTTCAATTCCCAGCACCCACTTGGTAACCTGACATCACCTATAACCCTAGCCTCAGAGGATGTAACTTCCTCTTTTGGCTTCCTCAGGCACTGCAGCAAGCAAAACACCCACACACATACAATAAAATTAAAGGAGGGGGAGAAAAGAGATTATGGATATACAACGAGCAGTTAACTGGGGCTTATATGGTCTTCTGGGTCTTGGTTCTTTTTCTTTTGGTATTTCTCTGTGTAACCAACCCCAGCTGTCCTTGGTAGCTAGGTTGGCCTCAAATTCACCCAGATCTACCTACCTCTGCCTCCCGAGTACTGGAGGAGTTAAAGGTGTGCCCAGCATGGTTTGGGGTGGTTCATTTCTAAAATGCTGACAGCACTCTAGCCATTGCTAGATTATCAGGAAAAATAAGTTTATAAAAGTATCACAAAATAACTTTGGGGTCTGAATTCTAAATACTGTAAATGTAGATATATTTATATGCAAATATTTTGCCTTCAGTGTTTGGTAGACCTTAAAAAGTCTCCACTTAGCCAGGAGGTGGTGGCACATACCTTTAATCCCAGCACTTGGGAGGCAGAGGCAGGTGGTCTCTGTCAAGGCCAGCCTGGGTTACAAGAGCTAGTTCCAGGACAGGTTCAAAAGGTTTGAAAAACAAAACAAAAAAAGGTTTCCACCCAATTTTAAATACTTTTCCAGAGATGGAACTATCATGTTCCCTGTGACATCCTGAAGATAACACACTCTTCTCAGAATTTCCTATAGAAACTAAAGCAAATATATTATCTAAAAATCTTTTAGGGCTGTTACCCTCAAAAGCAATGAGAAGGGGTGACACCACTGCTGTGTCACATGAAATTTCATCACTGCTGATTTATGGCCAGCAGAAAACAAAAACTACCATATTAAATACCAAGTTGTTATAAGAAAAAGGAGTACCAGAGCACTTGCCTGGCACCTACAAGCCCTGGGTTCCACTCCAGTAAACCAAAGGACAACAACAAATCCAGGCGAACCTTCAGAAAAGCCTCTAGTCTTCTGATTCTTTTTTTTTTTTTAAAGAATTCATAATTGGCCGGGCGGTGGTGGTGCACGCCTTTAATCCCAGCACTAGGGAGGCAGAGGCAGGCGGATCTCTGTGAGTGGTCTTCTAGACCAGCCTGGTCTAGAAGAGCTAGTTCCAGGACAGGAACCAAAAAAGCTACAAAGAAACCCTGTCTCGGAAAAAAAAAAATTATAATTGGTGTTTTGCTTGCATGTATATCTGTGTGAGGGTGTTAGATCATGGAGTTACAAACAGCTGTGAGCTGCCACGTGGGTGCTGCGAATTGAACCCAGGTCCTCTGGAAGCGCAGTCAAAGGCCCTAACAACTGAGCCATCTCTCCAGCCCCGAGTCTTCCAATTCTTTATATAGTGCGTCAACCTAAATGAGCCACAAGTACCATTTTAAAAATGTCTCTACAAACGGCAGAAGAGGGGGAGCTTGAAAACCCCCCCCTTTTTTTTGTTAACTTGGCTGTAAAGGCCTAAATAAATTTTAACTGAAAACTGGATTCGGGAATATTAAGTATTTTGGGGTGGGTAAGGCGGTAACTGTTTACTACTCCTTCCACTAGACAACAAATCAGAAAAGAATCAGAGCAATTAGTAGCCTTTTCTAGAAGGAACAAATTCTTTCCTGCCAACAAACCCCTCCAGTGTTTTGTTTTTTTTCCCCTTCACCCGCCCCACTAGAATAAATACCAATCCAACAGCCGGAACACTCATAGCCTGGGACTTTTGTTCCCTTTTTTTTCTTCTTACAGGGTTTCACCAGGACTCACTTTCATCGGTTTCTACTAGGGCAACTTTGGAAAGAAAGCTCAAAAGCCGGTAATAGACGTTCTAATACCCTCAAGCTGAGGATAACGTAGTCTTTGCGCTGCTTTACAGTCACGGGACCCAAGAAAACCTCGAATCCCTTCCTGGGAGATGGGGGAGGGCCTGAAAACTTGGGTAATAGCAATGATGAGCTATTTTCCCCCTTTCAAAACTGAGTCACGAAATTTGTTCAATTACGTAAGGCTAAAGTAAGATGCCTTGACAAGTTTAATCATAAGAACCTGTAAAGGAGTTTTCAGAAGGCCAAGGAAAGAAAGCATTAGGAGTTGAGACCCAAGGAAGCCAACATGGAGCAGTCAGGCGGCCAGGCGTTACGGCGTTGCCACACTCATCCCGAGGTGAAAGGAAAGAGGACATTAGGGGACAAGGTCCTGGCGTAGTTTTCCCTTCACAGCTCTCGTCTTAAGAACTCCTAAGGGTCGCTGCGGTCGTTGGCTAACCACTCCACTGGGCTCGTCCCACCTCCAACCTCAAGGCTCTCGCCTTAGAGACGCCACGCCGCCGGTTCCGCCGGAGACGCGGCCGCTCGCTGCAACAGAGAGCCAAGGAGACACAGGCCCCAGCTAGTCCCGCGCCAGCAGCGCCACCCCGCCCGGACAACAGCCCCGCGCGCTTCCGACCCCGAGCCCCCGCTGCGATGGCCGGGGTGGCCCGAGACGCCACCGCGGGAAGCACCTACCACTATCCGGCCGGAGGGAGCGCCCCGCCGCCTCCTGCCCCACCGCGCCGGGGACCCGCACCTCGGAGCAGAGATGGGAAGCTGAGAGGAAAGGGAGCGACAGGAGAGGATAGGACCAGGCCAGGTACCATCAGCCGCCAGAATCGAGCGCTGCGGGCTAGCGGGGCGTCTGGGCAGCCACGGGGGACCCCGAAGCCATCTTGGGACGTGAGGACGCGCTCGCGGTGGCCCTGCGGGCTGCTCCCGCGGGCCCCGGAACCTCGCCCGACCGACCGCGCTCGTCCCCGAGCCCCGGAGCATCGGGCCGCCGCCGAAGACGGCTCCCGCGGCTTTGTACTCACTCTGCCCTCGAAGTTGTTCTCCTCTACATCACTCATGTCGGCCAGGAGCTCCCGAGAACTAGACAAGAGACAAGTCTCGGCTCGACGGCCGACGGTCTAGTGACCCGCTGTCTGGACTGTGGGGAGGAGGAAGGCGACGGCAACAAGGGCCGGGGCGCTCCACTCCCACTAGCTCGCAGGCACGGGCAAAATGGCGCCGGCACCGCCACAAACCTCCTGGTGTCCCCGGCGTCTGACGTCAGGGGGCGGGGCGGGCGTCACCAGCTCCGCCCCCCACCCCGGGAGGCTTTGTGTCCACCTGTCCTAGCGCGGGAGATTGGCGGGCTTCGGGAGCCTGGTTCCTTGGAGTCTGGTTTGTTTGTACCCCTCGTGCTGGAATTAAGGCGTGCGTGAATATTTGCTGTTTTTAACGTTAAAATAGCTGTACGTGCACAGTTGGGGATATACGGAAATGCTAGGAGTTCCTTGGTCTTTCCTGATTCCAATCTCCCTCCTAGACTTTCTTTCTTTCTTTCTTTCTTTCTTTCTTTCTTTCTTTCTTTCTTCCTTCCTTCCTTCCTTCCTTCCTTCCTTCCTTCCTTCCTTCCTTCCTTTCTCTTTCTTTCTTTCTTTCTTTCTTTCTTTCTTATGTATTATTTGTTTGTTTATTGGTTTTTCAAGACAGGGTTTCTCTCTGTAACCTCTCTCTGTAACCGTCCTGTCTGCATGTATGCCTGCAGGCCAGAAGAAGGCACCAGATCTCATTACAGATGGTTTTGAGCCACCATGTAGTTGCTGGGAATTGAACTCAGAACCTTTGAAAGAGCAGCCAGTTATCTTAACTGCTGAGCCATCTCTCCAGCCCTTTGTTTGTTTGTTTTTTGAGACAGGGTTTATTGTTTGTGTAGCCTTGGATGTGCTGGCACTCACTCCTTAGACCAGGCTGAACTCACAGATAATATGCCTGCTTCGTCTCCAGAGTGCTCGGATTAAAGGCGCAAGCTATCACCTCCTGGCCAGATTTAAAACAAAAGTTATATTTGACTAGATATTGACCTGAGTGAGAGAATATGATCTTAACAAGTGTGAGGCCCCGGGCTTGATCCCTAGGGCTGCAGGGAGAACAGCATCTGGAGCACAGTACCATGTAACAGGTTCCAAGACCTTAGCACAACTGCAACCATGATAGAAGTACCATTTAACCCATAAGACATGTAGACAGCCGTTGGAACACAGTCCAGGAATGGGGCTGTGAGAGGAAAACGTGGAATGTTTGTGAGCAAACTCCAAAAAAAAAAAAAAAAAAAAAAACACAAGTCAAGAGTCTTATAACTTCAGTTTCTTCAAAACATGGAATTGTTCTTTTAATGTAATTTCCTGCTCCTCCCAGGTGCAGCAGATAGGAGTGAGCTTGCTTCAGATTACACATTGCCACTTGCTATTTGTGTCTTTGCTTTTCTGTTTTTTTTGTTTTGTTTTGTTTTGTTTTTTTGAGACAGGGTTTCTCTGTGTAGGTTTGTTGCCTGTCCTAGCTCTTGTAGACCAGGCTGGCCTCAAACTCACAGAGCTCCTCCTGCCTCTGCCTCTGCCTCTTCATGAACCACCATGCCTAGGCACTTGCTAGTGTTATTCAGAATGTTTACAACCTGAGCTCATGCGTCTAAATTGTCTGATGTTCTAATATAGTTGGCTCTTGTATGAGACTTTAGTCCGCCTCATTCATCAGCTCCATTCTCCATGGTCCTACTGCCTCTGGAGCTGTGGCAGACAGTAACACCTGCTAAAGAAAAAACAAAACCTAATCCATCAAAATCCACAGTTTTGGGATTTACTGATCTTGCTGTTCAGTTTCTGTAGTTCCGCTTCCTGCTGAGTGATCTTGTTAACTGAGGTGGATCACCCCAGGATGTGGTTTTGTGCTTTAAAACTAAGCCTCAGACAGACTTAGGGCTACAGCAGAACCCAAACACCAAGTGTGGTCTCTGGCTGGCTATTAAAGACTTTCTATTGCCTGAGGCCCATGTCCAAGTAGTCTTCTCAGGTGGATACACACCACCACCATGAGTGAGAGAAGGCAGAAGGAAATGTGTTCCATGATTTCATTCATATCTGCAATTGGAAGAAAGGGAGGAAGGAGGGGGGAGAAGGGAGGGAGGGATGGAAGGAAGGAAAGAAAGAAGGAGATTAGCAATCTTTGTAGTTTAATACTTTGCAGACAACAAAGTTTACAGTGTCTGAGAAGACCTGGGTGGGACTGACTTTCATCACTTAGCTGTGAGGATGGTATTTGCAGCATGCAAAGATCTCTCAGTTTAAACATATATCTGACTTGTCCGCTTTGCCTTCTAAGCTTCATGATTAACCAACAGAAAAAGCTTGTGGCCTAAGTTGTTCCTCCTCTATTTCTTCCTCCTCATCTTTCTTTTTAGGGAGATTGCAGGTGTGTGCCTGGCTTCTGATTCTTTTTTTCTTTTTTTTTTTTTTGTTTTTTTTTTTTTGTTTTTGTTTTTTTTTGGCAGTGTTTTTTTTTGTAGCCTTGGATATGCTGGAACTCTCTCTGCAGACCAGGCTGGCCTCGAACTCACAGAGATCTGCCTGTTTCTGCCTCTCAAGTGCTGGCATNGAACTCACAGAGATCTGCCTGTTTCTGCCTCTCAAGTGCTGGCATTAACGGCGTGTGATGCCTTTACTACCCAGCTTACTTTTTTTTCTCTTCCATCTTGTTTCTTATTTTGTGTCTCTCAATCCTTCAAAAAGAAATGTGTGCTATTTTGTATGTGTTATGACAAATAAAGCTTACCTGGAGATCAGAGGGTGGAGCTAACCACGAGTTAACCACAGAAGCCTGGAGATGGTGGCTGGCGCCTTTAATCCCAGCACTCAGGAGGTGGAGATAAGAATTTATAAAATGAGGTGGAGACAGGATCTCAGCACTTTTGGATGGAAGAACAGAGCAAAGAAGGAACCAACTGGTGGTTCCCACTTCTCTGGCCTCCCCAGTTTTTACCCTGATATCTGACTCCTGTTTTTTTATTGATTAAGATTAATTAGACTTATGCTTCAAAGAAACGCCACCGTTGCTATCAATTTCATGGCGGATGTTTTCATTCACTGCTTTGCTTTCTTGAAGTCTTCAGGGAGATTTTAACTCCTCTTTCCACTGCTTCCCTGTAACAGCGTAAGCGAATGCAGACAAATTGTCAAAATATAGACAGCTTTAATGGAGGAATAGACTTACAGAACCACCGTTCCCGCGGAGACCAGGAAAGCAGAAGCGAGGGCTGGGAGCATGCTCGCCAACTTTATAGGCAAACTTTAGCCTGAGGCGAACATGCCCCCTAAGGGGTGGGACTTATCCCTACATCTCCCCTTTTTGTCTAAATAAGACAGAACTAAACCAAATACAACTATATACAATAATAACAAATAATAAATATAACAAACAATATTGAGAATCAAAAGTTTTGCTAAACATTCTATCTCAAGGAGTCTAAATAATATAGAGAGTAACTACAATTATATAATCTTCAACTCCATCAAAGATCTGAGAAGGGAATAAATATTACTTAACAAACGAGATATATCCAAAATGTGTAACAATTGACAAAGACAACTGACTACCTGGGCAATCACCCAAAGTCTCG
>NW_026068139.1:438275-448081 GCF_014885135.2 Alexandromys fortis | reverse complement strand
TTTGTTCTTCTTCATCAGAATTTAGAAATTCCTCATCCTTTTCAATTTATTTTTATTTAATTTTTTAATTAAAATAATTTTTATTTAATTACATATTCTATAGTGTTAAGGAATGAACCTACGGCCTTGTACATTCTAGGTGTGCTTGATAATTTTATGTTAACCCGTCAGAAACTAATGTCATCTGGGAGGAGGGAACCTTAATTAAGAAAATGCCTCCATGGGGCTGGAGAGTCAGTGGTTAAGAGCACTAGCTGCTCTTCCAGAAATTCTTGGTTCTATTCCTGTACCCACATAGCAGCTCATATCTGTCTGTAACTCCAGTTTCAGGGGATCTGACATCCTCACACAGGCATACATGTAGGCTAAACATCAGTGAACACAGGAAAGAAAATCCCTCCATAAAATCCAGCTGCAGGGCTTTTTCTTAATTAACGTTTGATGTGGGAGGTCCCAGCCCATTGTGGGTGGGGTTGGGCTGGTGGTCCTGGGTTCCATAAGAAAGCAGGCTGCGCAAGTCGTGGGAAGCAAGCCAGCAATCAGTACCCATCCATGGCCTCTGCATCAGCTCCTGTTTGAGTTCCTGTCCGGACTTCCTTCAATGATGGACTACAGTGTGCAAATCAAATGAACCCTTTCCTCCCCAGCTTGCTCTTTAGTGATGTTTCATCACTGAACTAGAAACCCTGGTTAGGTGAGCACTCTACAGTGAGCCGTGAGCACTCTACAGTGAGTCTATATCCCCAGACCTATATTTCTCTAACTTACTGTCTTCTCTAGGTACCTATTTGACTTTTCTTTCTTTACATTTTGAAACTTTTCTTCCTTAAATGTATCTTTGTTGATCCTGCTTCTCTTGTCACAAGGAAAACAAAAGATCATTTTTTTCTCCTGCCGCCACCTCAGCCACTTCTGCCAGGGGCTCTAACCTGGGAAAACTTTTTGTTTGTTTTTCTGAGAAGGGGTTTCTCTGTGTAACAGCCCCAGCTGTCCTGAAACTCACTTAGTAGACTAGACTGTCCTTGAATTCACAGAGATTCCCCCCCTACCTCTCTCTTCCAAGTGCTGGGACTAAACCTACCCGTTTGCCACCACCCGGCTGGTTATTAAACACTAAATCGTTTGGACTCAGCCATAACAGGAGATTTATGTTGTGAATATCTGCAAATGTTACGAATCAAATTCCTTCCTCTTTCTTTCAGAGAGTTGTTGGCTCAGTACTTCCCCTTCTAGTAATGTCTGTTACTTTATCTGTTAAGATAAAGAATGTTATTTTGCAAGCATGTTTAAATCTGTATGTTATGGGACTTGAGAGAGAGCTCATAGGAGAACCCTGGCTGCTCTTCCAGTGGTCCTCAGTTCCATTCCCCTGGCGACCGCGGGGTGGCTCACAACCATCTCTAATGTGGTCTGGCGCCCTCTTCTGGAATTCAGGTGGACATGCAAGCAGAGCACTGTGTACATAATAAATCTTTTTTTTAAAAAAACTATTCATTATGGATTTACTGTTGTATGTTTTCTATATACTTTTAACAACATTGTTGGTTTTATTCTTGTTCTGGTGTCTCTCTGTTGTAGTCCAGAAAGGAACTGAATACATGATTATCCTGTGTCAGCCTCTCATGTGCTAGGCATGTACATCACATCCCTCTTATTCACAGGACTGGGATGATAAGATGCATTGAAGTTGATATGCGCACCTCTCATTTGTTTATGCTACTCTGTCTCACCCTGCAAAGATGTAAGCTCCAGAAAGATAAATTTTTTAAAGAAAACAATTTTAGGGCTGGGAATGTAGCTCCGTGGTAGAGCGTGTGCCTCGCGTGTGCAATGCCTGTGTCTTCTTTTTTCTTTCTAGCATGATATTGGGAATGCACAGTTTCTGTACTTTCAAGGGTGTGGCAAGAGAATCGCCACAAATTTGAGTTCAACCTGGGCTTCACAACAAATTTCAGGGTCCGTATTGAAATCCTGCCTCAAAACAACAGCAACAATTTAAAATTTTTAGTTAATGTAAAAAAAAAAAAATAGGTTCCTCTTCCGGGGATGGTGCTTAGAGGCACTCAGAATGGTCCAGCGTTTGACATGCCGTCGTAGGCTCTCCTACAACACAGCCTCCAACAAAAGTAGGCTGTCTCGAACCCCTGGCAACAGGATTGTTTACCTTTACATCAAGAAGGTTGGAAAAGCACCTAAATCAGCGTGCGGTGTGTGCCCAGGCCGACTCCGAGGTCCTCATGAGATTGTCGAAGACAAAGAAGCATGTCAGCCGGGCCTATGGTGGCTCCATGTGTGCCGAGTGTGTCCGTGACAGGATCAAGCGGGCTTTCCTTATTGAGGAGCAGAAAATTGTTGTGAAAGTGTTGAAGGCACAAGCGCAGAGTCAGAAAGCGAAATAAATGTGCGGCTTTTTTTAATAAAAAAAATATAATAGGTTTCAGAGCTGGAGAGATGGCTCAGTGATTAAGGTCACTGGCTGCTCTTCCAAAGGACCTGGGTTCAATTCCCCACACCACATGGTAGCTTATAACCATCAATAACTCCAGTTTCAGGGGACCTGATATCCCCTTCTAATCTCTACGGGCAACAGGTATGCGTGGGTGCATAGACATACATGCAGATGAAACACTCATACACATAAAATAACAACAACTTAACAAAGAAAATAAGAGTTTCGTAATGACATTTTCATACACCTATTAGTATACTTGCTCATGTTTGCACCTCCCCTACCCTTCCCTTACTCCTCTTCTCTCCTGCTGGATCCTTTCTTTCTCACAGATAATCCCCTTTCTACTGTCAAGTCACACACACACACAAGTGTGTGTTTATGTTCTACATATATGAGGGCTCTCTGCAGCCACTGAGACCAGGAGAGGGTCAGTCCATATGGAGCCAGAAGAAAGTCCGGCTTAACCCGATTTGGTAGCTGGTATTGGTCTATACTTTGACGCTAGGCTGTTTATTTTATTTTTATTTTTTAATTTTTTTGGTTTTTCGAGACAGGGTTTCTCTGGTTTTGGAGCCTGTCCTGGAACTAGCTCTTGTAGACCAGGCTGGCCTCGAACTCACAGATATCCGCCTGCCTCTGCCTCCCGAGTGCTGGGATTAAAGGCGTGCGCCACCACCGCCCGTAGGCTGTTCATTTTAGGCATAATTAATTACTGCACCATTTGGAAAAATGTTTCCTGGTGATAACTAGGTTAGTCTGGTGTACACAATAAATGTTAAAACATGCAGTGAAACTTGTTGTACGTATGACCTCTTCCATAAAGATGGAGTCTATAGATTGACTACATGTGACATTTTAAGGGTCTGGAGGAAGTGTGGTCTTGGTCATACGTACAGCACAAAGGTCACCAGGCTATAAACCACCTTTGCTCCCATTTGTAAAGTACATGTGGCATCTCCCATAGGATGGGTTCTATAGGTTGACTGAGAAACAGTGCTCAAGAGAAGGGTCTGGGGAGGGGAGTGAAATAAACATAGGAGTCTGGGGGAGCCAGGTGTGGTCTGGCCTTACAGATAGTGCAGAAGCCGCCAGACTATTAACCACATCCATTCCCACCTTCTGGGTTATATACCCCTTTCTTTAAAGAGACAACCCAGAGTGTTTCACGTTCCTGGCTTCCCAAGTGCATACTAGAGTCATCAACATGAAAGAAGACATGTGCTCTTCCTTCCTCACTTCCCGTTCTACTGAGACCTTTCTTCATCCATCATCCTCCCCTTACACTTTCATACCCTAAATACTGCGTACGAGAGAAGACTTGCTACTTGTCCTCCTGTCCAGTCTATTTTGCTTAATGGGATGATCTGAAATTTCTTGCAAAAGATATGATTTCAGTGTTCTTTATGGTGGGATAAAACGCCATTGTATCCCACATGTATCTAGCACATTTCCGTTATCCAATCGTCTGTTGATGGATATCTTGGATGGTTCCGTATTTTCGCTGATGTGAGTAATGCTGGAATTAATACAAATCTGAAAACACAGATTTCTACTAGTTTTAGTCTCTGCAGTATCGATGGAGCAAAAGGCAAACTCCAGACATATACTGGCGGCGCGAGTGGGGTATATCTGAGGCTTGGTGGATGCCTCTGCTGCCTCTTCTCTGAGTTAAGACTTCCCTTTCTAGCTATCAACCTGTTGGCTTGTCAAACCCTGCTGAGAATCTCATTTTACTTCTCTTCCAATAGAAAAGGTCAAGCTGGGGCTGGAGAGATGGCTCAGTGGTTAAGAGTATTGCCTGCTCTTCCAAAGGTCCTGAGTTCAATTCCCGGCAACCACATGGTGGCTCACAAGCATCTTTTTTTTTTTGTTTGTTTTGTTTTTCGAGACAGGGTTTCTCTGTAGCTTTGGTGCCTGTCCCGAACTAGCTCCTGTAGACCAGGCTGGCCTCGAACTCCCAGAGATCCGCCTGCCTCTGCCTCCCGAGTGCTGGGATTAAAGGCGTGCACCACCACCGCCCAGCCACAAGCATCTTTAAAGAGGTCTGGTGCCCTCTTCTGGCCTGCAGACATGCACAGAGACAGAATATTGTATACACAATAAATAAATAAAGATTTTTTTTTTAAAAAAAGAAAAGGTAGGGCTGGAGAAATGGCTCAGTGGTTTAGAGCACCGTCTGCTCTTCCAGAGGTCCTGAGTTCAATTCCCAGCAACCACATGGTGGCTTACAACCATCTGTAATGAGATCTGGCGCCCTCCTCTGGTGTGTGGTCATACATGGAGGCAGAATGTTGTATACATAATAAATAAATAAATTTAAAAAAAAAAGAGGGGGCTGGAGAGATGGCTCAGTGGTTAAGAGCAGTGCCTGTTCTTCCAAAGGTCCTGAGTTCAATTCCCAGCAACCACATGGTGGCTCACAACCATCTATAATGAGATCTGGCGCCCTCTTCTGGCCTGCAGATATACACACAGACAGAATATTGTATAAATAAATAAATATTAAAAAAAAAAAAAAGAAAAAGAAAAGGTCAAGCTGGGAGAGAATAGCCAGGCAATGGAAATGTCCTCAGAGTAGGGCTCTGCCAGGTTTGGAGACGCACGGCCACCAGGGGGCAGTAGGAGAATGCAGGAAATCCAGGCTGCCATGGCTCTGTCTCTTCCCACACTTCTGTCCCTAGTTGTACTAGTTAGTACAATGACTATTTGGGCATAGCATTGACTGCACTTACTTTTCATTCTGATCAGTTTATCTTTATTAGCCTTCCCTTCTATGGATTTCCTTCCTTTCTTTTTTCCTTTCCCCCCTTCTTTCTTTTCTGTCTCTTTCTTTTTGAGACAGGGTCTTCTGGGCTGTCCTGAAACAACTCACTATGTAGACCAGGATTGACTCGAATTTACAGAGATCTGCCTTCCTCTGCCACCTGAGTGCTGGAATTAAAGGCATACGCCTCCATGCCTGGCTACAAATGTGTGTTTTATATTTTCTCTTATGCTTGATAATACTGAATTTAAAATGCTAGAGCAGAACAGAGGGTGCTGAGATAAAAGTCACATGACATAACCTTTTTACAGAGCATCATTTAAATGTACTTCTGGGGTTTTTAGCGAGTTGCAATTCACTAAATTCATGAGTGGATGGGTTTGGTGTTTCATGCTGCCCTGCAAACACCGTCACTGTCTAACCCAGAACACGTGCACCGCCCTAAAAGAGCAAACTGTCCTTATGAAGTCGTCAGTCCCACCTCCCATCACAGCGTCTTCTCATAACCACTAATCTACCTTGGGACTCTGCAGAATCACCCATTGCCGGCATTTTATATTGTGGATTCAGTATGTCAACCAGACTTTCGCAATCTTAAAACTTATCTATGACATTAATGATAAAGCTTTGTTTAAGTTTTGTCTAAAACACTAAAGTAGTGTACAAATATAAAGACAATTTGAAATTATGGAATCTCACCTGATGGAGATGTATAATCAACTCCTGAGATGGCTAAAGTCTGACCTATGCTATGATAACGCAATGATTATCAGCTGCCTGCATATGCGTGAACCTATTAAGGGCTGGGAGAGGTTTGCCTGGAGAGAAAGGTAAAAGAGAGAGAGAGAGGTCAAATGAAAGAGAGAGAGAGAGAGAAGGAGAGGAAGGAGAGAGGGGAAGAGAGAAAGTGAATAAGGTCCTGGAATAAACTGCTGCAAGAAGAGCTCCGGGTGTTGCGTTTTTTTCCTTGCGGGACGAGGGTGGACGTGACAATTGGTGGCCCATACGGGGAACCTCCAAACCTCTCTCCGTGGAGCCCAGAACTTGCTGCAGTCAGGGGGTGCACCAAATAATCCTCAAGGTAAAGATTGGGGATCCGCGACAAAAAGCGGATTTTCTGCTCTCGCCGGTAGAAGGGAGAGTGGGGGTCATAGGGCTGCGACCAAAGCAGACGGTTTAAAGTATAGCCACGACAATAGTGGACGGTGAAAATGAAAGGAAGAATAGGAGTTTAGAATGGGCGCTTCAGCATCACACCTGATTTTTCTGGCTCTTAACGAGCTGTTACGGAGCGCTTTGGAGAGGTTTTTGACTGAATGTGACACAATTGCTCTTTGGTTTGCCGTCTCTGGCAATCTTAGTGTGTCATCCTGGGACAGGCTTGGTAGAGAGCTGGATTTTGCCACTGAACAAGGTATGCTAAGGAAGGGAGGTATATTCATGTGGTTTGAATTACCGAGGCCTCCGAAGTTTGCAGTGGAGTGTGAGCAGCTGCGGCTCCAAGGCCAAGGAGCTCCAAGCTGCTCCAGGCAGCGAGTGCTGAGGGTCTGCAATACCTTCAGACCCAGGAACCTGCCTCAAGGACCGACAAGGCAAGAACGCTAGGCCACTCCCAGCATGGGCCTCTACTGCGGTAAGATATGTTGGCCTGAACCTCTGTCCCAGCCCGGGGCAACCAGCCGGGACCAGGGTCGGGCTCAACTGCCAAGCCTCCACCTTACAGTTTGGTGGGGAGGAAGTCTCCGCCTCTCCCCTGCTGTTGCTGCGGCCGGAGTCTGAGCAAGGCTGGAAAATGGCAGTAGATTGTAGTAAATACCTTTAAGAATGCAACGTCCCTGCTCAGCAGAAGTAGCCAGATGGATTGACAACGCCCAAATTCCCTAAAACTTGGTTTAAGCGGGGCCCTTTCAGAGCAGAAGCAGGATCAGCTGGGTTGCTAGGGAAACCGAAGAGGTGCACGAGGGAGAAGGTGTCTTCCATGCACTCAGCTGACAGGAATAAATGAGCGAGGGGGGGGGGGTATGGCAGCTGGGGTATGTTAGAGGACTGATGAAGGAGCAGTGGTTTCTGACTGCTCCTGGGGTCGTGGCAAAGCCACTCCTAATGACAGGAGCAGGCAGAGGAAAGCCAGGGAGGGGAAAGCAAGATTGCCTCCCCTTCCTCTCCTCTGTGCTGGCCCCTCTGCTACCAGTTCTGACTGCCCTTGCTGCTGCTGCAAGCACAGCCGCGGCTCTGGCAATTGGTTCAGCTTGGCTGTGAATGGAAGTATCTGGGGCTGTGTGTGATATGAAAAATCTGAAGAATTGTCTAGATATCTTTTAGGTAATTGATCTGGTGAATTCGAACAACTGGAAAAGCTGCAAGTGGCGATGGTGACTGCAGATTCCACACGCATGGATACCAGCCTGGCAGAAGAACTATCCTCCTGGATCACTCCATGGATCATCTGAAGGAGTGGGCGGGAATAGGAGCCCTGGCAGGCTTAATGGTGCTTGCCTCCCTGGTATGCCTATGGTGCATCTGTCACATAAGGGTTTCACAGCAACGCAATGCAGTTATGATCATTCAGGCCTTCATGGCTATTGAAGCAGGACAGTCTCCCCAAGTTTGGCTAGAGATGTAAGAGCAAGTCTGATTGCATGTGGGTTGGTGTCTAGCTCCCACCTCTGTAAAAAGGCACCGGACAGGTCTAGTGTCCTCTGAGTGGATGACACCTGGACAAACACTAGTACATGTTTCATTTTTAACAGAGATCAGACCTCTACTCTTGCCTGTGGCTTTACAAAACAAAAGGGGTAACTGTAGCGAGCTGCATGGAATCACACCTGATGGAGATGTATAATCAACTCCTGAGATGGCTAAAGTCTGACCTATGCTATGATCACACAATGATCATCAGCTGCCTGCATATGCATGAACCTATGGGCAGTGCCCACCTGGCAATCCGGGGTTGGCAGCCCATGCCTACTTAAGGGCTGGGAGAGGTTTGCCTGGAGAGAAAGGTAAAAGAAAGAGAGAAAGGTCAAATGAAAGAGAGGAGAGGAAGGAGAGAGGGGAAGAGAGAGAGAAAGTGAATAAGGTCCTGGAATAAACTGCAAGAAGAGCTCTGGGTGTTGCGTTTTTCCTTGCGGGATGAGGGTGGACGTGACAGGTAACCTTAGTTTAATACCTCATAATACAATTTTTTGTTTGCCTTATATATTGGACTGGTTTGCCCTCTTGTATAGGAACACTTTTTTTTTGTTTGTTTTTTGCTTGTTTATTTTTTTGTTTATTTGGTTTGGGTTTGTTTTTGATTTTGTTTGTTTTTTTGAGGCAAGGTTTCTTTGTGGCTGTCCTGAAACTAGCTCAGTAGTCCAGACTGGCCTCAAACTCAGAGATCTGTCTGCCTTTGCCCCCCAAGTGCTGGGATTAAAGGTGTTCTTTTTTAAAAAATGCTGCAAGATCCCCACGGCAGTAGGCAGCAGAAATGCTGTAGGTCCCAAATGGTGGTAGCGGGCCATGTGGTGGCAGGCAGCGGGCTCTGGGAGCAGCCAGTCCCAGGCAGAAATGGCTGCCGGTCCCAGAGCAGTGGCCTGAGCGGTGGTGGCGGGCCATGTGGTGGCAGACAGTGGGCCCTGGGAGCAGCCAGTCCCAGGCAGAGACGGCTCTGAGAGCGGTGGTGGCAGGCCATGTGGCAGCAGGCAGTGGGCCCCAGGCAGAGACGGCTGCTGGTTCCCGAGCAGTGGCTGGTCCCAGGCAGGGAGACACATGGCGGGCGGGCAGAAGACAGAAACATGGATGCACACGACATGCAGGGTGAGGTTGAAGTTTATTCAGGGGGTTATGGAGGAGGAAGGGTGAAGGGGGGGGGGACAGAGAGAGAAGAGGAGAAAGAGACAGAGAAGGGAGGAAGCAGAGAAGTGGGGAGAGAGGGGCAGAAGTGAAGCTGCCTCTCCGAGAGGAAGAAGGAAAAGAGAGCCTAACTCAGGCCGGAAGCTGGAGGGCAGCCTGCCTCAGCGGATGGGGGAGGGAGTGGGCGTGGCTTGTCTCTTAAAGGGACCAATACCATAACAAAAGGCGTATACCATCACCTCCCAGCTTGGTGTTTTTGTTTGTTTGGCTTTTTTTTCCCCCTTTTGTTGTGTTTTTGTTTTTTTGAGACAGGGTTTCTCTGTACAGCCCTGGCTGTCCTGGAACTCACTCTGTAGACCAGGCTGTCCTCAAACTCCAGGGATCCCCCCTGCCTTTGCCCCCCAAGTGCTGGGATTAAAGGCGTGCACCACCACACCTGTGTTTTTGTTTTTTAAAAGTTAGAGGCAGAGTGATGCAGGTGCCTGAGAAAGACTGGCAGGTTTCAGGGCTTCTTAATTCCCTAGAAAATAAAAAGCCAAACAGTAGCCAGATATGGCTCATAATGTACTCTAGCTTCTCCAAAGGTAGGATTTTTCTCATAGTCTTGTTGGCTCTGGACCCAGAGCTGGCCACATGTGTTTTTGGTGGGTTTAGACACAGTCCACAGCATAGGCATTTCTGAGAACAGCTGGGTTACTTAGCAAATGCTAGTGAAAGACCTGGATAAATCCAGACACCCCCCCCCCGCCCACACTC
>NW_026068139.1:437245-438258 GCF_014885135.2 Alexandromys fortis | reverse complement strand
CCCCCCCCGCAGCAGAAGAAAAATAGAGCCAACAATCTAAGCAGAAAGAGAAGAATCAGAAATCTAGATTAACCTGTTCGGTTCAGTGACTCTGTTTCAGGAACTAGCTGAAGATAAAGTTAGATTATAATCTTGAGACTAATCTTGAGAAACAGGGAGTTACCCCCTTGTGATTATCACTGGTATTTTCAGAATTTTCAATGATCACCGGTATTTTCAGAATTTTCCAATGACGCCCTCCCCTACCCCCTTTGGATTACTGGGTTGTAGTATCTTCCCTTAACTACCCCTTCTCCCAGCTACTCGAGGTTGAACTCCTTCTCTGCGTGGGATATGAGTCTCTGCCCCAGTGCTGGTACCTGTCAATAAACCTCGTGTGATTGCAGCAAGGATGGTCTCTCATGAGTTCCTGGGGGGTCGTGTTATCCTGAGACTTGAATGAGAGTCTCCCCAATCCGGAGGTCTTTCATTAGGGGAAGCAGGGATGGGGATTGTCTTTGTTTTATAACTTTCCCAGAGGTAACAGTTATGAATTCATAGGAACTTTGTTTATCTTGGTGGGAAAGAGCAGGAAACTGGTGTAGGGAGTCCTTCTGTATGTGTGTTGCTTTTATTGGTTAATGAATAGAGAATCTGGAATGGCCTGCGGCAGGGCAGAATAGAGGTAGGCAGGGAAAAGGAAACTGAATGCTGGGAGAAAGAAGGCGGAGTCAGGAGAAGCCATGTGGCCCCACCAGAGATAGACACCGGACTGAACTTTGCTAGTAAGCCACAGCCACATAACAATACACAAATTAATAGAAATGCTTTAAATTAAGATGTAAGAGACAGCCTATAAGAAACTACAGCTAATATAGGCCAAGCAGTGATTTTAATTAATAGTTTTTTGTGTGGTTATTTCTGGGGTCTAGGTGGCCGGGAACAATCAAGCAGCCGCCTATAACAGGAAACAAAGTTCCTCTTTTTCTTTCTTTTCTTTTCTTTCTTTCTTTCTTTCTTTCTTTTCTTTTTTT
>NW_026068139.1:417428-436786 GCF_014885135.2 Alexandromys fortis | reverse complement strand
TCTCTTCTTTTCTTTTTTTTTTTTTTCTGAGACAGGGTTTCTCTGTAGCTTTGGAATCTGTCCTGGGACTTACTCTGTAAACCTGGCTGGCCTCAAACTCACAGAGACCTGCCTTTCTATGCCTCTGAGTGCTGGGATTACAGGGGTGTGCCGCCACCACCTGGCCCAGATTCCTTGATGTTACTGATTGCACCTAGAACAACTAAGTAGAATTTGTAACCTAAGGAGATACAAGCAGAGGGGGTAGGCTCTCTTTCAGATTGTCCCTAATACAGAAGAGCTACTTCATTTCTTAGAACACATCTTCCTTCAAAATGTTTGTTCCTGCTTCTTAATTCCTCTGCAGCCCTAAGCGAGAAAAGAGGCATTAGGCTCTGGGTTTGGAGGAGCACGTGTGCTTTTCAATTGGAATTCGCTCGAAGTGACGGTGACAGGAACATAGGATGAAAATGGGCACCTAAAGTTATAATTTTTATTAATTTTATGACACTAGGGGTATCCAGTTATATCTCAAAGGTTATTTTAAAAGAAATTTAGCTAACATGGTAGCACATGCCTGTAATTCCAGCATGTAGGGGTGGCAAGGCAGTAGGATCAGGAGTTCAAGGGTATCCTAGGCTACAAGAGACTCTCTCAGAAAAGAACATCCCCTCCACAATGAAAGGACTTTTAAATTTCTAAGAAAAGATGGCACAGAATGAGAATTCTATTCACATATCATCACTTATTAAAGTTTTACCAGGTGCCTGTTCTTTGCTTTGTACCATACGTTCCATGATCAAGAGAAGTTGAACTGCTTTCAAAATTTTAATTATGGTTACATAATTTGAAATGACCGAGTAGAAGGAGAAGGTGCCTGAAGAAGTCACTGTAATAGAATGGGGAATTTTCTTATTACGTCTGGCTCCAATAGACAATGTAGACAGACTAGAATAAGGAGTCAGGACTAAGGAGGGACAGAGGATGCTGCAAATCTGAAAAATGTCACCGGGGACGTTAAAGCAAAGATGCCAAAAGCCCAGGACTTTTATGTTACATTTAGAGCAGAATGGGAGGTTTGATGCTTGGGGCTGACTGGGTCACGTAGATTAGTGGTAGGTAAGCTGGACTCTGACTTTGTCTTCTATGTAAAAAGGATGGCCTTCAGATTGAAAATGGTCAAACAGAGGTGTGCGGGGAGGCTCTGGGGCCCCAAACGTGTGGAAAAGGAAGACTCTCTAAAACTGTGCAGAGGCCGGGCCTAGTGTCACACGCTTTAATTCCAGCACTCGGGAAGCAGAGGCAGGCGGATCTCCCTGAGTTCGAGCTGGTTCCAGGACAGCTAGGACTGTTAACACAGAGAAACCCTGTCTCGAAAACCAAACAAGCAAACAAAAAACCAAACAACAACAATAAAAACCAAAACCAAACCAACCAACCACCACCACAACAAAAAACTGCAGAGAGCCAAGTATTTTTTTTTTCTGTCATGTTGTAACAGGGCCCCAGATCTTAGCACACTGACTCCATGACGGAAGTACCATTTATGCCATAAAACTCAGCACATAGACAGCACCACCTGCCAAAATGAAAACAAAGACCTAATTCTTTATAGTCCATAGTTCTGGGAAAGTCTCAAAACCTTGATTTTTCGCATCTGTATTTCCAATTCTGCTAACTGTTCTTGTTAACTGAAGTGTGTCAATCCAGCACATGGTCGTTGTGTTTAAAAGCTCACCCTGAGAAAGGCTCAGTGCTGCACGGGGATCCTAACACTCAGAGTAGTTGCCGGCTGGCTAATAAAGACTTTCTAACTCCTTAAACCCAAGTCTGAGCAGTCTTCTCTGGTGGATACCCCACAGCAAAGTAATTTCCAATCAGCTTTCTTTCTTTTGATTAGTGAATCTGTAAATATATAAAAATAAGCAGGGCGGTGGTGGCACATGCTTTTAATCCCAGCACTTGGAGGCAGAGACAAGCAGACTTCTGTGAGTTCAAGGCCAGTCTGGTCTACAAGAGCTAGTTCCAGGACAGGCCCCAAAGCTACAGAGAAACCCTATCTCGAAAAACCAAAAAGAAAAAAAAAAAGAGAATAAATTATTATTTATTTCATCATTAGTAATGTATGTATGATGAGTGATTGCCGATATGTGCATATCACGGCACACGTGGCAGTCACAGGACAACTTTCAGAAGTTGATTTTTCTCCCACCCTGGATCCATTCCTGGATCAGGAATAGAATTGCATAGCAAATGTGCTTTTACCTGCTGAGTTTTTTTTTTTTTTAAAGATTTATTGCCGGGCGGTGGTGGCGCATGCCTTTAATTCCAGCACTCGGGAGGCAGAGGCAGGCGGATCTCTGTGAGTTCGAGACCAGCCTGGTCTACAAGAGCTAGTTCCAGGACAGGCTCCAAAACCATAGAGAAACCCTGTCTCAAAAAACAAAAAAAAAAAAAAGATTTATTATCTTTAGAGTGTTCTGCCTGCATGTACCCCTGTAGGCCAGAAGAGGGCACCAGATCTCATTACAGATGGTTGCAAGCTACTATGTGATTGCTAGAAATCAAACTCAGGACCTCTGGCAGAGCAGCCAGTGCTCTTAGCCTCTGAGCCATCTCTCCAGCCCATACCTGCTGAGTCTTATTACTGGTTCAGCTATTACTTTATTTCATGAGAAAGAGGTAGGTAAACAAAAGCAAGTTTGACTGGTATGATGGTGCTTGCCTTTAATCCCAGCTCTTGGGCAGCAGAGGCAAGCAGACTTCTGTGAGTTCGAGGCCAGCCTGATTTAGAGTTCCCAGCCAGCTAAGGCTACATGGTGATACCTTGTCTAAAAAATCTTGAAATAAGTAAAAAAATAACAAATTCATCTACTATCAAATAAAATTAAAATGAATGAAAAGAACACAAAGTGGCTCTGATGGCTTGTTGTTGTGATCCCAGCATTTAGCAAGCTGGGATCATGAGTTCAAGGTCAGCCTGGGCTACGTAGAAAATTTTAGGCCAGATAAGGCTACAAACAAACAAAACCCCAAATGAAATGAAATGAAACAAAAAGGAATACGGATATCAGAGCAGTGAACTACCACAAAGGGTTATTCTACACTAGAATATTTATACACAAGGTATCTTTGTATTAATAGACTTAATAATTCAGCTCAGATTGGTTTCAGTTAGATTTCTAAGTTAAAGAACATTTTTTTTTGTTTCGTTTTGCTTTTTTGTTTTTCTTTTTTTCTTTTTGGTTTTTCAAGACAGGGTTTCTCTGTGTATCTTTGGCTGTTCTGGAACTCACTTTATAGACCAGGCTGGCTCTGAACTCGCAAAGATCCACCTCCCTCTGCCTCCCGAGTGCTGGGAATAAAGGCGTGTGCCACCATGCCTGGCCACTTTTTTGTTTTTCAAGACAGGATTCTCTTTGTAGGTCTTACTGTCCTGGAACTTGCTTCATACTCCAGGCTGGTCTTGAACTCAGATCCGCCTGCCTCTGCCTCCTGAGTGCTGGGATTAAAGGAGTGTACCACCAGTGTCCCACAACTTTTTGCTCTTTCTGAGGACCCTGGTTCATTTCTCAGCACCGTGTCACCACAGTCTGTAACTCTAGTACTTGTAGGACCCAGCCATGACAAGCTCAATAGAGGCCTGAGTCTCAGTAGTTTACCCTGGTTCCAAGAAAGACCACAAACTGAGACTACCCAGGCACCACCCAGAAACAGACCATCCAAAAGGAAATTCCTAATGTTCCAACCATTGTAGATAGGATCACCTGCCAGCACACACCCATTGCTTTTCACCAGGACACTTCTAGACAGACGTCAGCCAATCAGGGGTCCTGAACCTTAGAAATCCCTCACCCCCACCTTTGCTACCACAAAACCCAACCCCAACTGAGCTTGTGGCTCTCTGATCGTGCCAATATGTTGGACACACGGAGAGACTGAGTTTGCAAACTTGTGTAAAAATAAAGACTCTTTGCTTTTATATATTAGACTTGGTCTCCTGGTTGGTTTTGGGAGGACTCTGTGATCTGGGCATAGCAGTACTAGGAGATCTGATCTTGCCTTCTCACCTCTGTGAGTACCAGGCATGCACATGGTACACACTTCTCTTTGCTGGCAAAACACTGATATGTGTGAAATAAACAAGTCTAAAGATAGTTTCTACAAAAATAAATTGTAGACAGTAGCAAACTTTTGGGATTGACAGGTTAATAGGCTCTTCCTTCTCTGAGGCTATTGACAATTGATGGCTGCTAGGAGAGGGGAAAGCCACTGTCTTCAGTGGTGTGGCCCCTGGGTGATCCCTCATCCAGGGACAGCGGCATAGTATAGCCATGCGGGCAACCCTGGCTAAACTAAGTGAATCACAAAAACTGAACACAGAAAGCCCTGAAAGTGTGAAGGGCAGTGGGCAGGGATCGGCAGGGGTGGGAGTGGCAGGGGTGGGAGTGGCAGGGGTGGGACTGGCAGGGACTGGCAGGGGTGGGCGTGGCAGGGGTGGGCGTGGCAGGGGTGGGCGTGGCAGGGGTGGGCGTGGCAGGGGTGGGACTGGCAGGGGTGGGAGTGGCAGGGGTGGGACTGGCAGGGACTGGCAGGGGTGGGAGGCTATGGAGTGTGCACGATCAGAATGCATTAGACACATGTATGCAACTGCCAAATAATAAATTAAAAAAAAAACAGGTCAACACATAGCCTGTAGGAATATACATTGAGCATAATTTTTTGGACTTAGTGACAAGATGAACATGCTTGTTAGCAATGTCAAAAAGTTTAAAATTCGGTGGCTGGAGCGATGACTCAGCAGTTACAAGTGAGTACCACTTTTGCAGAGACCCAGGGTTCGATAACCAGCATCCACACGGAGACACTACCATCTGCAACTCCAGTTTCAGGGGATCTGATGCCCTCTTCTGGCCTCTTCAGGCAATAGATACACATATGGCTTGCAGGCAAAACAATATTCACATAAAATTTAAAAAATAAGCCGGGCGGTGGTGGCGCACGCCTTTAATCCCAGCACTCGGGAGGCAGAGGCAGGCGGATCTCTGGGAGTTCGAGGCCAGCCTGGTCTACAAGAGCTAGTTCCAGGACAGGCTCCAAAGCTACAGAGAAACCCTGTCTCGAAAAACCAAAAAAAAAAAAAAAAAAAAATTAATTTAAAAAATAAATAAAATAAGCTTTATTTTAAAAGTTGGAGTTTAAACAATTACTAACAATATTTCTGTAGCTTTAAGCCCCGGTAAGTACAGGCAAATGTACTAAATACGTCTGGTAAATGACATGCAGGCACCTGACTCAGCTAGCTTTGCAAAAGATAACTGCAGAATTGATGATCCTGGTTTTTTTTTAAGTTGACAAATGTTCCAAGGACAGATCTAAAATATTAAATATTAAGTAACACCAGGTGCGATTTAAAATCCAACGACGTGGTGTCAGAGAGATGGCTTAGTGGTTAAGAGCATTTGTTACTCTGGCATAGGCCACAGGCTCAGTTTCCAGCTTCCATCTGGTGGCTAACAAACATCCATAACTCCAGTTCCAGGAGATCGGAAACTCTTTTCTTACTTCCCTGGGCATCAGGCAGGCACGTGAGGCACATACGTGCACACCATCAAAGCATTCATACACATACTGGCATACAGTCGAAACAATCACACACATTAAGTAAATCTCAACAGTTGCCATTTTACTAACGGTCATATTCTAGATCAGCGGTTCTCACCCTGTTAAAAAAGCGCTTGTGTGGGAGAATGGGATCATGGGGATTTTCAGGCTTTTGTGCACTGAAGAAACATTTTCCGTCTGACCCTGTCAGGCTCTGTCATCGGTGCTGCTTAGCATCTCTGTTATTTTCAGAACCAGTGCCTTGGGAGCCGCATAGGCAGCCAAGGTCTAGGGATGGTTAGGTGCTTTTGTGAATAAAGATGTTTGAACTCTGTTGTCAGCGCCTTTCAAGCAACTATTAGGGGACATATCCTTAAACAGAGGGCCTGAGATCCAAATCCTAACTCAACCACTTAGGATACGGGGCAAGATACTTGATTAATCTCTGTGTTTGAGCTTTCTTATGTGTAAAATGAAAATAAAGATATTTTAGGATTATTGTGAAGAAGCATTAATAGATTAAAAATGCTCCAATGGTACTTGACACACAGAAACTGATCGGTTATTTATTTAGTTAGTTTAGTGATGCAGAAATCTATGACTAAGAGCCAATCCTTTTGGACAAATCTAAAACCGTTTCTTGTTATTGTTGTTGTTTTATCTTCCTATCTGGAAAGAAACATAATCCAGATTTGTAATTTATGTTTGAGAATATATATTTTTTATAATTTATTTTTATTTTGTACACATTAGTGTTTTTCCTGCATGTATGTCTGTGCAAGGGTGTTGGGTTCTGGAGTTACAGACTGTTGTGAGCTGCCATGTGGGAACTGGGAATTGAACCTGGGCCCTCTGGAAGACCAATCAGTGCTCTTAACCACTGAGCCATTTCTTCAGCCCCCGAGGATATAGATCTTTTAAAAAGCAGCTTTTCTTTCTGTGTGTGTATGTATGCATGTATATGTGTGGATTATGTATGTCAAGGGTGTGCAAGTGTCCACCGAGGCCAGAGGAGGTCATCAGATGCCCTGGAGCTGGAGTTACAGGCCATTGCGAGCTACCCAGTGTGGGTACAGGGAACCAAACTCTGGTCCTCTGCAAGAGCAGTGCATGCTCTTAACCACTGGACCATCTCTCCAGCCCTTAATAGAGGATTCTTTTTTTAAAATGTATTTTTCTTATCTTATATACTAACCACAGTTCCCCTTCTCACTCCTCTTCCTGCTCCTCCCTACTTCCTCCCAACCCATTCCCAATCCATCCTTCGGAAAAGGTGAGGCCCATGGGGAGTCAACAAAGTTGAGTCAGGTCCAAGCCTCTCCCTACTACATCAAGGCCAAGCAAGGCATCCCAACACAAAGAATGGGCTCCAAAAGGTCAGCTCATGCATCTGGGATAGATCCTGGTTCCACTGCCAGGGACTCCCCAAAAAACCAAGCCACACAACTGTCGCCCACATGCACAGGGCCCACCTCTGTCCCATGCGGGCTCTAAAGCTATCAGTCTAGAGTTTGTTGGTTCTATATGATGAGAGTTAGGGTATTCACCAATCGGATTACTGGGCAGAGTCAGTTCAGGCACCCTTTCCTTTACTGCTAGGAGTCTTAGCTGGGGTCATCCTTGTGGATTCCTGGGAATTTCCCTAGCACCAAGTTTCTCCAATAGCAAGCTTTTTTTTTTTTTAAGTTTATTTATTTATTATGTATACAGTATTCTGCCTGCCCTCAGACCAGAAGAGGGCACCAGATCTCATTACAGGTCACCTTGTGGTTGCTGGGAATTGAACTCAGGACCTCTGGAAGAGCAGTCAGTATTCTTAACCTCTGCACCATCTCTCCAGCCTCAATAGTAGACTTTTTAAAGGTAATACAATCAGTGGTCTAAGAACTGAGATGCCATGTCTTCCCGGTGTCAATATTCCAGATCATCAGAAACACACAAGTAGTGGAACAATTATCAGATGACATGAGGAAACAGAGGCCATTGCACAGGGTTTATTTTACTGATGGCCTCCTGCTTCTGACTCCAGAGTGCTGGGACTAAAGGCATGAGCCACCACACCAGACCTCAGGGTTCTATGTGAATAAGCCTTACCTAGACTCTGATACAATTGATAAGGCCAGCGCTAGAGCCAGCAAACAAGCGGTAATCAATCATATGTCCCAGGATAAGAGATGTTTGCTCAGGGCTGGAGGGATGGCTCAGAGGTTAAGAGCATTGCCTGCTCTTCCAAAGCTCCTGAGTTCAATTCCCAGCAACCACCTGGTGACTCACAACCATCTATAATGGGGTCTGGTGCCCTCTTCTGGCCTGCAGGCATACACACAGACAGAATATTGTATACATAATAAATAAAAAAAATAAAAAAGAAACATTTAAAAAAGAGAGAGATGTTTGCTCATTCATGTCCTCCGTTAGTTCACACATGATTAAAGAGTGGTAATATTTTGTCTTAATCCATCGCAACCATAGAGTAATTTATCAGATATAAGCATTCTGTGCAATTATTTATTTTAAGCATGTCGCTAAGGCTTAATTGTGAGTTCCAGGCTAGCCAAGGTTATACAGTGAGTGAGACTTGTCTCAAACAGTAGCAACAACAACAGCCCATAAACAAAGAACCTACAGCTGGAATAAGGCTCGTAAGAAAAATGAGAGCACCCCCCCCCCCCCACGGACCCCTGACAGAAGCTTGTATAGTGCAACAGTTGCATTTTGGATTGGCAGATGCTCAGTGGGAAAGGCACTTGCCACACAAGCTTGAGAGCCTGAGTTCAGATGTCTGGAGCACACAGAAACCTGGATGTCTCAGTGCTCCTCTGACTGAGTGGGAGCTGGGGACAGGAGAGGCCCAGCCAGCCTCCTGTGTGCAAGTGAGGAATGATGCAAGAGGAGCTGTATCAAACGAGGCGGAAGGAGATGACTGACGCTCGAGAGTCCTCTGACCAACACCTGCACACCGTAGCACATGTAGACCTCTGCACCATTGTCGTAAAACACATTTTGGGGTAACTTCTGTTACAGTCCCGCCAAGATGGGTTAGTATGTTCCAGGGCAGGGGCGTGAGGATTAGAAATGTTAGGTAGGAGGAACAGAGATATGAAAGAAACACAGAGACACAGGATAGTGCCAGGAGGGCTACTCAGTGAATGCTGAATTCACCTGCATTCATTTTCCCTAGGTTTAAATATTTATTTATTTATTGTACAATATTCTGTCTGTGTGCATGTCTGCAGGCCAGAAGAGGCATCAGACCTCTTTACAGATGGTTGTGAGCCACCATGTGGATGCCGGGAATTGAACTCAGGACCTTTGGAAGAGCAGGCAATGCTCCTAACCACTGAGCCATCTCTCCAGTCCCATTTTCCCTAGGTTTATCTAGCCCATCCCAGAGGGGGAGAAGAAATCAAAAGACTGCTTTAACATGACACAAAGGACAACCAGAACAGTTACTGGCTTCAGTACTTGAGACATCAAGCCATTATTTCCTGAGTAAAGCATTTGCAGTTTTGGGCGGGATATGCAGCGAATACACCCTAGACCAACTAACTATCCTGTAGGCTGCCACACCCTATGTCAAACCTCCTATTTCAAAACGAAGGGGCAGGAATAGGCTTAAATTCTCTGACCTTTAGTGGAGGTGGAGCAGATCCACCTCTATGGACCATCTTAATGTCCAAAACATTGTTAGAATAATTGGACCATAACCTGTAAACCACTCTAATAAATCCTGATTTTAACCGCGCAGTGATAGCACACCCCTCTAATCCCAGCACTTAGGAGGCAGAGGCAGGCAAATATGAGTTCAAGGTCAGCCTGGTCTACAGCAAGTTCCAGGACAGCCAGGCACACAGAGAAATGTCTCAATAACAAAACAAAAATTCCTGTTATATATATATATGTACATATATATATACTCATTATATTAATTCTGTTTCTCTAGAGAACCCTAACTGATACAAGTTCCCAGCAATCATATTAACTAGCAGCAGGTCCCAGATTTAGCAGTGTTCTCGCTATAATTGAACTTTATCTAACACTTGCTACTATGTTCTAAACATTCCATGACCTTGAATTTTTATGGTATTATCAATACTACATCACTTAAGAATGCCTTGTATTTTTGTCACATGCTTTTCTTGTTGGGCACATTATTTTGGCCTCCTTGGAAAAGTCACATGGTGTGGGCCTGTTTGTGCTGGCCATGTGTTCTTGCCGCACCAGCACGAAGCTGGGCAGTTGGTGCTCTGGAAACACTCGATCCAGTGTTTGAACAGAGGAAGTTATTTGTATGAAAACTGAGAGTCTGAATCCTGTTTATCCTCAGCCAAATGAAGAGATGGTGTAGTTAATGCCTGCCAACTTTTTTTTTTCTTCTCCTCTCCTTCCTTCCCTCTCATTTTTAGGGAATCCAAGAGAGCTGCTGATGTGGTGTGTGTGGGTGGACAAATGGAGCCTCCAGGGACGTGAGTTTCAAGGCCGCCTCTACCTGTTCTACTGAAATACTATCTACTCTGCTTCAGGGTTAACTGAGTCAAGTACAGAGGGGAGTGCACTGGAATGTAGGAATTCACATAGGCCTTCTTAATAAAAGGTTTACTTTTATTTTTAGATTGTATGTGTGTGAGTGTGTGATGGGGATTGTGCATGTGACCTCTTGCAGGTCAGAGGCATCAGATTTCCCTAGAGCTGGAAGTACAGGTAGTTGTAAGCCAACCTACGTGGGTGCTGGGACTTGAACTCTGGTCATCCGGAAGAGCAATATGTACGCTCAACTGCTGAGCTACATCTCCAGCCCTTATAAGTTGTATTATAAATTGAAAACTATCTTTGGGATTTATAAAATATAATAAAAGCTCAATCTATTTTAATAGTTTTTTTCATAGCTAACAGGTACTTCTCATACAAGTCTCTCGAAAAGGGCATGGCCAGGCCCCTCCCGTTCTAGTCTGTCACACCCCTGTGATGAAATCGCTATAGGTAAAACAGAACGTATTTACTGGATCTGCATCCCAGTGATCCAGGGTTCAGCCTTTTCAATAGTGGCCTTGTCCAGGGAGTCTTATTTCATTTCTGTGGTGTGTGTGTGTGTGTGTTTAGGTGTGTTAGGGATTGAACCTAGGGCCTTGCAGATGCTAGACAAGTACTCTACCACTGAGTGGTTGCCCCAGTCCTTTTAAATTTTCTTTGTGAGATAGGGTCTTACCAACTTCCTCAGGTTGGCCTTTGTCTTAGTTAGGATTTTTTTTTCTTTGGTTTTTTGAGACAGGGTTTCTCTGTGGCTTTGGAGCCTGTCCTGGCACTAGCTCTGTAGACCAGGCTGGTCTCGAACTCCCAGAGATCTGCCTGCCTCTGCCTCCGAGTGCTGGGATTAAAGGCGTGCGCCACCATCGCCCGGCATTTAGTTAGGATTTTTTATTGCTGTGAAGAGACATCATGACCACGGCAACTTTTATAAATAAAAACATTTAATTGAGGTGGCTAGCTTACAGTTTCAGAGGTTCAGTCCACTCTCATCAGGGAGCATGGCTGCTGCAGGCAGATGTGGTGCTGGAGCTGACTCAGAGGCAACAGGAAGTTACTGTCACAGTGAAGCTTGAGAAGAGAGACCTCAAAGCCCACTCCCACATGACACACCTTCTCCAATAAGGCCATTTAATAGTGCCACTCTCTTTGGGCGCCATTTTCTTTCAAACCACCACAGCCCTGGAATCATTCTGTAACACTGGTAGTTTTCAACCTTGTGATTTTCCTGTCTCAGCCTTCTGAGTCCTTGGATTACGGTCTGTGCAACCATTCACATCCTGACCTTCCCACTGACTTCTCGGTCCATCTCCAGACACATGGCTCTCCACTTTGAACTTTTAATAAAGAGCCACTGCCACCTTCAGGACCGAGCCATAGATGCCTTACATGTTTCATCCCAAGTCCTGTGCCTGGTATCTGCGAATCTGAGAGCTATGGGCCGAGCATCATGCTTTGCTTAGGAGCAAGAGTAGTGGCTGAGGGTGTAGCTCAGTTGGTTGAGGGCTTGCCTAGCATGCATGAACCCTGAATTTAGTCCCTGTTACCAAACCAAACAAAAATCTGCTGGTGCATACCTGTAATTCCAGCTCTTGGGTCAGCATCAGCTACATAGCAAATTCAAGGTCACATGATTAGAGATCACATGATTAAACAAACAAGTGGCTGTTTTTCTTGCTAGTGAGATATTGATGGCCTTGCCCTCTTGCTGAGGAAGATGGCACTCCCTAACAGGGCTCTGATTCTAATTGGCTGTGATTTCCATATTGGATTCTGGAAAGGCATGGCTTCCACGCTGATGAAATTCTCCTGAGCAGCTAATTGTATTCCTTTGATTTTAGCATCTCTTTGACAGACGAGCGGAATGAGTTTGGCATTACATCCCACAACTTCTAAGAAAATGGTTTCTAAATTGGAAATGCAATAAAAGATAAAAAATTATTATTTTTTAATTTCTTGAACCTTCCAAAGTAATTTATTTATTTATTTTTGTCTACTAGGCTGTGGGACTGAATGGAGGTGACAGGGGCTATTGAAAATTGCATCTAGTAGGGGCTGAAGAAATGGTTCAGCAGTTAAGAGCACATACTGCTCTTCTAATAGACCCCAGTTTGATTCCCAGCACTCATGTGGGTGGCTCACAAACACATGTAACTCCAGATCCAGGGGGATCTGTGTACATACCTACACAGAATACACATAATGAAAAAAGAGAGAAAGAAAACAGCACACAGTGAATCCTTACACAGAATCTAGGGAGCCCCCAGAGACAAACTTATCAGTGAACTGGGGTCAGGAGACCCATGTGGTCACTGAAAATTCCTACTATTGCTTGGAAACAGAAGTGTTTATGTTTTAATCAGGGTTTCTTTTGTTTGTTTGTTTTTCCAGACAGAATTTCTCTGTGTAGTTCTGGCTGTCCTGGAATTCACTCAATAGACCAGCCTGGCCTTGAACTCAGAGATCTGCCCTGCCTCGGCCTCTGTGTGCTGGAATTAAAGGCCTGTGCCACCATGTCCAGCTTTAATCAAGGTTTCTATTGTTGTGATTAAATACTAAAGACTGGCTTAGTTACTTTCATATTGCTGTGAAGAGACACCATGACCAAGACAGCTTCCAGAAAGAAGTGTTTATTGGGGCTTATAGTTCCAGAGGAGAGTCTATGACCGTCATGGCAGGAGGCAGGGCAGGAGGCAGGCAGACGGGTGCTAGAGCAATAGCTGAGAACTTGCATCCTGAGACAAAAACCACGAGGTGGAGAGATAGCCAACAGGGAACGGTGTGGCCTTGGGAAACCCTCAGTCTGTCTACAGTGACACACCTCCTCCAACAAGGCCTCACCTCCAGTTTCTCAATCAGTTTCATCAGCTAACGACCAGATACTCAGCCACATGAACTTATGGGGACCATTCTCACTCAAAACACCACAATTACCAAGGCAACTTCTAAAGGAAATTAACAAGTTCCAGGGGCTTGTATCCTCTATGGGGTGGGGTGGGTGGGGAGTAAGGTGAAGGTGTGGCAGCTGAGAACCCATATCTGGAACTACAAATAGGAGGCAAAGAACACACCGAGGATGGTGTGAGTCTTTTGAAATTTTACAGACCACCCCCATCTCCTCCAACAGGGTCACACCTCTTAATCCTTACCAAGCAGTTGTACCAGTTGGGGACCAAGGATTAAAACATATGAGCCTATGGGGGCCATTCTCATCCAGAGGGGCATAGTTTACAAATATAGGAAATTGATGTACATAAATATTAGGTAATAAAGTAGAGTTCCAGATAAGTAAGAACCAACATTTTAATACTTTTTAATAGTCTTCAGATTAAATAGAAATTTGCTAGGTTGACATTTTTCGTAACCAGTGTATAACAACTATTTTTCTTCTTAGTGTGGTAATGCTTGAATATTTTTTCTTGAATATTTTACTTATGATTGTAGTTCTTTTTTTAAGATTTATTTTATTGCATGTGTATGGGTGTTTTGTCTGAGTGTGTGTATGTGCCTGGTTCCCATGGAGTTCAGAAGATGTTGGATCCCATCATCTTGGAGTTGAATTGGAGTTATGAATGGCTGTGAGCCACCATGTGGGTGCTTGCAATTGAAACTGGATCTTCTGCAAGAGCAGGAAGTTCTCTTAGTCACTGAGCCGTCTATTCAGCCCTTGATTGCAGTTCTGTATATATTCGATATACAGGCTTGGGTTTGGTTATACATTATAGATTATTATAAGGCCCTATGAATTTTGTTATTGTCTACATTTTTAGTTTTCTCACATATCTTTATAGCAACATTGTCCACAGAAATGTAATGCAAACTATATTTTGATTTTTACTTTTGATTGGAGTATTTGTTTTAGTTTATATATGATGTGGGAGTGTCATATATCAATCTGTTGATTTCATTGGTTAAGCAATAAAGAAACTGCTTGCCCTGATAGGTTAAAACATAGGTGGGAGGAATAAACAGGAGGAAGAGGAAGTGAGGTAAGACTCCTCAGACAGACGCGAGGTAGCTCTGCTCTCAGAGACACACGCAATGAAGCTCTGACTCAGGATGGATGTAGGCTAGAATCTTCCCAGTAAGCGCACCTTGGGGTGCTTACACACATTATTAGAAATGGGCTAGTCCAGGTGCGAGAGTTAGCCGAGNCTCCGACCCAGGATGGACATAGGCTAGAATCTTCCGGGTAAGCGCACCTTGGGGTGCTTACACACATTATTAGAAATGGGCTAGTCCAGGTGCGAGAGTTAGCCGAGAAGAGGCTAGATATAATGGGCAAGCAGTGTTTAAAGGAATACAGTTTGTGTGTTGTTATTTCGGGCTTGAGCTAGCAGGCGGCTGGGGTGCTGGGGACACAGCCCCACCGCACCTATTTCAACATATATATATACTATATATGCTAAATACTATATATACCATATATATGAGCAAATATATACCACACATACACACACATATATGATAATATATATATCATATGTATGATAGTAGACACACACATATTTGAGACAGGATCTCCTGTACCTAGGATTGGTTTGAACTCAACATGTAACTGAGAATTACATTGAGCTCCTGATCCTCCTCCCAAATGCTTGGATTATAGGTATATGCCATTTAGCTACAGTTTAACCTTGAAAAAAAAAGCTGGAAAATTGTCAGATGCTATGTTGCTGGTGTTTTGGTGTTTTGATGCTATTGGTGACTTGTGGTTTCATCACATCTATTGGAAGGTGAGAGCACAAATCTTTGTGAAGACCCTGTCTCAAAGACCATCATCGTCTTGGAGGCAGCCCTTCAATACTATCAAGTCCATGATGGCTTGCTGGGTGTGGTGGCATGCGCCTCAACCACAGCTCTCAGGAGCCTATTTGAGTTCCATGCCAGCCAGTGTTATACAGGGAGAGTTTTGAAAACAATCTGAAGGCAACGATCCAAGAGCCAGGAGAAAGAAAGCATCCCCCTGGACCAGCAGAGGTTCATCTCTACAGCAAGCAGCTGGAAGGTAGTCATATTCTTTCTGGCTACAACATCTAGGAAGCTGACTCCACTTGTCCTCCCCCTGAGGGATGGCTAGTAATTTATCAGTCTACACTCCCTATGGGCATCTACTCTACTATATAGTCAATTTCCCTGACTTAAGTTTGGAAATTATGTATTTCGGTAATAGCTGAACCTCTGTTAAAAAATGTTGAGAAAGGAATTGAAGAGATGACTTAGAGGGTAAGAGCATTGACTGCTCTTCCACAGGTTCTGAATTCAATTCCCAGCAACCAAATGGTTCACAACCATTCATAATGAGATCTGGTGCCCTCTTCTGGTATGCAGGCACATGTGCAGAATACTATAATAAATAAACCTAAAAAAAAGTTGATAAAGGTTTTATTGCATAGTGAACATAAAAAAGAAAAAGATAAATTAGTCAGGTGGTTGTGGCGCACGCCTTTAATCCCAGCACTCGGGAGGCAGAGGCAGTCAAATCTCTGAGTTCAAAGCCAGCCTGATCTACAGAGTGAGTTCCAGAACATCCAGGGCTACACAGAAAAATCCTTTCTTAAAAAACAAATATAATCTTATCAATATATCTACTTAGTTATATATATATTATATGCATATAATTTAACATTTATAGTCAAAAGTTGAAAACCCCGGGTGATAGTCTACATTCTTTCTTCTATAGCAAATCTTCAGTATTTGGTAGCTTGCTGTTACAGATCATCCTGTTTTAGACTAACTACCTTGCAAGTCTGCAAGGGTCACATGTGGCTGGCAGCATTAGAGAGCACAGAAAATCTACATACTCCATTATGTACACATGAATGCTGTTGTTCCTTTTCCTCTATACCTGCCTATCAGGCTGTTTCCATACAGACAGCTGCAGAGACTGTTCGTCTTCACCTCCACCCTTTCTACAGTAAGGAGTCATTGCAGGCTTTACTTTCGATAGTGTCTTTAATGCTTGAGTGTGTGAAGGATGCTACGCAGCCAACATTTCCAAGGACTTGCCATACCCAGAGTGCTATGAAAATACATATCAGCTCGTGATCTCAAGTTAATTCAGTGTCCTTATGATTTACTTTTATGGCTGATGTTTTTTATTTTTTCAAAGGTTTATTTATTTGTTATGTATACAGTGTCCTGTGTGTATGTATGCCTGCACACCAGAACAGGGCACCAGATCTCACTATAGATGGTTGTGAGCCACCATGTGGTGACTGGGAATTGAAAGCAGAAGAGCAGCCAGTGCTCTTTAACTTCTGAGCCATCACTCCAGCCCCATTTCTGATGTTTTATAAGTGGGGAAGCTGAGATTTACGTGCTCATGGAGTTTTCCTAAAGTCATACAGTTGTAGGGCCTACAGTTCGGTGAAGACTCTGATTCAAGATCCATGATCTTTGATTTTCGACTTGGTAAGCACAGTATATATGTGGAAAAATGAATATATAATTGTCTGTCAAATTATAAAGCCTACAATATCCACACCAGGACATAGATGGTGTGTAGAATTCTAGCCCACCTCTTACCAACCTTAGCTCCCCTTGTATAGGGATTCTGCAGGTCGTGTTTGTCACACTCTATGGAAACCAGTTCGTGAGGTTTTGTTTTAAAAAAAAAACTTTAAAAAGTTCAGATTTGCCAGGCGGTGGTGGTGCACGCCTTTAATCCCAGCACTCAGGAGGCAGAGGCAGGTGGATCTCTGTAAGTTCAAGGCCAGCCTGGTCTACAAGAGCTAGTTCCAGGACAGGAACCAAAAAGCTAAGGAGAAACCCTGTCTCGAAAATCAAAAAAAAGTTCAGATTTATTTAATTTATTATTGTGTGAGCATGGTGTGTGTGTGTGAAGGTAGGCATGAGTGTCAGAACACAGGAGTGGAGGTCAGAGGGCAACTTTCAGGACCAGTTCTCTCCTTCAGCAGTGGGCTCTGAGGACTGGAGTCCCCTCAGCAGGCCTGTGCATTTCTCCTGGCTGGCACATGCCCCGGCCTCTGAGTTTCTTTTGTTTTATCTCTTACACGTGCATTCCCTCTATTTTTCTCCACAGTTTTTTCTAAACATTTACTTATTTAGTACGGATGTGGGTGTGTGTGAGGATGCGGTTTTGGATGCGCTGCAGCAGGTGTGTGAAGGCCAGAGGAGGACACCTTGTGGGGGTCGATTCTCTTTTTTAGGGACTGAACTGAGACCGGCAGGCTTGCAGGCTTGGAGGTGAGTACCTTTTCCCCTTGAGCCTCTCTTTAACCCCAAATGGCTCGTTTTCCTAACACAGTGCATTTAGGTTCATCTGTATTGTCGCCTGCAGTTCGTTTCTTTCCCCAGCTCACTGCATTTTAGTTCCTTGCAGTGAAATACGAGAAGCCCCTATGCACTTATCAACACTTAAAATTGCCAGCCGTTTGGTTTCAGCTGTTGTAGGGTTTTCTTACCATGGTTTGACTTTTTCCATTTTCGCATGCGGCTGACCCCTTTCATGACAGTAAACACTAGTTATTTGGATTTTTTCCTTAGTTAGGGGCCTATCTGAATCCCCCCTTTCCTCCTCCTCCCCCTCTTTCTCTTCTCCTGCGGTGTTGATGATCAGATTATTCAATTCTCACACATGCTAGCATTCTACCACTGAACTCTTTTTCCCACCTCGAATCTTTTTCTTGTGATTAAAATTCTTTATATAGTCTGAATGCAAGGCCTTTCCTGGTTCTACATATTGCAGCCGTCTACTCCACTCTAAGGCTTGCTTTTTGTCTGCTGCTGTTGAAACTGTGTCTTTCCCAGGCTGGCTTTGATCTCCAGACCCTCGGGTTTTGTTCTTTTTGTGGTGTGTGTGTGTGTGTGTGTGTGTGTGTGTTTGTGTGTGTGTGTGTGTGTGTGAGAGAGAGAGAGAAAGAGAGAGAGAATGAGAGAGAGATAGAAATAGAGATTTTAAGATGATGTGGGAGTGTCATCTATCAATCTGTTGATTTCATTGGTTAAGCAATAAAGAAACTCCTTGGCCCTGATAGGTTAAAACATAGGTGGGAGGAGTAAACAGAATAGGATGCTGGGAGGAAGAGGAAGTAAGCTCAGACTTGGCAGCTCTGCTCTCTGGAGCAGAGATGCCAGACTCGCTCTCCCAGGCAGCTCCGACTCAGGATGGATGTAGGCTAGAATCTTCCTGGTAAGTGCACCTTGGGGTGCTACAAACAATTATTAGAAATGGGCTAGTCCAGGTGCGAGAGTTAGCTGGAAAGAGTCTAGATAGAAATGGGCCAAGTAGTGTTTAAATGAATACAGTTTGTGTGTTGTTATTTTGGGCATGAGCTAGCAGGCGGCAGGGGTGCTGGGGATGCAGCCCCACCACTCCTATTATTACAACATTAAGAATGTGGGATTTTTGCCTCCCAGTACATCAACATACTGCCTGCATGCCTTGTTAGGCGGGAAGAGGATAGTCCGATATCTGGCTATGAGCCACCATGTGGGCACCGGGAGCTGATCCTGAGTGCTTTGCAAGAACAAGTGCTCTTAATAGGAAAGCAAAGTGAGGACCATCAATTCCTCTACTCAAATAAACAGGTTAGACATTTCTTCATAGCAACATGCTTAGCTGAGATGGACCAAACTGGGGGCATAGACATAAAGGCAAGCAACCTGAGTTGAAAAAAAATTTCAAATAATAACAAAATCAAAACAAACATTCAAATAAAAGGATGTACACAAATCTTGAATGAAGATACCTCATCTTATCTAGGAGAAACAAGAAGATGTGCTCAGTAGATTATCTACCACAGTACTTTCAAACTACACCTTATCTCATTTTATAATCTTGCTTCCTGCAACATTCTTTTCTTTGTATTAAAGTAGAATAACTGAAAAGCAAATCAGGAAAGACTTTGCTCACACATTATGCAGCTTCGTTTTATATCCACCTGACACAAGCTAGAGTTATTTGTGAATAGGTAACCATAATTGATAAAATGCCCATAGAAAAGCCTATGTATTTCCTTGATTCATGACTAACGTATGAGGTACAGCTCATTGTGGGCAGTGCCACCACAAAGCAGGTGGTCCTATGTGCTCTCAGAAAGTGGGCAGAGGAAGTCATGGGGCACAGTCACAAAGTAGCAGTCCTCCAAGGCCTCTACACCACTTCCTGTCTTCAGAACTATGCCTTGAGTTCCTGCCATGATGGCCCTCAGTGATGGAGTGTAATCAGAGACTTGTGAGCTGCAATAAACCTTTCATACCCAAGTTACTTTACATCATGTTTCTAT
>NW_026068139.1:409969-411418 GCF_014885135.2 Alexandromys fortis | reverse complement strand
GAGAGTTAGCCGAGAAGAGGCTAGATATAATGGGCAAGCAGTGTTTAAATGAATACAGTTTGTGTGTTGTTATTTTGGGCATGAGCTAGCAGGCGGCCGGGGTGCTGGGGATGCAGCCCCGCCGCTCCTATTATTTCAACAGATGGCGCCCAGACGTGTGGCTAACTGAATCCACAAAAAGCCTGAGAAAGCTTGGGAAAGAATGGAGTGAAGCATGTTTTCTTGGTAGCAGTGATTTCTCGAGTCTGCTCTGCTTGCTGGAGGCAAGCAAGCGCTCTCATCTAAGAGAGGCTTCCTGACTCAGCTTCAGCTGCAAAACCCTGCAGCTCATTAAGAGGTCCTGCCACAAAACACTTAAACGGTATTGACGAAAAGCTGAACGCATGCTTTTCGGTTTTCAGCTGTAGCAGGAAAAAAGCTGTGCCGTTTAAAAATGCTGGCTTTCTGGGCTGTCCTGCCAGGGCAAACTCGGACTCTTATGCAGGCAGTTCATGCAGTTTGCAAGCACAGGCAGCTGAAGATTACTTGCTGGCAGGGACCTTGAAATGCCATAGAGTTGTGGCAGTAAACATGGCTACAGCTTGTATATCTGCCATGAGGCTGGAAAGCTAAGGAATGGACTGGATCTAGCTGGCAAAGCCATGGCTTTAATCCTACCCATATTGTTCAGTAATTTAAAGGCTCATGTGTTCAGAAAAAGAGAGAGAGATACAGTAAAAAGAGATTCAAAGACAAAAAAAACTTTAAATTATTGACAGTGTGTTAAAAATATATGCAAGCTAAAAGTTCTTAAAAGTAAAAATAAGGAAGAAAGAGAGTAGTTGGGTGTGGTAGTACATACCTTTAATCCCAACACTTGGGAGGCAGAGGGAGATTGACCTCTGTGACTTCAAGGTGTGGTAGCCTTTAATCCCGAATGCCTGGGAGGCAGAGACAGGTGGATCTCTGAGAGTTCAAGGACAGCCTGGTCTACAGAGTTATTCCAGGACAAAGATACAGAGAATATAAAATAAAAGTAAAAATAAACGAAATAGAGGTTAAAATAAAGCACACACAGATGGAAAATACACAGAGAATCTTGATATTGTATGCTATTATGCTCTCTTTGAATTGTTTGAATGCTGAGGAAGGAGCAACAGCTGCCAAAAGATATTTGTTTATAAATGCTGCTGAACTAATCCAACATAGATATTTTGAAAATGCTTTGAAATTTGGATCTAAGGATATGATACTTTGGAAAAGAGTTTCTTATTTTGTTTTCACAGAGGATGAGACCTTGTTCATTTCTTCTATTCCGATGTGGTATGATGGACCACATCCTCCTGAAGGGGTGCTGTAAACATCTTCAGAAAATTGCTTCGCTCAACTGCCAACTGAGATGAAACTAGCACACAGGTTATACCATGAAAGACCTAATTAATGACGCCCCCATTCAGCAGGAAGCAGTTT
>NW_026068139.1:383564-408996 GCF_014885135.2 Alexandromys fortis | reverse complement strand
AATATAAAGGAAAACGAACTAAGACTAAAGCAGGCTGAAATAAAATAGCAATAAGGTTAGAGCAGCAATAACAATAAAATGGTATAGAAGTGGAAGAGAAAAGCATAGATGGAGTGAAGCGATTCTTTAAAATCAATAAGCCTGATGGAATAGGAAAGCAAAGTGAGGACCATCAATTCCTATACTCAAATAAACAGGTTAGACATTTCTTCATAGCAACATGCTTAGCTGAGATGGACCAAACTGGGGGCATAGACATAAAGGCAAGCAACCTGAGTTGAAAAAAAACATTTCAAATAATAACAAAATCAAAACAAACATTCAAATAAAAGGATGTACACAAATCTTGAATGAAGATGCCTCATCTTATCTAGGAGAAAACAAGAAGATGTGCTCAGTAGATTATCTACCACAGTACTTTCAAACTACACCTTATCTCATTTTATAATCTTGCTTCCTGCAACATTCTTTTCTTTGTATTAAAGTAGAATAACTGAAAAGCAAATCAGGAAAGACTTTGCTCACACATTATGCAGCTTCGTTTTATATCCACCTGACACAAGCTAGAGTTATTTGTGAATAGGTAACCATAATTGATAAAATGCCCATAGAAAAGCCTATGTATTTCCTTGATTCATGACTAACGTATGAGGTACAGCTCATTGTGGGCAGTGCCACCACAAAGCAGGTGGTCCTATGTGCTCTCAGAAAGTGGGCAGAGGAAGTCATGGGGCACAGTCACAAAGTAGCAGTCCTCCAAGGCCTCTACACCACTTCCTGTCTTCAGAACTATGCCTTGAGTTCCTGCCATGATGGCCCTCAGTGATGGAGTGTAATCAGAGACTTGTGAGCTGCAATAAACCTTTCATACTCAAGTTACTTTACATCATGTTTCTATATCACATCTATAGAAAGATACACACATGCCTACCCTAAATTATGAAATGAATTCAGTTTTCATCTTAAAAGTAAGCAATAAGAATCCTTTCCTTCAATTATACAGATAAGCCAATATAATTAATCAAGAGTTTTGCTACTTAATTTTTTTTTGTGATCAAATTGATAAGAGTCAATATTTATTAGGAGGTGTTTATATGCCAATTACACTGAAATATTACTAGCCCCTAATTAAGTTGTTTATTTTGAATGAACTAGGTTTGATCTCTAATAAATTAGTTGCATATTTGAATTATGGACAACACAATTGTCATTGTAATATTCAATGTTTACAATCTCTCTCTACTATAAATATTGAAATGTAGTATCAAGAACTATAGCATTTTTTTTGTAGTAGCATTTATTTAGGTTTTTGCTTCTATAAAAACACAGGCATAATTAGTATCTTAAATAATGAGAAATTTTGGAAATTTATTCCAGAATGTTATCATGATATTTTAATTAATATGTAAATGTTAGCATACTATCTAGCAGAAGCTGCGTCTTCTTTATTTACTGAATAATGAATTAAAATGTATCAAAAAAAAGAACAAGTGCTCTTAACCACTAAGCCATCTTTCTAGCCCTATATTTGACTTTTAATGTGGGTTATTTATGTGTGTTGGGCATTTAATCTAGGACCATATGCTTGCTAGTCAAGTGTTCTACCACTGAGCTGCATCCCCAAACCTGAAAATCCTTGATAAAAAAAATGTATTAACTTCGTTGAACTCTTCTTAACTGTTGTATTTTGTCTACAAATTGTATTTGCAGTGTGCGTTCATAATTATAGCATATGTGAAAAGAATATCTTAAAAATACTTTGTTTGTATTTATGAAATTGTGTGTGAGTGTGTTGGTCTGCAGAGGCCAGAATAGGGTGGGATCCCCTGGAACTGGAGTTCCAGGAGGTTAGGAACCTCTTGATGTGGGAGCTGGGAATGGAACTCTGGCATTCTGGTTCTCAGCAAACTGAACTGCTGAGCCAGGTCTTAAGTAACCTTCAGAAAAGGATACTTTGTTTCTACTAATCTTTGGTCCTTTTATCTTTCATACCCTTCTGCAACAACAATGGGCACACTTGCAATCTGTACCAGTAGGATGTCCAGCGTCAGCCAATATCATCTGAAGGGTTGGTTTTCTGGTGGAAGGTCGGTAGTAGGACGCGGAGACACCAGTTCCAGAGCAGGACGCTGGGGCTTTTCTAGTCTGCGGCGCCTCTTGGTTGCCGAGCAACGGCGCCACCCGCAGCCCCTGGGCTAAGAGCACGTGCCGCCTCTCCGCAAGCCCCGACTACATCTCCCACAATGCCGTGCGTAGCGGGCCCTGCCCGCGGAATTGGTGGTGGGGGGGGGGGGGGGGGGGGGNGGGGGGGGAGGGGCGGCCCGGAGGCGGAGCGGAAACGGGGAGCAGAGTCTCCGGGCGCCGAGCGCTCTCCGTCCTACCTCCGCCCCGGCCCGGAGGCTGTTGCGGCGCCGCTAACACCCGCGGCGGGCTGTGACTGCTGCTCCAGCTCGCGAGCCCCGCGGAGGGCGGCCCGCGTGATTGACAGGAAGCCCACGGGCCAGGTAACGCGGAGGGGAGGCGGGAGGCGGTGTCCTCGCGGCCCGGGCTTTGCCGCCTTGACAGCCGAGACTCCCGGGCCGAGCTTGGCGGCTCTCCGCGGGGATGTGCAGCCGCCGGGGCCGCGCTCACTTCTGCTTCGTTCTTGACAGCTCATTTCTCCGGTTAGGAGAAGGATCGTGAAATGCCCTTTAAATCTGCCAAACTCTTCTCCTGGAGGCTGGTGGGGGCGAACTTCATTTGCTGTCTGGTGCGGGCGGTGGTGGTTGAGTGGTCAGGCTACCGGGATTCGAACCCTTGGTGCTGCTCCCATCAGGCTAATCAAAGGCTTTAAGCCCGATTTGTTTCATCCAGCAGATGGAGATAACACATAGTTTTAAGTTGTTAGATTTACGAATAATAAACTATAACACCATGAGCTCTTCATTTAATGAAAAGATGTTTTGAATGCGATACAAAGTAGTGCACACTTGTGTATGTGTTCTTTTGTTCAATCATTATTACTCTAAGTTGTGTGTTGACTTTATATTGTACTCACCTTACATGCAAACAATTCCTTAAGACAGCGGTTCTCAATCAGGGGGTCGAAGGACCCTTCACAGGGGTTGCCCAGGATCATCTTCATATCAGATATTTACATTATGATTCATCACAGTAGCAAAATTACAGTTATGAAGTAGCAACGAAGATAATCTTATGGTTGAGGGTCGCCACAACATGAGGGACTGCATTAAAGGGTCAGGGTCACATCATTAGGAAGGTTGAGAACCACTGTGTTAAAAATTGCTGGCTTCTCAATTTCCACCCTTTTAAGATGGCTGAGAATGGTCTAAGGAAATTGATGACTCGGCTTTCCTCGGGATCAGCTCTGGAGATACAGTACAAGGACTCACTCACCTTCCCCCACTGCCCCAGCCTTGTCTGTGGGAAACCCTAAAGAGGGGATTAAAGGCTTTGTCAGTCAGCACCCAAGCCCTTTGCAGCCTTCCCTGTGGCAACTTTCTGTACTGTTTCTCACTGGTCCACAGTCTTTACCCCACTTAGGATTTCTGCTTCCAAGTTTTTGTCCTCGAGAATGCCCACACTGAATGACTGCAGTAAATCTGATGGGGAACCACTTCAACGTGCTCGCCTTAGTCCCCGCGCATTAGTCCCCATGATGTCAGCTGTTTTTGTGCAGCTTTCTTAGTCTTACTGACATTGGTGAGGGCTTTTCAAGGAAATCTTTATAGATCTTTAGCTGGGTTTCCTTTTCTTTTAAGATGTTTGCTCTGGGTGGACTATTTTGAGTGGAGACACGCTTGTGCAGTATGTGAAATAACTATGGTTTTGGATGGACAGTTGTCGTGGGGCAATGGAGTTGGTGGGCCAGATGGAGTGACTGCATAGTGTCTTTAGGTAAAAGGAAGACTTCTAATGGCTATTGGAAGAGTGACACAGTTAATGAAGAGGAATTGTGGAAGAAGGCTTAGGCACGTAAACATTCCCGATAGCCTTAACGTGTGTGGCAGAAACACTAATTTTGAAGAAAACGTTTCTGCATGTTGCTGAGTGTAGCAGAGGAGACAGTAATGACTACAGAGAAAGGAGCCCTTGGTTCCTGTCCTGTGCTGCCACCTTCTCTATGACCTTAGCTCTGCTCTCAGTGCAGTTCATCTAAAGCAGTCACTTGGTCGATCCGGGACTCTTCTGTCTTAGGCTTCCAAAGCATCCATTTTAATGTGGGGGAAGAAGATATTTGCGTCCTTGTTCCCTGCCCTCCGGGTTATATAGTTCTCTCTGTCCATCATGATAGAAAAGGGACTCATGAAAGAGCTGTACGACTGCAGGGACCACGATCCCTGCTGACCAGTGTCCCAAGCTCTTTCTGTGCGGGCGTCCCGTCGTCCCCCCTTTTGTTGGTGGCCCTGGTACCTGCTCTTGTGCATAACTTTAAGTCTCACTTTTCTAACCCGTTTTCAATTTTACTCTTCGTGAATTCATCGACTTCAGCTGTTCTTTTCTCTCTGGCCTCTTTTTGTAGAAGGCCTCTGGCAGGGGTGCCCGTTGCTAGTCTAGTTAGCTGTGGAAAGGGGTGTAGGGCTGCCATGTAGTACTGGTTATGACTGGCTCAGGCTGTGAGTGAAGTGTCTGATGCTGCATAATGTTTTTAGATTAAGCACTCACTGTAGGACAGTCATGAAGTGCTGTCTGTCTTTCTGCTATAGTGCTGCAGGTTTTATCTCTGCCTCACTTTACCCCCACCCCTTTTTGAGTTTATCTGTATGTGTATGTCTGTCTGTCGATCGATCGATCGATCGATCGATCGTCTCACCATGTAGCTTTGGCCAGCTGGAACTCACTGTGTAGACCAAACTGGTCTCCGTTGTACAGAGATCCACCTGCCTCTGCCTCCCTAGTGCTGTGATTAAAGGCGCAAGCAATCATGCGGAGTACTTTAAGGTACTTCATTCCTTTTTTAAAAATTCCATTTGTTTTTCTTGTGAGGAAGGGTTTCTCTGTGTAGCCCTGGCTGTATTGGAATTCACTCTGTAGACCAGGCTGGCCTTGAACTCAGATCCTCATGCCTCTGTCTCCCGAGTGCTGGGATTAAAGCCACCACCTGCTGGTCTATTTTTGTAACTTTTACTGTTTCTGTTTTTCCTCCCTTCCCAAAAATGCCATCCAAAAATGATATCTGTGTGTTACCTCAGCAGGAACGCTGTGTAGCTTTCTTCAAGGTGGTACCTTTTTTTTTTTTTTTTTTTTTTTGGTTTTTGAGACAGGGTTTCTCTGTGGTTTTGGAGCCTGTCCTGGAACTAGCTCTTGTAGACCAGGCTGGCCTCAAACTCACAGAGATCCGCCTGCCTCTGCCTCCCTAGTGCTGGGATTAAAGGATTAAAGGTGAGCGGTGCTTTCATTTAAAACAGTGGTTCTCAACCTGTGGGTTATGACCCCAAGAAGGGTCAAATATCAGATATTTACATTACAATTCATAACAGCAGCAAAATTCCACTTCTGAAGTAGCAATGAAATACTTCCTCAACATGAGGAAGAGTCCCAACATTGGGAAAGTTGAAAACTACTGCCCTTTTTTCTTTTTCTTTTCTTTCTTTCTTTCTTTCTTTCTTTCTTTCTTTCTTTCTTTCTTTCTTTCTTTCTTTCTTTCAAGTTTTTTTCGAGACAGTGTTTCTCTGTAGCTTTGGAGCCTGTCCTGGCACTAGCTCTTGTAGACCAGGCTGGCCTAGAACTCACAGAGATCCGCCTGCCTCTCCCAAGTGCTGAGATTAAAGGTGTGCGCCACTACCACCTGGCTTTTTTTTTTTTTTTTTTTTTTTTTTTAAAGATAGCCTCACACTATGTAGCCCTGGGCCTCGAACTCAGACCTTTTTGTTTCTGTGTCCTGCACACTGAACTATATAGGCATGCACCACTACACTCTGCTTCCGGTAAAGATTTTATAAGTTGTTGTGGGGATATTAAAACCTGTAGCACATACAGAAATTTAGAAAACACTTCTGCCAGTATTTGCTGTTTGACACATTGTGCTTAAAATATTTAGTAACAGTTTTCCGTTAACTTTCTGGGAATTGCTAGGTAGACTTAGTCTGCATCTGGCTGTTCAGTTCCCCTCTTCTATTAGAAGACACAAAGTAGAGTATTTTTTTGTGTGTGTGTGTTTGTAAAGACCTTCTTGTCAGATCGTGGCTGAAGGGACACTAGCTCATTGGAGCAGGTGGCTCTGGCAGGCCTTGCCCTTCTCCCCCAGGCCATTAGATTACATTTCTACAGCTAGTCACCAAACGCCTATTCCCTTATTTGGCCACTTCCTCCTTCTGAGGCTGACTACCAAGGCCCACCTAAAGTATTGAAGTCCAGCAATTAAAAGCCCCCTTTGGGTAACTAACATGTCCAATTAAAATCAAACTCCTCATCCTAACGTGGTGTTTCCATTTTTACCTTTATAAACAGCCATTTTCCTATGGGCCACATCTGTCTCCTATCCTCTGTCCCGTGTTCCCTCCCCTTCTCCCTCTTCCTCATCTCCTGTCTTTGTCCCTTATCCCTGTCCTCTGGGGTAAATAAATCTCCTTTGTGCTGAGGACTTGGTTTTGGGGTGTCCTGAGCCGACTCTGAGGTTCCTTACAGTTACTGACCCTTTATGTTACCAGGTTGCCTGATAAGTTCTTAAGAAAGGGTCATCAGGGACTTTGGGGTTTCCTGCTATCTGTGAGGGGAAAATGTCGTTTTTCTGTCAAAGGTAGACAGCCAACCACGGCCCGAATTCCGCACATCTCTCACACTTCTCATCACTCTTCCACCTTGTAAAACTTCTATGCAAATCTTTCCCTTTCCTCACATTTGTTTATACAAAGCCAGCTCACCTTCCCTCCCCCAAGTGGAGTGGCACACCCCTCCTTTCCCTCATTTTCTTTGCATAGTTCTTTTAAAACTCTTCAGTTGGGAATGACTGTGAGATCAGACCCTAGCCAATCTGGAAGAGACACAGTCACCCCAGTGTTAGAATAAAAGCGTGCTTGCTGGCCTGGTTTGGGGTCTTAGTATGTATGTATGTATGTATGTATGTATGTATGTATGTATGTATTTATTTAAAGTGTAAGATTGTGTGTGTGAGAGTATGGTATGTGTGAGAGTGTAGTGTGTGTGTGTGAGTATGGTGTGTGTGTGTGTATGTGGTGTGTGTCTGGTGTGTGTGAGTATGGTGTGTGTGTGGTCAGCCTTTTCAGGAAATTTCTGGGGATGAAACCCAGGACTTGATGCTTATAAGGCAAGTGCTTTACCAGCCTTGATCTTTATTCTTAGATCCTTCTTATAGCAACTTTGTAATGCTTTGATTTATGTAAGTAAAATGTATTTGGAACATAATGGATCAATAATAAATTAATGAATAGTCCAATAAGAAATTGGTGAACCTTTGGGTCATTGCCCTAATGCTCTTACAGTATTTCTTTTAGTTTTAGTTTTTGCTTTTTCGAGACAGGGTTTCTCTGTGGTTTTGGAGCCTGTCCTGGAACTAGCTCTTGTAGTTCAGAATGGCCTCGAACTCACAGAGATCCGCCTGCCTCTGCCTCCCATGTGCTGGGATTAAAGGCGTGCGCCACCACTGCCGGTTTAGTATTTTTTAAAAAGAAAAAGACAAAACTATGGTGGTAGCTCAGAACCCCTTGGTGACGTGTTGGCCTGCCAGATTTCTAGGTAGTGACTCTTTTCTCATCTACATGGCTTCCCAAGTGCTGGGCCAGTATTTGAAACAAAGAAAGATGGAGTGTTTAAAGCACAGTTTCTGCTGTCCTTTTAAGCTTTGTATTTTATATAGAAAAACACATTGAATCCTTTTTTTTCCTAGTTGAGGCTAATAAGTATTTCTTCTCTAACCCCTGAAAGTATGTAAGTCAATTACTTTTAGTTGCTGAAAGTTCCAGCTCCTTGTCTGTCTGGCTTAAGTCCCAGCAAATGGGGACATGTGTTTATCCTGACACTAGAGGGGTTCAGCGGAGTTGGCTTTTCCCCTTTACGCTTGCCCAGTCCAAAAGTGGGGCTTGGTCATCCTGGTGGTAACAACTTGTGTTGTTTACTGGGGTAAAAGTCACTGGTTTTCTACCTCCCACACCCAGGTCCAAGCAGAGGGTTCCGATGTCACACCAAATGGAGTGATTTATACATTGTAATTGACCAGCCTCCCGCCGCCGCTCTCGCTACTGCCTCCCTTTATGAAGGGTCTGGCATGAGCAGTGTTCTTCTCTGTCTTTGCTGTACACTGAGCACTAACCCCAGTGTTCTTTAAAAGATACTGCTAGCAGCAGGTGTGGTAGCATGCTCTGTAATCCCAACGCTTGTACGGGCTGAGGCGAGATGACAGGCCAGCCTGAGGTGCATATTTTAACCTTTGTCTGGAAGCAATGACGGCTGTAAGCACTGATGCTGGCTGGGACCGTGTTTTTCCACCTCGTAGGAAGGCTCACCAGCACATCATTAAAAAGCAAAACGAAAGCAAAGATGAGGCTTGGTTTCCATCTGCGTTCTCATTCATTTGGGATGGGGTGTGATTTGATACTGGGATTATAGAAAATCTGGCCAGGTGATGTTATGTAAAACATTACCTGAGAAAGACCTAAGGCAGATGTGTACCTTTAAAAACCCTAGTTCCTTCTGCCTGTGTTGCTTGGACTTGCTTGGGATTTTCACACTAGTTCTCAGGTTCCGAGTGCTTCAGGGAATCCTCTTGGACTTAGGGACTTTTCAGCCCTTTGTCAGGCACAAGCTGGCTCCTGGACATCTTTTTAACTTGGGAAAGTTCTAGAGTTCTTTCTTCCCATCAGTTGTCCATTTGATGTCCTTTCAGAATCCTCTGGTGTAGAGTTGGATCAGGGCTCCCAGCCCCTCAGACCTTTGTGATTCTCAGGACAGGCCTTTTCATTTGACAGTTCTCCCAGTGTGTATTAGCCTTGCGCAGCAGTGGGTTTCCCTGACGTCTTCGTACACATATAGGGTGCCCTTTCATGGTGTTCGCTCCATCCCCTACACACTCTGTGCCCTCCCTCTTTTTCTCTTATACTCCAAATTGTCCCCCCTTCCATTTCTTTCTTTTAAAGATAGCTGGTACCTGTAAGAGAAAACATAACACTTGGTGAGACTAGCCTGTTCCACTTTCTGGTGATTTCCAGTTCCATTCATCTTCCTGAGAGTAAGTTTGTTTTTCATTATGGCTGAGTAAAATCTATTGTGTGTATATATACCACATTGACCAAAACCTTTTTATAATAAATGTCTTATTACCGTGAGCATTCGTGAGCACACTCCCAAATTGCAGATCATAGATTCCTTATGTTTATGTTTGTCCAAGACCCTGACACCCTACAGGGGTGGGCATTTTGTGAGGTGGACGTTTTATTCTGTGGAAGGCTGAGTATTGCTAACAGTAGAAAAACTCCTAGTTAAGAAAAGGGGATCTGGCCCAGGTGGAGACCTAGCTTTCCAGCTGGGCATGGGCAAGGCTTGACCTAAGAACTACCCCAGGGGCTGGAGAGATGCCTCAGAGGTTAAGAGCACTGGCTGCTCTTCCAGAGGTCCTAAGTTCAATTCCCAGCAACCACATGGTGGCTCACAGCCATCTATAATGAGATCTGGTGCCCTCTTCTGGCATGCAAGCATATATGGAAGGAATGTGTATACATAATAAATAAATAAATAAATAAATAAACAAACAAATAAATAAATAAATCTTAAAAAAAAAGAACTGCCCCAGTAGGCACACTAACGAGGTCGGTGTAATAATTGGTCCTCCAGTGTGCCTGTGCCTCTCCTTCCCCAGCCCTGCCCTGTGCTCCTCAGGAGCCTGCTGTGGCTCGGAATTAGTCAGGAAAGTGTCCCTTCTCCTTTTAGTTTCCTTTTTCTAAACTTGCTTTCCTTATTACCTTGAACTGCCCTGATTGCCTGTGCTTCTTGCTCTCTAAAGCTCCCCTGTTGCTGCCGTCTCACCTTCTGTGCTTGCTTCAACTAAATCTGTGGAGAGCTACAGTTTGCCTGCCCTGGGGCTTTTCCGGCTTTCCTTTGGGCCTGTTCTTCTTCTTTTTTTTTTTTTTTTTGTTTTAAATTTTATTTTTTATTTTTTTTTTGTTTTTCAAGACAGGGTTTCTCTGTAGCTTTTGAGCCTGTCCTGGTGGCTTCACCACTGCCCAACTCTGGGCCTGTTCTTAAAATCTTTTTATTAATAAGATTAAGAACCCCGCCAGGCAGTGGCAATACACACCTTTAATCCCAACACTTGGGAGGCAGAGGCAGGTAGATCTCTGAGTTCAAGATCAACCTGGTTTACAGAGTGAGTTCCAGGACAGCCAGGGGTACACAGAGAAACCCTGTCTTGATAAACAAACAAACTAAAAACCAAACCAAACAAAAGGATCCCAAGAGGAGACCCGGATTCCCCCCATATCAATATCAGACACACTCCGTAGAATCCATATTGGGAAGTTCTTGACTTTATGAAGGTCTCTTTTCTGACTGGTGGTGTAATCAGATCTTATGTTGGTCAGAGTCCAGTGTCTTACACTGCGTGATTATCTTATCTGGGAATGAGTAATTCATTGAGATTTGTTTTTTAATTGGGCAACAGTAAAAGAGTCTCAAATGTACCGCAGTCAGAAGTGAATTCAAAACCGAATGTGGGGTGAACCCAAGGTGTGTGTGGCAGCGCTCGCTCGCCCGTGCTGCGTGCTGCGTCGTGTAGCCTTGGTTCTGACCACGTAGCATGCCACTGCAGTGTGCATGCCCTCGTGCTGTTTTAAACACACTGCTCGTAGTCCAAGACTATTGCGTGTCATCATTGCAGCATGTCCACCGTGCACACAGCCATATGGTTTACTTCGGAAAACAAAGGCCTTACCGCTTTCCTGCGTGTCGAGTTAGCATGCATCTGTATTGCTTTCTCCCCCTTCCTTCCTCTTTCTTAGCTGTCATTTAAATCTTCATCTGCTAAAAATACAGAGCTGGCTGCAGCCATGCCGTTTTTGAGCTACCTGACCAACTCAGGGGGAGTCCAGGCGCCCTTTTCATGGTGCTGAGACACACAGTGCCCTCTGCAGCTTGTGTTTGAAAACACAGAAGAGCCAGTATACATCGATAGAAATGTGTGAATTTGAGGTCAGCCTGATGGACATAGTGACTTCCAAGCCATCCAGGGCTACACAATGAGAGCTTGTCTCAAGTAAAACAAAAAATTTCTTGCATCTATGCTAGAAAGCTAATTTCTTGGGTAGAACTCTAGAGTATTCTTCGTTCCTAACTCAGTACGTGCTATTTATTGCTCCATGGGCTTGGTTTTTTGCTTTGTTTTTGTCTTGCTGTGTAGCTGAGACAGACTTGATGTTGCCCTGCAGCCTAGGCTAGCCTGCAGCTTGCTGTGCTGACTCTTCCTCCACGCACTGAGTTGCTGGTGTGTGCCTCTGCGGCTGACTTGTCACCTTTACGCTATTGTACTGTGTGAACCTTTAGTCGTGGTCGCAAAATAAGTTATGTTTAGTTTGTTATTTCCTAGTAAATGGATTAAAATTGAGGTTATTTGTTGTCATTGCAGAAACGCAAACCTAAGGATCATTTTCAGTAAGCCATGAAGTAGTCATGGGGAATGCGCTATAGATTTTTACTTCAATTATTCTTTTCCCCTCTGGGTACTGGGTGCTTCGGTGGTCTATAAACATTAGTTTTAAATTTTAGGTCTTTCCAAACTTCATGGTTGGTTTTACCTTTCCTTTCACTGTCTTCTTTCCATGTTCTGTCGGATGCTCCGTAGGGTTAATGCATTCATTCTCATCATGACCACCTTCTAGTGGCAGACCCGAATGTCGGCCCACGCCTTATTATGGACATTCTTGTTAGAGAGGCATTTCAGCGTTCTGTATTTGCTTTTCAGCACTTCTAACTTTTATTTTGACATCCCTGTTTTTGTTTAGGAATACCTTTGTGGCCATGTTTGAACAGACAGACCGTGGAAATCTTGTATTGTCTGTGAACCTTATGAATGACTTTAGTAGCAGATGAGAAGTTGTTGAAAGTTTATGAGTGAGGTGACACATTTTCAGATATTCTCAATGAATTTGTATTTATTTCTAGTTTAATTTTGAAAAATATATGTAAATGGAACTGATGGTGATCAGGAAGCTTGTTATGTGGCAGAGAAAGTTGTCAGGAAAGATGGCTTAATAACAAATCAGAACTCTAGAACTTTCATTGTCTTGCCCATCGAGGTGACAATGGCCCCTTTGTTCTTCCTTTACAGGGCTGTCAACGCGGAGGCAGCCGTGCTGAAGATGGATACACAGCACTAGGGAGCTTTTCCTTTCCACTCAAAATTGTTTCCAGTTACTGCTTCTCAATCAAATCGGCTTGCTTCATCAGAAATGATTTTTACAATCTCAAGGAAAAATATGTCCCAGAAGCTGAGCTTCCTGTTGCTGGTGTTCGGACTCATCTGGGGTCTGCTGCTGCTTCACTACACTTTCCAACAGCCGCGGCATCAGAGCAGCGTCAAGTTACGGGAGCAAATCCTAGACTTAAGCAAAAGATACGTGAAAGCCCTGGCGGAGGAGAGCAAGAGCGTGGTGGATGTGGACAGTGGCGCCTCCATGGCAGGCTATGGTAAGAACCACGGATGTCTCCGTCTTCTCCTTTCCAGCCTGCTCCTGTGTGAGCTCAGCATTCATGTGTGCTTTTTATAAACTGGTTTTTAAAAAAACTGCAGGTGTATATTTTTGAGTGTAAAGTAGGCATATAATACTCATATATTCCTCATCCAGATTTGTTATTAATATTTCACATTTATTTATATTCTAAGTAAGTTATAGAAATTATGGCATTTCACTACTATATTCACCTCTTTAAAATATATATGTATAAAGTGTATTATGTGTATTTAAAATGAATATGTAATACAGTGTAATTATTTAGATATATTTTCCCTTTTGATTTCTCGATATAAAACATCAGTGGACAATATTCATTAAGTCTCAAGAAGCAGGATTTCCTATAATTCCAGCATTGCTCATTGCAGTCTCCCTTTTCAGAGCCTAGGTTCCTGTTGTTTTGTTTTTTGAGGCAGGGTCTCACTTTGCCGCCGTCCTGCCACTTACTCTGTGGACCAGGCTGGCCTTGAACTCACCTGCCCCTGCCTCTGGGATTAAAGGTGTGTACAACCACAGTTGGCTTTCCAGCTCTCCCTGCCACTGAGACAGGTTTTCTCTGTGTAGCCCAGCTCTGTTGACCAGGCTGGCCTTGAACTCACCTGCCCCTGCCTCTGGGATTAAAGGTGTGTACAACCACAGTTGGCTTTCCAGCTCTCCCTGCCACTGAGACAGGTTTTCTCTGTGTAGCCCAGCTCTGTTGACCAGGCTGGCCTTGAACTACAGAGATCCCCCCCCCCCCCCTCCAAAGTGCTGGGATTAGAGGTGTGTGCTTCCATAGTCCAGCTTGTTCTTCCTTTTAGATGAGGTGGGGGGTGAGGAATTCCAGGAGGCTGAGATGGGGAGAGTCATGAGTCTGAATGAAGCCTGCTCAATCGGTGCTGGGACTCAAACCCAGGGCCCTCAATAATGCTAGTCAAGCACTATAAACCAAGCGATAGCCCTAGCCTGTTTTATTTAATTAATCATTTATTTTGAGGCAAGGTCTTGTGTATCCCAGGTTGGACTTGAACTTATGATGTAGTTGAATATGGCCTTAAATTTCTGATCTTCCTTCCTCTATCCCCCTAGTACTGGACTGCAGGTCCGTGCCACAATTCTTGGTGTGTGTGTTCTCAGACTTAGGGTGAGCACCTTATTACCTGACTTATGTGCTCAACTCTATTTTTGAGATAGGTTCTTGCTTTGTAAATTAGGCTGACCTTGAGCCTTTCCTGCCTCCTGTGTGTCTTGGGGTTGTTGGGTGTGTATTGTTTTCTGTGCAAGCCACCTGTCTTCCTTCAGCAGAGGTATTTCCAATCTTGAGGAGCGGCCTTGCTCACAGCAGGGATCATAACTGCTGTGAGTCAAGAGTACAATAGTTTGTCATTCCCAGGCCACTCTCGTGTTCTTTCTGCCCTTCTGTGGTATTTCCTGAGCCTTGGAGGATAAGTAGATACCCTGTTTATGGTCCCCACATGAAAAAGAAAAGGCCAGCAATGGCAGAGCACACCTGAAACCCTATTAGGAAGGTGGAATCAAGAGGATCCCTGGGGCCTGCTGGCTAGTCAGTCCAACTGGATTGGCAGATTCTAGGTACAGTGTGAGACTCTGTCTCAAAAATAAGCCAAGGTTGAGAATAAGTGGCTGTCGAATTGCTCAGCCATGAATTGGGCATCTCTATCCCCCTAGCCCTTTGCTCTTTTGAGACAAGGTTTTGCTTTGTAGCTCAAGCTAGCCTTGAACTCAAGATCCTTCTGCCTTAACTTCCCAAGTACTGGGATTATAGGCATGTATCCTGGTGTCCAGCTTTATTTATCTCTGTACAAAGATATATATTCTTTTCCGGGGAGCTAATATTGATTGTCTTTTTTGAAAATTGTCTTAGGGTTTTATTACTGTGTACACCATATAAAGGAAAAGGAAAACATTTAGTTGGGGCTGGCTCACTGTTTCAAAGGTTTAGTCCATTATCATTATGGCGGGAAGCATGGTGGCAGACAGTGCTGAAGAAAGAGCCGAGAGTTCCACATCTGGGAACAGTGTCTGGCTGTGGGTCTCTTCAGTGGGTCTGGCTGTTGTTCCCACCTGCTGCAGGAGGAAGTTTCTCTGATGATGGCTGAACAAGGCACTGATCTATGAGTATAGCAGAATGTCTTTAAGAGTAATTTTATTGGTATGTTCCTTTTGTAGAGCAATTGGTATTTGGTTTTCCCCTAGGTCTCTGGCCTGTCTCGTCTCAAGTTCTTGGTCACCCAAGCAGCGTCAGGGATGGGCTCCATTTCATGGAGTGGGCCTTAAGTCAAATCCGATAATAGTTGGTTACCCCCACAAGCTTGTGCCACCATTGCATGAGCATATCCTGCAGCCAGGTCACCATTGTAGATCAAAGGGTTTGTATTTACTCCTCCTTTGGTAGTATGCAGGCATTTTTTTTTTAAGTCCAGGTTCAAAAGTCCCCATAGTCTATCACAGTCTTAACAGTATTTAAAAGTTCAAAGTTCAAAGTCTCTTCTGAAATTCATGCAATCTTTTAACTGCAATCCCCTGTAAAATCAAAATAAAAAATAGATTATATACTTCTAACATACTGGCACAGGAGATATATATTGCCATCTAAAACATAGGGAAGGGGGCATAGTGAGGAAATATTGGACCAAAACAAGACCAAAAACGAGCTGGGAAAACTTCAAACTCTGCACCTCCGTGTCTGATGTAGAAACACTCTATAGTTCTCCAACTGTGTTCAGTTTTGTTGACTGCAACACACTTCTTTCTCTTGGGCTGAGCTGACTCCGCTTCCTGTTAGCAGCTCTCCTCAGCAGGTATCCCACAACTCTGGTCTCTCTCTCATCTTGGGTTTTCCAAGGCAATCCAGGCTTCAACTTCACAGCTTCACACAATGGCCTCTCTACTAGGCCTCCATTCAGAGACACCCCTGACACTGCCTGGCCTCAGCGGCTTTCTTTAGGCACTGAGGCACATTCCATAACCCATTTCTTCTATCCTTAACTCCAAAGCCAGAACCACATGGTTGAAGCTGCCAAGTTCCGCTTCCTGGGGCTAGAACATGGCCCATCATACAGTTACATCTTCACCAGCTTTCTATCCTTCACTGCCTGAGCTTGGCTGTCTTGAAACTTGCCCTGTAGTGCAGGTTGGCCTCAAACCCAGAGATCTGGTAGCCTCTGACTTCACAATGCTGAGATTCAAGGTGTGCCCCACCACACCTAAGTTTTTCTTTGTTTCTTTCCACAAGTGGGAAACTTGGCTGGGTGGGATCTTGCCCTGAGGCTAGCACTCACTTTATCTCTTTGAACACAGGACTTAGCGCCATTCCACTTCTCTGTGCTCTTTTTCTCTTCAAAACTTACATTTTATATTTTCATTATAAATCTTTATAAGCAGGAACACTAGTAACCACATGAGTCTACACTAGGTTGTTTTGAGATTTTCTCTGCCAGTGGAATTAATCTGAAACTCTTCACTTTAGCCTCATGCAGCTTTTCAGACAAGCCACTCTCTTCACTAAAATATCACAAAAATGATCTCTAGGCAACATACTAAAATTCTTCTTCTTTGAAATCTCTTGAGTGAGCCCCCATCACTTCAAATAACTCTTAGCACCTCTGTCTTCCATGCTCCTACTAGTATGGCCCATTAAGCAGTGCTTAACATTCTCCTGCTTAATTCCAAAGTACCGAAGTCCAAATTCCTCCAAACAAAAACATGGTCAGGAGTATCACAACAATACCTCAGTCCCTGGTTCCTACTTCTGACTTAGGGTTTTTATTGCTGTGAAGAGACACCATGGCCATGACTCTTATGAGAAAGACATTTCATTGGGGCTGGCTTACAGGTTCAGAGATTTAGTCCATTATCATGGTGGAGCATGGCAGTATACAGGCAGAAGTGGTGCTGGAGGAGGACCTGAGGGTCCTGCATCTTTTTGCTTTTTATTTATTTATTTTTCGAGGGATAGATGCTACAGCAGGCACATATGTGGAAGTCAGAGGATAAATCCGTGGAGTCATTTCACTGTTTCTACCTTTGTGTGTATTCCAGGGATCGAACCCAGGTTGTCAGGCTTGAATTGTTTGGTAGCAACTGCCTTCACCTGCTGAACCGTCTTGCTGACCCTGCATCCTTTGGTGCTCCAAAGCTTTTAGTTTTTTTTTGTTGTTGTTGTTTTTTGTTTTTGTTTTTTGAGACAGGGTTTCTCTGTAGCTATGGAGCCTGTCCAGGAACTAGCTCTTGTAGCCCAGGCTGGCCTCGAACTCACAGAGATCCACCTGCCTCTGCCTCCCGAGAGCTGGGATTAAAGGTGTGCGCCACCACTGCTCGGCAAGGTTTTAGTTTTTTTTAAAATTTTTTTTTTAATAATTGTGAATACCCATGAGATGATGTTTTTTTTTATGATTTATTTAACTTTATTTTATGTGAATTGGTGTGAAGGTGTCAGATCCCCTGGAACTGGATTTTCAGACAGTTGTAAGCTGCCATATGGCTGTTGGGAATTGAACCCAGGTCCTCTGGAAGAACAGTCAGAGTTCTTAACTGCTGAGCCATCTCTCAAGCCCCAAGGTTTTAGTTTTTTTCTTTTTGTTGTTGTTTGTTTGTTTGTTTGAGACAGGGTTTCTCTGTAGCTTTGGAGCCTGTCCTGGCACTAGCTCTTGTAGACCAGGCTGGCCTCGAACTCACAGAGATCCGCCTGCCTCTGCCTCCTCCCGAGTGCTGGGATTAAAGGCATGCGCCACCACCGCCCGACCAAGGTTTTAGTTTTTATAAAGTCCAGCATGCACTTTTTTTTTTGTTGTTATGTCTCATACTTTTTCTGGTAATAGCACAGCCACCAGCAATTTTCTTAGCTAGTGTTTGATGGTTTTCCCTGGTGAGCAGAGACCAAGGGTTGAGCTGCCTTTTTGATCCAGGATCAACAAAAAATAACAATATCAATTGCCACTCTTGAGTACCTAATATCTGTGGAATGCCAGTGAAAAACCTGAAGGGACAATTTCACAAAGAACAGGCTTTTTTTTTTTTTTTTTTTTTTTTCTTTTTCCAAGCTAGGAAAAGTCCACTTAACCCCCTTAACCATCCACAGAGGTTAAGCATTATAGTAACCATCATTTTTCGGGAAGAAATTCCAGTTAGAACTAGGTGGCGGCATGCCTGCCACCCTGGCTAGGTCCCCTGAAGGTGCAGGGTCAGCAATGGACACAGTGTGCCTTTCCACGAGGTCAGAAGTTATGCAGTGACAGCAAATTCACAAGTGTTGTTTGTGTCATTGGCTGCAGGTTTCCAGATGGTTCTAGCTGTCCTTACAGCGAAGACATGAGATCTTTTATTCCGATCTTAATTGCTAATAACTCTGTAATAAAACACACACATACTGGCCGAAAAAGGTTGGTGGCACAGAGTTCAGAGAGGCCTCACCAAGGCTGAGGAGAGAGCTAATAGAAATGAGTCCCTGAAAGTACACAGGGTTCTGAGCATCTCAGTGGGAGGAGCTGCAGAGAAACTTGCCAAGGAAGAGCTGGAGATGGAGCTGAGAGCCTGAAGCTAAGCCCCTAGGACTGGGCCATCCAGTCCAGGTGCGGGGTGGGTTTAGACAGATCAGGACAGCAGTTTGATTGGGTCTTCTCAAGCAGTGGGGGAACCTGCACTGAATTGCTGGGAGCAGTTTGGAGTCCTTTGTCTTGTCTTGGTGCACAGGTGGGTGTTGGAGGACAGCTGGTGGGCCCGTCATCATCATCTCAATGTTATAAGTCTCCTTTTTTCTTTCTCTCTCTTTTTAAAATAATTTTTAATTTTTATTTTATAAGCAGTGGTTGGTGTTTCACTTGCAGGTCTATCTGTATGAGGATGTCAGATCCTCTGGAACTGGAGTTATAGACAGTTGTGAGCTGCCATGTGGGTGCTGGGAATTGAACCCTGGTGCTGTGGAAGAACAGCCAGTATTCTTTTTTTTTATTTTTATTGATTTTTATTAAGCTCTACATTTTTTCTCTTGTTCCCCTCCCTGCCTCTCTCTCCCCTCCCCACTAACCCTCTCCCCAAGGTCCCCACGCTCTCAGTTTACTTAGGAGATCTTGTCTTTTTCTACTTCCCATGTATGTCTCTCTTAGGGTCCTCATTGTTGTCTAGATTCTCTGGAATTGTGGTTTGTAGACTGGTTTTCTTTGCTTTATGTTTAAAAACCACTTATGAGTGAGTACATGTGATAATTGTCTTTCTGGGTCTGGGTTACCTCACTCAATATGATGTTTTCTAGCTTCATCCATTTGCCTGCAAAATTCAAGATGTTGTTATTTTTTCTGCTGTGTAGTACTCCATTGTGTAAATATACCACATTTTCCTTATCCATTCTTTGATCGAAGGACATTTAGGTTATTTCCAGGTTCTGGCTATGACTAACAAAGCTGCTATGAACATAGTTGAGCACATGTCCCTGTGGCATGATTAAGCATCCTTTGGATATATACCCAAAAGTGGTATTGCTGGGTCTTGAGGAAGATTGTTTCCTAATTTTTTGAGAAATCACCCCACTGACATCCAAAGGGGCTGTACCAGCTTGCGTTCCCACCAGCAATGCAGAAGTGTTCCCTTTTCCCCACAACCTCTCCAGCATAAGATGTCATCAGTGTTTTTGATCTTGGCCATTCTTGCAGGTATAAGATGGAATCTCAGAGTTGTTTTGATTTGCATTTCTCTGATGACTAAGGATGTTGATTCCTTAAGCGTCTTTCAGTCATTTTAGATTCCTCTGTTGAGAGTTCTCTGTTTAGGTCTGTACTCCTTTTTTTTTTTTTATTGGATTATGTGTTCTTTTGATGATCAGTTTCTTGAGTTCCTTGTATATTTTGGAGATCAGACCTCTGTCTGATGTGGGGTTAGTGAAGATCTTTTCCCATTCTGTAGGCTGTCGTTTTGTCTTGTTGACTGTGTCCTTTGCTTTACAGAAGCTTTGCAGTTTCAGGAGGTCCCATTTATTAATTGTTTCTCTCATGTCTGTGCTGCTGGGGTTATATTTAAGAAGTGGTCTTCTGTGCCAATGCATTCAAGTGTATTTCCCACTTTCTCTTCTATGAGGTTCGGTGTGGCTGGCTTTATGTTGAGGGCTTTGATCTATTTGGACTTGAGTTTTGTGCATGGTGATAGATATGGATCTATTTTCATTCTTCTGCATGTTGATATCCAGTTATGCCAGCAACATTTGTTAATTATGCTTTCTCTTTTCCATTTGATATTTTTTTGCTTCTTTGTCAAAGATCAGATGTTTGAAAGGGTGTGGATTAATATCCAGGTCTTTGATTCCCTTCCATTGGTCCTCCTGTCTGGTTTTATGCCAATACCAGACTGTTTTCAGTACTGTAGCTCCGTATTAGAGTTTGAAGTCAGGGATTGTGATACCTCCAGAAGTTCTTTTATTGTACAGGATTGTTTTGGCTATCCTGGGCTTTTTTCTTTTCCATATGAAGTTGAGTACTGTTCTTTTGAGGTGTGTGAGGGATTTTGCTGGGCATTGTATTCAGTATGTAGATTGCTTTCGGTAAGATTGCCATTTTTACTATGTTAATTCTACCTACCGAAGAACATGGGAGATCTTTCCACTTTCTGGTGTTTTCTTCAGCTTCTTTCTTCAAAGATTTAAAGTTCTTATCATACAAGTCTTCCTCTTGTTTGGTTGGAGTTACTGCAATATATTTTATGCTATTTGCGCAGCCAGGGTTCTTTACTGCTGAGCCATCTCTCCAGCCCTCTGATGTCTCTTTTTCTCTTTTTATGGCATCCAGGTTGAGGGTGTTGAATTTTTCCTTGGTCTGGTGTGTATCTTTTTGCTCATATGGAGAGGTTGTGGTTATTGATGGCCAGGTTGTAGTATCTATACACAAACAAGATCCTCTTGATGGAGTCAAGGACTGCTTGGTGACCTGGAGTCACCCAGGCGAACCTGGAAGTCACTGTATCAAACTCTAGAGTAACTTAGATCGAGCAGGTCACCCCGTGCCCAGGTTCCCCATCCTTGTTCCAGTCTGAGGGTTCGGGTGTCTTGCTTACATTTGGTTGATTTGTTTCCATAGCTCTCTTTATCTGCCTTTACCAGTACTTTACCTGCCTGGTCCAAGCCTTCTGTATACACTGCTCAAGAAACTCAGCATAGTGTGTCAAGAGGTGGCTCAGACAATGAGAACACTGGCTTTTCTTTCATAGGTCCTGGAAGCACCCACATGGGGTTCACAACTGTCTTTAACTCCAATCCATGGATTCCAACACCCTCTCCTGGCCTCTGGGCACCAGGCATACACATGGTGCATAGACATACATTCAAATAAAGCATGCATCTACATAGAAAAAATGCCTTTTTTAAAAGTGAAAGACAGTCTAAATGTTCTTGATGTCTTGGGCCTGACTTTCAATCTGCTCTCAGAGGGTGAGTTCTGGTGTGTTTCAGCTCTCTTGCTGGCTTTCCCTGTCTGGGGTGTGAGTGTGTTCTCTGGAGTGTGTTTTCTTTCAGATGTCCTGATAATTGTTTACCTCTTTTTCTTAAACTGTGAAGACACAAATATCAAGTGTTCTATTGCTATTTAATATGGTTTATTTCCATTTTCCCCTTAGCGGACCTGAAGAGAACGATTGCAGTCCTCTTAGATGACATTTTGCAGCGCTTGGTGAAGCTGGAGAACAAGGTTGACTATATCGTTGTGAATGGCTCAGCAGCCAATACTACCAACGGCACCAGTGGGAACTTGGTGCCGGTAACCACCAACAAAAGGACGAGTGCATCCGGCAGTGTCAGATAGCAGTGAAGCCACCTTGCAGGGCTGACACCCCTGTGGGATATGTCCATCGCAGGACACCTCCTACACTGCTGCCTAGGACAGAGGAATACTTGACAATAAAAGCTCCACATATTTCCAAGGAGCTCGCTGGGCTCGTAGGACGCTAATTCTGTATATAGATGCACAGGCGTTATTAGCTGGCTTTCCCGCAGAGCTCTTCGATGCTGTTCTGTACATTTAATGGGACTTTGGTAACACAGTTGATGTGGTAAGCAGGGAGGCCATTCTTGTATACATCTTTGGTATTTGAGATCAGGAAGAAACAAAAACACTAGAAAGACATGGAATCCTTTCTATAAAATATTTATTTAAGTATATAACATGTTTTTCAGCTAAGCGGACGATAAAGTTACTGAATCATTCTGCCATCTGCCCTCATGATGTCCCTGTGAGTAGAAACATGCTTAGTTCCAGTACTATATTTTGTTACTCAGATTATGAGCGGGAAAAGGAAGTGTCATGTTGGAAATCATGTTTTAAAATAGACCCAAAGAATGTTTTCATTTGCACTATCCTTCAAAATAACTGAAGGTTAATTGTATATTTTTAAAAATAGCATTTGTAAGAGTATAATTTTGAAATGGGTAGCAGCCACTGTCCATAGCCTAACCATTGGGACTATTTAATAGAGATGAGAGTAATCTCTAATCTCATACTTAAAAATTTCTTACATATATTCTGCATAATAATACATATTTTTATGATGGAAAGTAAAATGTGCATGATTTTTCACAATCATGATTGTTGATTTGAAAGTAAATTCCAGTGTCATATGCTTGTAGTCATGGATACTCAGGAGGCTGAGGCAGGGGACTGGCAAGCTCACTGCCATCCTGGACAAGGGCAGACCCTGTCTAAAATAAAGGAAACTATTTAGTCCATTGACTGTTTCTGCTATTAGGAAGGTGTATTGTTTCCATGTGGTGGTAAATGTTGCTTTGGTTATATTGGCAGGAGAAGGAAGAGACTGAGGACTTTAGTCAGATGTATATAATAAACATTTGTGCTGCACAAAGCTGCTTGGATATGTTAATGTTAGTTGATGTAAGAGTATCCTGCGCTAGAAGATGCTAGGTTAGCTACTCTTTTATATAAATGACCCCTTTGCAAAATTAAGAGCATTAAAGTATAAATTATGAAGATTGATTATCTTTTTAGGGAAACAGCTACTGTATACAGCACAAGAAATCTTAATTTGGTTAACTCTAATATAGAACAAAACATGTCTTTATTTAAATATCTTTTGTAGCAAATCCAATTGCTATATAGTATTCTATATTTTGTAGTATTTATTCTATACAATGACGGCTGAACTGCAGCTCGCCTCTAGATTTAGACTAAATTGAACTTAGTTTTCGATATTGTTCATTGTTATACTATGCTACCACAAACAGTAGCGGTGATTATTTTGTTAAAATAAGTATAAGAATATATTGTTTCTCAAAAGATAGCTGTCTGAAATGTCTTCCCTGTCCCTTTATGTGAAGAAATTATTGTCCACTAGGTGAAATCTGAAGCCCTTGTTCAGTCTCGAAGAGTTGTGAACATTTCTGGTTTTGTCATTGTTTTCAGGGATGAAATAAAATATATTGTTTGTATTTACAATTGGTCCATGTGGGTTTTTTTTTTTTAAATAGCAGCCGTTTCATTCCCAGCTTTTAATGACTAAAAATAATCTTTTTTTTTTTTTTTTTTTTTTTTTTTGGTGACAGCATTTCTTTTTGTAACAGCTCTACCTGTCCTGGAACTTGCTTTGTAGACCAGGCTTGGCCCTGAACTCACAGAGATCTACCTGCCTCTGCCTCCTAAGTGCTGGGATTAAAGGTATGCACCACCACCATCCAGATGATGAAAGATAATCTTAATATAAGTTTGGGCTTTATTTTAACTTCAAATAACTTTTACAAAAAATTATAAAACAACAAGAAAATCCTAGGGGCTGGAGATGTGGCTAGTTGGTAGTGTGATTACCTAGTCTGCTTGAAGTCCTGGTTCTATCCCCATCCCCATAAACCAGTGTGTTGGTGCATGCCTGTAATCTCAGCCATGAGTAACTGAGTCTTCAGAACATTGGTTAGGTGATGGTCAGGGCCATAAATTCTATAAGAAAGAGGCTGATCAAGTTATGGGAAACCAACCAGAAAGCAGCTCTCCCCTCCGTGGCCTCCATTCTCCGCATCAGTCCTGCTTCTAGGTTCCTGCCCTGTTTGAGTTCCTGTCCTGACTTCCTTCAGTGATGAACAGTGATATGAAAGTGTAAGCCAAATAAACCCTTTTCTCCCCAGCTTGCTTTTTGACCATGGTGCTTTGCAGCAATAGAGACCCTGATTAAGTCCAGACCCTTAAAGTCTAGAATTTTCCCCCTTAATGCTGGGCATGCATCAAATCCACAGCCTTTCTGCATGGTGGGTGAGTCCTTTAACATCAAATCCTATCTTCAGGACTACACTTAAAATGTAGCATTATTATGTCACTTTTAAACGCCTAACTTGGGCTGGGGATGTAGTTCAGTTGGTAGAGTACTTGCCTAGTATGCATGAAGTCCTGGGTTCAATTCCCAGCACCACAGAAACCAGGCATGGGGCACATGCTTCTAATTCCAGCAGTGAGTGTCCTAGTTAGGGTCACTGCTGCTGTGATGAAACCGTAACCAGAGCAACTTGGGAAGGAAAGGGTTTATTTGTCTTACTTTCCTACATCACAGTTCATCATAAAAGGAAATCAGGCCAGGTACTTCATCAGGGCAGTGACCTGGAGGAGGAGCTGATGCAGAGGCCATGGAGGGGTGCTGCGTACTCCTGAGGTACACACCCCATGGCTTGCTCGGCCTGCTTTCTTATAGAACTGAGGACTACGAGCCCAGGGATGGCACCATCCACAATGGGCTGCGCCCTCCCCTATCAATCACTAAATAAGAAAATGCCTTACAGGCTTGCCTACGGCCCAGTCTTTTGGAGGCATTTCTCAATTGAGGTCACCTCCTGTCAGATCCATCTAGCTATGCCAAGTTGACATGAAATTCAACTGGTCACATAGTGTCTGCACTCGGGAAGTGGAGAGGTAGGAATGCGGGTGTTCAGCGCATTTCTCCTTTTTATCCAGTCCACGACCGCCCAGGGCATGAATTGGTGCCATACATTGAATCATCCGCACCCCCTCAAATCAGTAAAATCAGTAAGGTATGTTTCCTTACTGATTTTAAAACCAGTCAAACTGACAATTGTGGCAGTTTGAATGAGATGTCCCTCATAAACATCAGGCATTTGAATATTTGCTTCCCATTTGGTAACTGGGAAGAATTAGAAGGTGTGACCTTGCTGGAGGAAGTGTGCCACTAGACATGGGCTTTGAGATTTCAAGTTACACCATTTGAAACTAGCCTTCTGTATTTCCTGATTGTGGATCAAGATGTGAGCTCTCAGCTGCTGCTCCAGCACCATGCCTGCCATGCTCCTTGCCATGATGGACTCTTATCCCCTGAAACCATAAGCTCAAACTCTCCCTTGAGCTGCCTTCATCATGGTATTTTATCGCAGCAGTAGAAACATATAACTAAGATAGTAGGGAAATTAGCTATCATACAGGGAGGCAGCACTGGAGGGTGTCCACCATCTCACTTACCTGGTGAGCTCAACAGCAAATCTCACATGCAAATGAAAGTTTGCATTTACACCAGTAACAGAAAACCTTAGTGGCTTATATTTGTACCAATCACAGCAGTCCCTCTGTGTTGAAATAAGAAGCGGCGGCAGGGCTGCGTCCCCAACACCCCGGCCGCTTGGCTAGCTCATGCCCGAAATAACAACACACAAACTGTATTCATTTAAAGAACTGCTTGGCCCATGAACTCTAGCCCTTACAGGCTAATTCTCGCACCTGGACTAGCCCATTTCTAATGATGTGTGTAAGCACCCCAAGGTGCGCTTACCGGGAAGA
>NW_026068139.1:343997-383025 GCF_014885135.2 Alexandromys fortis | reverse complement strand
AAGTTTGGGCTTTATTTTAACTTCAAATAACTTTTACAAAAAATTATAAAACAACAAGAAAATCCTAGGGGCTGGAGATGTGGCTAGTTGGTAGTGTGATTACCTAGTCTGCTTGAAGTCCTGGTTCTATCCCCATCCCCATAAACCAGTGTGTTGGTGCATGCCTGTAATCTCAGCCATGAGTAACTGAGTCTTCAGAACATTGGTTAGGTGATGGTCAGGGCCATAAATTCTATAAGAAAGAGGCTGATCAAGTTATGGGAAACCAACCAGAAAGCAGCTCTCCCCTCCGTGGCCTCCATTCTCCGCATCAGTCCTGCTTCTAGGTTCCTGCCCTGTTTGAGTTCCTGTCCTGACTTCCTTCAGTGATGAACAGTGATATGAAAGTGTAAGCCAAATAAACCCTTTTCTCCCCAGCTTGCTTTTTGACCATGGTGCTTTGCAGCAATAGAGACCCTGATTAAGTCCAGACCCTTAAAGTCTAGAATTTTCCCCCTTAATGCTGGGCATGCATCAAATCCACAGCCTTTCTGCATGGTGGGTGAGTCCTTTAACATCAAATCCTATCTTCAGGACTACACTTAAAATGTAGCATTATTATGTCACTTTTAAACGCCTAACTTGGGCTGGGGATGTAGTTCAGTTGGTAGAGTACTTGCCTAGTATGCATGAAGTCCTGGGTTCAATTCCCAGCACCACAGAAACCAGGCATGGGGCACATGCTTCTAATTCCAGCAGTGAGTGTCCTAGTTAGGGTCACTGCTGCTGTGATGAAACCGTAACCAGAGCAACTTGGGAAGGAAAGGGTTTATTTGTCTTACTTTCCTACATCACAGTTCATCATAAAAGGAAATCAGGCCAGGTACTTCATCAGGGCAGTGACCTGGAGGAGGAGCTGATGCAGAGGCCATGGAGGGGTGCTGCGTACTCCTGAGGTACACACCCCATGGCTTGCTCGGCCTGCTTTCTTATAGAACTGAGGACTACGAGCCCAGGGATGGCACCATCCACAATGGGCTGCGCCCTCCCCTATCAATCACTAAATAAGAAAATGCCTTACAGGCTTGCCTACGGCCCAGTCTTTTGGAGGCATTTCTCAATTGAGGTCACCTCCTGTCAGATCCATCTAGCTATGCCAAGTTGACATGAAATTCAACTGGTCACATAGTGTCTGCACTCGGGAAGTGGAGAGGTAGGAATGCGGGTGTTCAGCGCATTTCTCCTTTTTATCCAGTCCACGACCGCCCAGGGCATGAATTGGTGCCATACATTGAATCATCCGCACCCCCTCAAATCAGTAAAATCAGTAAGGTATGTTTCCTTACTGATTTTAAAACCAGTCAAACTGACAATTGTGGCAGTTTGAATGAGATGTCCCTCATAAACATCAGGCATTTGAATATTTGCTTCCCATTTGGTAACTGGGAAGAATTAGAAGGTGTGACCTTGCTGGAGGAAGTGTGCCACTAGACATGGGCTTTGAGATTTCAAGTTACACCATTTGAAACTAGCCTTCTGTATTTCCTGATTGTGGATCAAGATGTGAGCTCTCAGCTGCTGCTCCAGCACCATGCCTGCCATGCTCCTTGCCATGATGGACTCTTATCCCCTGAAACCATAAGCTCAAACTCTCCCTTGAGCTGCCTTCATCATGGTATTTTATCGCAGCAGTAGAAACATATAACTAAGATAGTAGGGAAATTAGCTATCATACAGGGAGGCAGCACTGGAGGGTGTCCACCATCTCACTTACCTGGTGAGCTCAACAGCAAATCTCACATGCAAATGAAAGTTTGCATTTACACCAGTAACAGAAAACCTTAGTGGCTTATATTTGTACCAATCACAGCAGTCCCTCTGTGTTGAAATAAGAAGCGGCGGCAGGGCTGCGTCCCCAACACCCCGGCCGCTTGGCTAGCTCATGCCCGAAATAACAACACACAAACTGTATTCATTTAAAGAACTGCTTGGCCCATGAACTCTAGCCCTTACAGGCTAATTCTCGCACCTGGACTAGCCCATTTCTAATGATGTGTGTAAGCACCCCCAGGTGCGCTTACCAGGAAGATTCTAGCCTTCGTCCATCCTGGGAGAGTGTAGCATGGCAAGCATGGCGTCTCTGCTCCAGAGCAGAGCTGTCGAGTCTCTCCAGGAGCAGAGCAGAGTCTGACCTCACTTCCTCTTCCGCCCAGAATTCTATTCTGTTTTCTCCTCCCATCTATGCTTTAACCTATCAGGACCAGCAGTTTCTTTATTGCTCAGCCAATGAAATCAACAGATTGATATATGACACTCCCACATCACCTCTGTGTGACTCTTTTGACCTGCGTGGAAATGGCTTCAGTCATCTAAAGCTCAGTGAGGTTTGTGATAACAAAATGTCTGGTACAATCTGAAACAGTCTTGGCTGATGTTGTACCTTCCCACACTGTCATTTTAGATGCTGGAGGGAACACAGCAAAGCTTGACTGATATACCTAAAGACAGCAATCATTCTGCAGTTTTATCAGGTTATCAGTGGGGTGTTCAAAGGCCTGTATTGGTAGACAGGCAATTCAGCTGATTGTGGGACTGGCAGTTCTTTTGCTCACTGCAGCCAGAGCAGCAAGGGCGAGCTTTCGAGTCCCTGGGCAGCACCTACAGGATTGAGGTCATGCACACACATGAACATGTACATACGCATATATACACACAACTATATAGGATGGAGATACAGCTCAGGGGTACAGTGTCTGCCTACCATTCAAGACCTTAGATTCCATCCTCGACACTACAGAACAAGTCTAGACTAGGGTACTGACCTGATGTTTTAAATAGGCTATCAGATCCCGTTCAACACCAAAGTGCTGTGGATGCCCACGTCATATCAGTGAACCAAATGAAGTCCTCACTTGTAAGATACATCAGGGAAATTAGACAGTTAATGCACTATTTAATGTCGGGTACATCAAACCCATGGAGAGAAACAGTGCTAGAAGATGGTGGAAAGGTCCCTTACAAAGCAATATTGATGTCTTCAAGGGAATTATGAACATCTAGGTATCTAGGACTGAGAACTGCAGAGGAAAATCTGAGGTTGCAAGGGCAACCGCATGCCTAGAATGCTCTCTCTAGGAAGAGAAGGCTGCATATGGAACAGGAAGAGAGCAGAATGGTGGGAGGGATCACATCAGGAAGACTCAGGTGAGACACGCAGCCTGCACAAGTCACAGGTCTGATTATTTTTAGGGTCTCGTGTATCCCACACTGGCCTTAAACTTACTATGTAGCTGAGGAGATCTTAAATTTATAGTGCTGGTCTCTCAATCTGCCCAGACCCGAATAATCACACAGAAACTATATTAATCACAACACTGGGCAATGGTTTAGGTCTTTTATCTTAAATTAACCATTTCTATTAATCTGTGTATCACCATGAGTCTGTGGCCTAGTAACGTTCTGGTGTCCTCCCTTGGCCACAACACGGTGTCTCCTTGATTCCACCTACCCTCTCTATATATCTCCACTCGAATTTCCCACCTAACTTAGGCCAAAGTGGCTTCTTTATTAACCAGTGGTAATAAAACACATTCACAGCATACAGAGGGGAATCCCACATCCACTGATAACTAAAGAAGAGATGGAACTACAAGGTTTGTGGTCAGTGGCAGCAGTGGGAGCAGCGACGAATAGTGGCAGTAGCTGCGTCTGGAATGGCAGCAGGCCTGACAGCAGCTCTATCAATGCCAGCAGCTGAACCATCCTAGAGAGATGGCTGCTGCTGTTTGCTGCTGCCGGGGCACAGAAGCTGCCAGAGACTGGCACTAGTGACGGCTTGCCCACCATGACTTCTCCCTAGAGCAGAACCCCAGCCAGGTAATCAGTAGCATCACCAGCAGAGGCTAGATGATTTTTGCAGAGTAAGGGGAAGATGCAGATCTTTATACAGTGCCTAATCCATACTGAGTTAGCGAGTGAGCAGGCGCATGCTTGTATTACCCAGAAGGAGTTTGTAATTGTATAGCTTTTATGATTCATTTTGTTTTTATTTGGGTTGGGAGTATGGGGGTGGCTAGAGATTGAACCCAGGGCCTCATACATGCTAAGTCCATGCAAGTTTTATAACTCTCTGGTAATAGTAGTGTACACTTAAGGGAGCTAAGCTGTACAGATCTTAAAAACTTTTTGTTTTTTAAATTTGACCAGTATTACCAGTGTCTTTCAAGTATCTGTTCAGAAGGTGTTTAGGACCTCTCTAAGTACCTTAGCATGTCAAGTACATCTTCTTATTCCTTTTGCATTTAGGTTAATAACATCTTTAAAAACTACTCTATAGGCAGCTGAAGTGATGGCTCAGGAGTTGAGAGCACTGGCTGCTTTTCTAGAAGACCTGGGATGAATTCCCAACACCTATATGGCAGCTCACAACTGGTCCATAACTCCAGTTCTAGGGACCCAATACCCTCTTCTGGCCACTGTGGGCACTTCATACACATGCTCAGACATACAGGCAAAACATCCATCCACAAAAAATAATTTATTAAAAAAAACACTTTTTTAATTCTTTTTTGGTGCTTAATTTATCTGTTTTTTTTCTTTACTATCAATAGTTTGCTGTAATAAAACACTGACTATAACTTGAGGAGGAAAGGGTTAATTTGGCATATAGTTCTGCATTACAATCCATCTTTTTTTTGTTATTTTTGTTTGTTTTGGTTTTCGAGAGAGGGATTCTTTGTAGTTTTGGAGCCTGTCCTGGAACTAGCTTTTGTAGACCAGGCTGGCCTTAAACTCTCAGAGATCTGCTTGCTTCTGCATCCTGAGTGCTGGGATTAAAGGCATGTGCCGCCACTGCCCAGCGCTACAATCTGTCTTTGAGGGCTGGAGAGTTGGCTTAGTGGTTAAGAGCATTTGTTTTTGCAAAGGACCTGGGTTTGATTTGTAGCACCCATATGGAGGCTTACCATTTCCTTGGGAATGAGGGAAATTGTGGTGCACATGCTTCCTACACTTGCTCCCCATGGCTTGCTCAACCTGCTTCTTTAGACAACCCAAAACTACTTGCCCAGAGGTGGCACCAACCACAGAGAACTGGACCCTCCCATGTCAATTATTAACCAACTAAAAAAATGCCCCAGAGACTTATCTACAATCAATCTGATGAACGTGTTTGCTCAGTTGAAGTTCTTCCTTCCCAGATGAGTCTAACATATATCAAATTATGATTTTTCAGACAAAGACATGAACTGTGGTTCTGAGACATCTAGAGGAAGAAGGGTTGCTATGAAATCAAGACTCAGGTGTTGGTAGGAAGCAAGCACAATGAGCTACTGGTACGGGGATTTACACATATTAGGTTAGGTTTAACTCAGATTCCTTCAAAGAATGCTTAATGTATATTTTGAATTTCTGATACTTTAGCGGGATGGCATTAGTAAATATGTACTTTTTAACTCGATGTCTTTATGACAGTTTGCACAGGAAGTGTCTCCCATGGGCTCAGGTGTTTGAACATTTGGTCCCAGTTGGTGGTGCTGCCTTGGAGATTTAGGATGCAGATCACTGGGGAGGCTTGGAAGTTATATGACCTTCCTCCACTTCCAGTTCACTCTCCCTGCTTTGTGCTTGCAGTAAAAGATGTGCTCTCTCTGCTCTTGCTGCCTTGCTTCCTACCATGGAACAGAAACCAAAATCAACTTTGTTCTCTGTAAGCTGCCTTGATTGTGGCATTTTATCACAGCAACAGAAAAAATTGATCAGAGCTACTAATTCCAAAAGCTAGTAGTCTCTGTGATATATGACTGTGCTGGAGTTTGTCAAGTATGCATAACATAACTAATACCTTTTTTTGTTTTGTACTTTGGTTTGTTTGTTTTTGTTTTTGTTTATTGAGACAGAGTTTTTCTGTATATCTCTGGCTTTTCTGAAACTTGCTCTGTAGACCAGGCTAGCCTTGAACTCAGAGATCCTCCTGCCTCTGCTGGGATTAAAGGTGTGCACTACCACTGCTGGGCTACCTTTTAGTTCTTACAGAAGTATTAGATTGTTACCTCAAGTTCCTAACACAAAGCCTTGGTGGAGGTTACTCTAGTGCCAAGGATATAGGGGGTGGAAGAAGCCTGGAGTGAATGAAGTCCTAAGTGCATGTGTGCTATTAACTAACATTCACACAGCCTTGTCAAGGACCCAGACATGAAAAAAATCACACTGAAACTATATTAATTGCAATACTGTTTGGCCAATAGCTCAAGCATATTTCTAGCTAGCTCATATCTTAAATTAACCCATTTCTATTATTTTATATTTTACCACAAAGCTTGTGGTTTACTGGTAAGGTTCCTAGGCATCTGTCTCCCTTGCCAGCTATATGGCTTCTCTCTGACTCCACCTTCTTTTTCCCAGCATTCAGTTTAGTTTTCCTGCCTAGCTCTATTCTGCCCTGCCATAGGCCCTAGCAGCTTCATTAACCAATAAGAACAACACATACACAAACATGAACAGAAGGACTCCCCCCACCTCCCCACAAGACAGGGTTTCTCTGTAGTTTTGGAGCCTGTTCTGGAACTAGTTCTTGTAGACCAGGCTGATTTAGAACTCACAAAGATACGCCTGTCTCTGCCTCCCAAGTGCTAGAATTAAAGGCATGCACCACCACCATCTGGCACACAGAAGGACTTTCCACACCAAAGGACTCCAATCCTCAGCCCAAGAGAAAATGGCAAGTCTTCCTCTCAAGTGGACTCAGGGATGGCAAAGCCTTCCCCGGTCCTTCTTTCCCTGGGTGTATACAGCCTAAAAACTTTGTTTACAGAGATTTACTCCTTGTCATGGTTTGAAAGAAAATGGCCCCAAAGGCAGTGGCACCAGCAGGAGTGTTGTGGCCTTGTTGGAGTAGGTGTGGTTTTTTTTTTTAGAGGAAGTGTGCCACTGTTGAGGCAAGCTTTGAGGTCTCATATGCTCAAGGCATGCCCAGTGAGACAGACCACTTCCTGTTGCCTGCAAGTCAATATAGGATACTGGGCTACTTCTCCAGCACTACATCTGCCTGCACACCTAAACCTCTGAAACTGTAAGCCACCCCAATTAAATGCTTTCTCTGTAAGAGCTGCTATGATCATGGTGCCTCTTCACAGCAATAGGAACCCTAAGGCACTCCTACTGAGATTAGCTAATCCCACCTCCTTGTTTGTCTGTAAACCCCCTTGTTCATAAAAAGGTGAGTAAAATATATATTCCTATTTATTTAAATTTTCTCGATGAAGCAAAATAAATAAGAAAGGAATCAATATTGTTATTCAAAGGTGATAATAGGAGGCAGAAAGAAGACAGTGGTCAAACAGTGAAGAATATAACTTTTTATAGTTCATAGAGGAAGCAGAATGAAGATGGTGGTCAGTAAGATAGTGAAGGACACAACTTCCTCATTGTTCATATTTAAATCACATAAATACTTGCCCATTTTAAAACTCAATGAAAATTAAAAATAAAACAGAATAATTTATTTTACTTGCTAACATTTACTTGTCCTTAATCTATTTTTATTTCTTACTTTTATGTCACATTATCCTTAAGTCAAGACAAAAAAAAAAAAACAACCCTTGTTCAGCTGTATGGAATAAATACACTGAGCTTCTGGGGTGCTGAGGTTTGTCCATCAGCGAGCCTAGTCCACCTAAGCCCAGCTTGTCTGTGTGTTTGTGTGCCTGTTATTTCTTCCTTCCCTTGCCTCCTCAGTCAGGCCAAGGACCCCCTCACTTTTCTGAGACAGGGTATCTTATGAGCCTGGACCTCTCTCCAGGTAGGTGATGCTGGCTGGCCAGTGAGACCTATGGATCCTCCTGTCTTCAACTTTCTCAGTGCAGCAATCACAAATAGGCATCATCATACCTGTTTTTTTAAAATATGAGTTCTGATGATGAAATTCATGTTCTTGTGTTTGCTTTGCAAGCACTACCAGCTGAGTTACCTTCCAGACCCCTCATGGAAGTTTCTGTGTGTTTAGCTTTCTACGGTTTGTGTCCATATTACAGCGTGGATCAAGAATTTCTCATTGCTGAGAATTATTTCATTGTAGCTATAACATTTACTAGTCCATTCCTTAGTTAATAGGTATTTGTGCTGTTTCTAGTCCCCGAGGCTTCTCAATGAAGCTAATATAGATGTGGCGTGTAGGTCTCTGTGTTTATATATGTTTAGTGTTTTTCTTTGTTCAGGAGTGGCCTTGTTGAATCGTGTTAGGTTCACACTATGCTGAGCACCATTACCATTTACCATTTCCAACACAATGTGTGACGAGCGCCAGTGCTGTGCCCTCAACAGCTCCTGACGGACATGTCCTCTACAAAGATGTGACTATGCCCAGGTCTAGTTGGTCAATTCTCAAAGCCAATACCTGGGAAATGGGAGAAGGAAGAACAAAAATCAAATTTATTCAAGGGCCATTGTCCTGAAAAGATGATAGTTTTCCTCAAAGCTCCATCTTAAAGCACTTGGGTGTGCAAAGGTGTTTCTGGTTTTGTCCCCCCCCCCCCCCCAGCCTTAGGGTTTCTCTATGTAACAGCTCTGGCTGTCCTGGAAGACCAGGCTGGCCTCAAACTCAGAGATCTGTCTGCTTCTGCCTCCCAAGTGCTGGGATTAAAGGCGTGCACCACACCTGGCTGCAGAGGTGGTTCTGTAGAGGGAAAGTAGTCTCAGGGGAAAAGGTTCTGCCTAGGGGACTCGTCGTTCAGGTAATGTGTTTTTCTCTCCTTCTCTGGAGTGGGACATTATAAATGAACTTTACCTCCTTGGTCTGCTCCTGTAGTTTATTTAAAAAAAGAAAAGAAAACACCCCTCCCCCCCCAAAAAAAGCCCCATTCTCCCTTTCAATTTATATAGTGAACTAGGATTTGACTGTGTAGCCTTGGCTAGCTACCTCAGTGTTCAAATTACAGTCAGGCTTGACCATCCCTGTATTTTTTCAGGAAATTTGACCTCTTGATAGTTTACATGCCTTCTGTGGAACTGAAGACTAAGGGCGCTACACATTCTGATGTCATCTGCAGCTTAGTTTAGTCACTCAAGTGCAGCCCCTTCTTAGGATTTAAAATGCTTGGCAAAGGAGGAAATGCAACCTCCACAGGAGCAGCCACTGAGATTGTAATCAATCACTGAGCAGCACACCTTAACTCAGGTCTACGCGGGACCATTCTGTATGTCTTGCGGCATGTCCTCGGTGTGGCTCTGTCTTGGGCAGTACTGTCTCTGCTTTATCGATGCTAGCTGCATCAGCCTTTCTGAATTCTCAACTTTTTATCTTAAAAAGGAGAACACCTGGCTGATGTGGGTTCATGTTCCCTGTGCTAAAGCTTTGAAACTAATAGTGTAAGTTGACAGCAATGCTGTGTGTTTGTGTGTGTACATTTCCTTCCTTCTCCTGGGCACCAGCATTTCATACTTCCTGTTGTGCCATGCCTGAAAACCTGTTCTATATATTTGGTCCTTGGTTTTAAGGGGGAGTATTATGTTAGTTTTCTATGATGTCATAAAAATAATCACAAATTTGGTGGGTGAAAACAGTTATTCCATTATGGTTCTGGAGGTCAGAAATCTGAACTCAGTTATCCTGGCTGAGATCAAGGTGTTGGCAGGACCTGCTCCCTCCAGAGGCTCCTGGCAGAAAAATGCATTCCCTGCCTTGTCGGGCTCCTAGGGCTTCCTTCCTTGCGTTTTCTGGCGTGCAGCCCTCCCTTCCATTCCCGAGCTAGCAGTGCAGTGCGCCAGTCACCCTCTGCCTCCTGCCTGCACAAACACCATTAGTGACATCAGTGCCCTCGGGTATCAGGGACAGTCTCCCCATCTCAAGACCCCTAGTCTGCACCGTCGCTTTTGCCCTGTGTGGTAACCCTACAGATTCCAGTGATTTGGGGCTTGTTGATTTCCAACCACAGGAGGCAAATGCAGTTTCTATTTTGTCATCTTGGCTGAGAATGGGCATCTTCTTTTCAAATACACACTTTTTGTTGTTGTTGTTGTTTTGTTTTGCTTGAGACAGGATTTCTGTGTAGCCTTAGCTGTCCAGGAACTCACTCTGTAGACCAGGCTGGCCCCAGACTCACAGAAATCCACCTACCTCCACCTCTCCAGTGCTGGGCTTAAAGGTGTATACCACCACCACCACCTGGTTAAATTATTATTATTATTTTAATGTGAGAATTTGGGTGATGTATGTCAGTAGGAGTGTGTGTGCACAAGGCCCTGGGTTTCATCCCCACCACCAAAGAAACCCTCTCTTTTTAAACAGTAAAAACAAATGGTCTCTGATAAAACCCCGTTCTTCCTCTTTCCTCCCTACCTCCCTTCTTTCTGCTTTTACCTCTGAGGTCTTTTTCCATTTGTGTTGGCGCTAATCCCACCAGTTGAGAATGAGACTACTACCATAATTTAAAGCCAAATTTGAAGCAAATTGTATTGAAATACTGGCCAGGTTGGTGGACTCTGGTTAGGTCCGTTCATGGTTCCCAAGAAATGGTGACGACTCGTTTGCTGAGACTTAAAAAGGCACACCCAGAAGGCCACTCTATTTCCCACGAGGTCCATTCCTGACACACTTCCTGCCTGCGTGCCTCTCCCACCTACAGGTTGTCAAGCCCATCTGGTGCCAACGGCTCAGACAAACCTGTTCTGGGGTTGGAAAACTTGTGGTTAGTTATCTCGCACAAACAACCTCGAGCACTTCAGGAACTATCTGTCCTTGGCAAGGGGCTCAGAGGTTAGAGGCATTTTGTTTATGGATCTCCTAGGCACAATAGTTAAGACTTAAAATGTAACTCTGGCTCTTGCAGTGGTTTGGATGATAAAATGTCCCCCTTCTCTAGCATCTGAACACTCGGTCCGCGGTTGGTAGTGTCTGGAGAGGCATAGGAGGTGTGGCCTTGCTGGAGAAAGTTTGCTACTCTGAGAGTCTAAGACTCCGACCATCATGATTTCTGCTTCCTGTTTGTTGTTAGAGTTGTGAGCTCTAAACCGCAGTCCCTGTCGCCAAGCCTGGTGCTTGCTGCCACCCTTCCTTGATCTGATGGTGATGGACTCTTAGCCCTCCGGAGCTGTAGGTCCAAAGTAAACCTTTTTCGTAAGTTGTCTTGACCGTGGTGCTTATCACAACAATAGGAAAATAACCAATATTCCAACCTTCTCAATACTTTTCTTAAATTTTGAAAGAGAGTTTCACTACATTGCCCAGGAAAATCTGGAACATACAATTAAATCCTGCTCTAACCTCCGGAGTAGCTGAAGTTAGAGGCTTGTGGCTCCAGGCATGGCTAATCAAATCCTATTATGTGAAAGCGAGTTCTTTGCAGGTCTAATTTGATAGTTTCTAGTCAGTACTGATTGTCATTCATGACAGATTGTTTTTGTTATGTGATGTTGAATTGTTGTCTCATGGTCAGTGTGGGTTTTGTGGTGGAAATCCTGTCTGGCCTGAACTGAGATAATACCCTGGCATTGATTTTGTTTTTGCTTTCTGCTGGGAATCTCTGGAACACTGCAGATAACCTGAGACAGATCTGTCTTTTTGCCTTGAGACTAAAAGGACCAAGCAGTTTCCGTGTAGCTCCTTTGAGGGCAGAGTTGTGCTTACAGTAGTCAGGGCGGGATCTGGAAAGAAGCCCAGTGGTTAAAAGCATTGCTGCTTTTGTGAATGCTGAGCTTGGCTCCCAGCATTTACAACAGCCGCTCATAACTATGTATGTTGTATGTACCTCCAACTGTAGTGGTTTGGATGAGAATGCCCCTCCCCCACCCCAGGTTCATATGTATGTGGCCATGTGCTCTCTGCTTTCTGTTTGCTGTGAGAAGTGAGCTCTCAGCCGGGCCTGCTACCGGGCCTTTACTCTGCCTTCATGGCCTCTAACCCTCAGGAACCATAAATCTAATTAAATGTTTTTCTTTTAGACTTGCCTTGCCATGGTGTTTTATCATGGCAACAGAAAGGTAACTAAGACGATAGCTCCAGGGGATCTGATACCTTTTCTGTTCTGTACACACAAACACACACAGACACACAAACACACACAGGTACACACACAAACACACACAGAGACACACAGGCACAACACACACACAAATCTTAAGTACAAAAATAAAGATATCCTTTCTCTTCTCCAGAGTTTTGCTTTGAGGCAAACTAGCTTCTTTTCTGTCATCTGCTCTTAAGAGACATCCCCTGCCCTGTTCTTGAGAGGGTCTCATCAGCTTCAGTCTCTGGTCTTATGTGACCTTATAAGCAGTACTTGCTTTCTGACTGGTGTAACCTCCCATTCCATCCCAGTCTGCTCAATTAAACTGAGTCAGGACAACTGGGAATCAACCCAGCCTGGGCTACCTCACTCAAAAAAGCCAGAATAGAATAGAGCTGGGCGGTGGTGGCACACGCCTTTAATCCCAGCACTTGGGAGGCAGAGGTAGGCAGATGAGCTGGAGGTCAGTCTGGTCTACAAAGTGAGTTCCAGGACAGCCATGGCTCTGTTGAAACCTGAGAAACCTTGTCTTAAGAAAAACCAAACAACAACAAACAAACAGCCTCCCCCCACACTTTGACTGTAGCCCCCATATTAGTTACCTGTTGTTTGTAACCACTTTCTCCAAAGAATTGACCACTTTAAAGTTACTTGTTCTCCCAGTCTGTTTGATCGGATGGATGTACAGGCACCAGCTAACTGGGCCTCCTTTTAATGTGGAAATATATGAAATATGAGCCTGATAATACAAGCCTATTTCCATGTTGACCAAAGGGCAGAGGGTTCGAACTTACCTCTGGTTCTTTCAAGGTTATTGAAAGGTCCTAGGCCCCAGTCCCTGGCATCTATCTCAGCCTCCAGGCCTGGGCTGGACTTCAAATCCCGGCAGGCCAGTCCTGACCCCTCCCTGGGGGTAGGGTCAGGACTACTCTCCAGGGTACTTAAGTGATCCCCCAAAAGAAGAACACGTGGTCCCGCTTTCTTCCTCCCGGGGGTCACTTTTCTAAGGCTTCCCGTTTCCCCCTCGGGGCCACCCGAGAGTGCAGATCTCCCATTAAACCTGGACATTTCTTAATTCGGCTTGTTTTGATTTGGCTTGATTGGGAATTTTTGCGTTGTCAGAGAGCTCCCTTAGGAAATATTACTAACACCACCTAGATTTAGATCAGAGAGTTATTGCCAACAGGTGTGGCTAATAGCCAGACCTTGTACTCCAGGAATAAATAAGTAGATGTCCTACCTCAAACAAGAGTCTAAGGATCTTTTTATCTTCCTTTATGGAGAGAACTCTGGATTCCACCCAGGGAGTGGTTTGCCTACAGAATGTTTTGGTCTAGGGTGTGAGCGTGACTTGCTTTGTTCTAGCAACAAAAAGTTAAACTGTGGACATAGTCCACAACCTTCAATTCGTCTGTTGTTCATTTCCTTGTATCATGTTAAAACAGTCTTTATCTTACTCCTACCTTTTGGGGTCAGGGGTATTCTAAGCAACTGGAAATTAAACATGGGAGAATTTTCAGTACTCACGGAAATTCCCTCCTGATACTATCCTATATGTTTCTGCATTTTATTATTTTCATTGATGTCTTCGTATTCTTTACTATATTTCCAAATTCCCACGCCTCTACCCTAGAAAGGTATTTTTGTCGAGTCTGGTCCCCAACATTTTACCTTCCACACAAAGTGGCATCAAGGAGCTTGCCAGGGCTCGCAGCTCTGCTCCAGTGCAGGCTGTACACGCTGGCCTCTTGGACTCGGAGGACTTTGTTTCCTAGGCTGCTTAATAGCCGGACTCCTGACACGGCAGCTAGATTCATCAAATTGAGAAATCTGCTAAAAGGCAGACAGGCAGAAGTAAGTCTTTTTTTGGGGGGGAGGGGGGAAACAAGGTCTTTCTGTGTAGCCCTAGCTGCCCTGGTAGAACAGGTTGAGCTTAGACTCACAGAGATGTGTCTGCCTGTACTGGAATTAAAGGTGTGTTCCACTACTGCTTGGGCAGAAGTCAGTCTTTTACGGTCTGAACCTGAAAGTGGCATCTAAATGTCACTATGCTGTTGGCTTGTAAGAGAATAATTGCCCAAGGCTGTGAACACAGGAAGTCGGAGCAAGGTGGAGGGGAAGACTTACAGATGGCCTGTGGGCCTGCAGCAGCCACATCCTCCCTCTATCCATGAACACTCCCTCCCTCCCTTCTTTCCATCCCTGAGCCCAGTCAACTGCTTTGGTCAAGGTTGCCAGTAGCAGAGGATTGGCTGCTGGGTTTGGCAGTGTGAAGCCTCTGGCCACCTTGACCAAAGCAGTTGAATGGAAAGGAGGAAGGGAGTTCTCATGATGGCATCCTTTCAGCAACATCTCTCTAGCTAGTCCCGGCCCACTCCACACCCCCATCTTACCATGTTCTTTTCTTCTGTGGCTTGATTTTTTTTTTTAAGGCTGTACTTGTTAGTGAATTTATGTTAAAACTTTATTTTGCCTGTTTGGTTTCCTTACCTTTTTGGTGGTTTGAATGGAAATGGCCTGCAGAGGCTCAGAGAATGGCACTATTAGGAGACATGCTTGTTGTTGGAGTAGGAAGTATGTCACTGAGGGAGGGCTTTGAGGTTTCAGATACTCAAGCCAGGCCCAGTGTCTCTCTCTCTTCTTGCTGCCAGCAAATTCAGATGTAGATCTACCTCTCTGCTCCTTCTCCAGCACCATGTCTGTCTGCATGCTGCCCTACTTCCTGCCATGATAAACCTGTGAACCTATAAGTCAGCCCCAATTAAATGTTTTCCTCGCCAGGTTTGCCTATATTATTGCATATTACAGGGTTTTTCTTTTTTTCAGGGACTGAATATTATTCCATCTTATATTTATACCACAATTTCTTTATCAGTTTATCCACTGATAGACACTTAAGATTGATTCTTTGTCTCGGGCTGTTGTGACAATGAACATGGGAACACAGGTATGTGATATGTTGATTTTACTTCCTTGGGATATAAACCCAGGAAAGAATTGCATGGTAATTTCTATTATTAATGTTTTTGGAAACTATATATTGATTCTTATAGTGGCTGTGCAAATTTACATTCTTCTCTCTCTTTTTTTAAAATATTTATTTATTTATTTATTTATTTATTTATTTATTTATTTATTATGTATACAATAGTCTGTCTGTGTGTATGTCTGCAGGCCAGAAGAGGGCACCAGACCCCATTCCAGATGGTTGTGAACCACCATGTGGTTGCTGGGAATTGAACTCAGGACCTTTGGAAGAGCAGGCAATGCTCTTTAACCACTGAGCCATCTCTCCAGCCCCTAAAATTAAAATTTTTTTACATTAGGATTCTATCTATAATATATATCTACAACAGGAGAATTTTATATTTTTGTTCTCTCCTTCTCTCTCTTTTTTAGGATACAGATTCCTGCTATATAGTCACTGTCTTCCTGCTTCAGTCTCCTTCGCTGGGAAAGGGGGGGGGGGGGGAGAGGGAAGGAGAGAGAGAGGGAGAGGGAGAGGGAGAGAGAGAGAGAGAGAGAGAGAGAGAGAGAGAGAGAGAGAGAGAGAGAATGGGAAAATGTGTGTGTGTGGGGGGGGAATTACCTCTTTGGGAGAGAAAGAAAAGAACCTCAGCTCAGGCTGGAAGGGGAGGGAGTGGGCAGGGCTTATCTCTTAAAGGGACCGGATAGAACATTACATTCCCATCTCTTTTTTATAATAAAAAGACGGGAGGTTAGGCACAATGCTTTAGATAACATGGCGCAGTTCCCCAGGGACCAGTGGCAGGCCACAAGGAGCAAGCCTGTGCCACCACCGAGGCCTCTGTGGGTCCCAGGTGGGTGGGAGGCGGCAGGTGAGAGTCCTTGGCCACTGACCGGACGGTTCCTCGAGGAGCCACTGCAGGTGACCTGAGACTTGGGCAAAGCCTTGGTGACCCTCAGTGGGTGAGAAGCAGACATACGCACCATGCAGAGAAAGTGGGTATAGTTTATTTAGTGGGTTATGAAAGGGAAGGGGGAGAGAGAGAGCGGGAGAGAGGAGAGAGAGAGAGAGAGAGGAGAAGTTACCTCTTTGGGAGAGAGGGAAAGAGAGGGTGTGGGCTGGAGGAGGTGGGCTGTACGCTTCCCTAGGCAGAAGGGGAGGGGTTGGGAGAGGGCGGGGCTTGTCTCTTAAAGGCCAGTGTAACTAGGTGACAGACCAGGACAGCAGATCAAAATTCCCTCCATGTTTGCCCTTCACAATTTCTTCCCACTAGGCAGTGGAATGGGCTTTGATAAGGTACTCCTCTGTTCCAAACTTGCCAGTATTTTTTTTTAGAATAGCTTGGATTTTGGCTAATATAGATGAATCAACACTGACTAGAGAGAAAGTCCTTGTAGTATGACCCTGATGATCAGAGGAATTCCTGAAAAACTTGCTTGAAGGAAAGAGCCAGCTTCTCAAAGTCGTCTCTGATCAGATCTGCACATATGTACTGTATAGCCTCCTCATTCCCAAGGGGAGGGGGGAACCAATCAAGTGACCAGCCACGCATGCTCTGTACTGTGGTATGGTGGTGTGCATACTTACACATTACACACACAGCGTCAGAGTCACACACAGACACAGTCGCAGTGTGAGCGCGCGCGCACAAACGGGTACACACACACACACACACACACACACACACACACACACAGAAGCTTGACCAGACATTGCTGTTTAAAGTGTGTGTTGGAAACATGAATTCATAATAGTTCATTTTTTTTCTCATATTGCTAGGCGTTACCACTTAAATTATATATAATATAAATTAGTAATAAATAAAAATAAATAATATCAAATATTAAATGATAAAATTAATAATTAATAATGTTATAGGTATATAAAAATAAACCAAAACCCTTTAAAAGCTTCACAATTTTTGCTTAACTGCCTGATCAGTTAGGGTAGCTAGTAGCCCTTTGTGAGTAATGGATACCTGAAAGTTGTTATGCCCAAATCCGTGGGTCCCCACAAAATCCAACAAAGGAGACTGAGTCCCATATGTAAAATCAAAGAGCCTTTGTTTTAATCAAGTTTGCAAACTCGGTCTCTCCGCATGTCCAATGTATTGGAATAACCGGAGAGCCCTGAGCTCAATTAGAATTGGGTTTTTAGCCGGGCGGTGGTGGTGCATGCCTTTAATCCCAGCACTCGGGAGGCAGAGGCAGGCGGATCTCTGTGAGTTCCAGACCAGCCTGGTCTGGTCTACAAGAGCTAGTTTCAGGACAGGCTCCAAAACCACAGAGAAACCCTGTCTCGAAAAACCAAAAATAAAATAAAATAAAAATAAAAGAATTGGGTTTTTATAGTAGTAAAGGTGGGGGTGAGGGGTCTCTGAGGTCCAGGACCCCAGACTGGCTGACATTTGTCTAGGGGTGCCCTGGTGAAGTGCTGGCAGGAATTTCCTTTGAATGGTCTGCTCTTGGGTGAGGGTCAGTAACCTCAGCCTGCCAGGCCTTGTCTCAGGGTAAACTATTGAGACTCCAGACTCCATTTAAATTTATCGATGGCCCAGGTGATAATGGTTGGAGGAAGGAAAGAACTTCCTTTCTGCCCAGACTTAGGTTATCATGGCTGGCCCTCACAGAAATGTTGCGAGACTGAATTTAGCTGTGCTGTGAGTTTAAAATCCATGGTAAACTTAAAGACTTAGCAAGAAAGCCAAAATGCAAACCATCACACTAGTACCTTGCTTTGTAGTGTAATACAGTTGTTCCTTGTTAATATGATAATATCTTGGCTGGAACAAGATAATATGTCATTAAAGTTGCACTTGTTTCTTTTTACTCTTCCAATATGACTGCTTGAAATTTTAAAATGACACCTGCAACTTATGCTGTTTCTGCTGGCTCGGCCAGGCCCTGTGATCTGCTCTGCTTTCCCTCTAATGTCATTGTCTAGAGGTCTTTGTTCACACCCATTCCAAAGACAATGACCTCGTGGTTTGGAATAGGCCAAAGATCATTCTGCCTCAGGGCGGCTCCTTCTCTTCCTCAAGCTACTGCCTCATTGGCAGCACTGACCTGACTTTGACACTTGATCACGTCCCCCTTTCCCCTGCGCCTGCTCCCCTCGTTGTAGTAAGTATCTCTGCTATAGCAGTCCACTTTCTGTTGCTGTAGTGAAACACTTGAGGCTGGCACTTCATAAAGAAACGTTTATTTAGCTGGGCGGTGGTGGCGCACCCCTTTAATGCCAGCATTAAAGGCAGAGGCAGGAGGATCTCTGTGAGTTCGAGGCCAGCCTGGTCTACAAGAGCTAGTTCCAGGACAGGCTCCAAAGCTACAGAGAAACCCTGTCTTGGGGGGGGGGGCGGCATTTATTTAGTTTTGGAGGTTTAAGGGCTGACACCTACAGTCTCTGGCGAGGGCTCCTTTGGCTTGTACCACGTTTCGTGGGAGGAGCTTATGTGACAGGAAGCGCTCATAGGATGTGTTCGGCTTGCTCTTTGGTGTGACAGCACAGAAACATATTCATTCATCTTATTGTCTGAGCATGGGGGGGGGGGGCAGTCCAGGAGAGACGATAATTGAGGATCCAAAACAGGTATATGGTGACATTTGTTGAATGAAGAAATAATGATTTCAAATTCAATACTGATTATTCAGTTTCCCTAAACTTATAATAAGAAAAGGTTGCTAGAGTACAAGAAAATTTACAATTCATAAAATACTTTACACAAGAAAGTAAGTGCACTCTAATATGATATAGATACAAGTTTTATTCCTTTAAAAGAAATTAAAGTAAAATAAGCGACTTGACGTTATTCAACTTTGCTATGCTTGTATAATTAATAAGATGGGGTTTTAGAGATGCAAAGCATTAAAGAAAATGGGACTGGAGACGATGGTTCAACAGTTAAGAGCACTGTCTGTTCTTTCAGAGGACCCAGGTTCAGTTCCCAGCACCCACATGGTGGTTCACAACCACCTATAACTTCAGTTCCAGGGAATCCAACACCCTCTTCTGGCCCCTCCTGCATCACACATATACATGGTTCATAGACATACTTATGGACAAAATACTCAGACCCACAAAGTAAATAAATAAATAAAAAAAAACAAGAGTTGAAGAAAGTTGATAAAATACAGATTAAGGTTCTTTTTGTTATTGAAAAATTTTTTTAGACAATATGTTTTGATCACAGTTTTCTCTCCCCCAACTCCTCCCAGATCTGCTCCACCTGCCCACCCAACTACCCAACTGCACGCCCTTTCTTTCTTTCTTTCTTTCTTTCTTTCTTTCTTTCTTCCTTCCTTCCTTCCTTCCTTCCTTTCTTTCTTTCTTTCTCTCTCTTTTTAGGAAACAGGTAAATAGCAACAGCAACAAAAAACCCAAAGCATAATAAAAATAAAACGAAGGAAAAACACTACACACATACACACAATTCATAAAAATACAAAATCAGAAAACATAATATACAAGCAAAAGTCCAGTAAGACAAAAAAAAAACAAACAAAGCAATATTAGATAAAAAGTCTACAAACATGCCTTTGAATTTGTTTTGTGCTGGGAATGGTTAATATTACCAATGAGACTCCATTGGAGAGAACTAATATTTCTTTGCAAATGCATGTCAATTGGAGATAGCTCCTTGGTTAGGGATGGGGGCTCCTGTCCACTTCTCCCTCTCAGCACTGGGACCCTGTCTAGCTTGGGCTTGTGCAGGCTCCATGCATGCTGCCACAGTCTCAGTGAGTTCACATGTGCATCGGTCCTGTTGTGTCTGGAAGACACTGTTTCCATGGAGTCACCCATCCCCTCTGGCTGTTACAGCCCTTCTGCCTTCTTTTCTGCATACATCCCTGAGCCCTGATGGGAGGAGAGTGATGATGAGATCCTGCTTAGAACTGAGTGCTCTGAAAATTCCAGCTGCAGGTCTCTGTGGTAGTTGCCATCTAATGCAAGAGGAAACTTCTTTGATCATGACTGAGCCAGGCACTGATCTATGGGGATAGCAGAATATCCTTAGGAGCCATTTTATTGCTATGTTGCTTTAGCAGAACAATAGTAATGGGTTTTCCCTAGGCCCCTGGCCTGCTCAGCCTCAGTTTCTTGTACCCTAGTTTTATGATTTTTTAAAAATGCTGGCAGGTCCCAGGTGTCAGTAGGCAGGTAGCGAGCTCTGACAGCAGCCAGTCCCAAGGCAGAGACAGCGGTGGGCCATGTGACAGCAGGCAGCAGTCCCTGGTGGGCTGGTCCCACCCAGTGCAGTTTCCCAGCAGCGAGTGGCTGAGCAGGCGACGGTAAGAAGGGACAGGGCAGACACATTGTACAGAATAGAATTGAATATTTATTACTTAGAGGAAAGAGTGTGCGGCAGCGGAGAGACACAGGCACAAAGAGGGAACAGTAAGAAATCCAAGATGGCGGGGGGGGGGAGCAGGAGTCGCCAGGAGTGGGTGTGGCTTGCCTTTTAACGTGACAAAAACCATAACACTTAGCAGTGTCAGTGAAGAATTCCATCTGTGGAGTGGGCCTTAACCCCAAGCAGTTGGCAGCTGGCTTTTCCCACTATTGCACCATCGTATCACACAGGTAGATCACCTGTGTAGACCACAGGGTTTGCCACTGTGCTGGCCACCTTTCTCCTCTGGTAGCATGCAGGGTACCATGTGGTACCATGGGCACTAGTGGGATGGTGAAGGCTCTGGCTGGGCCCCAGCTTTACTTCTCTGTGTTCGATAAGGTATGTAAGTGCTGTCTTCAGCAGCAGGGTCTCACTGTCAGTTTGCCAGGAGAGACCAATATCTTTGGGAATAGCCTGGGTTGTTGGGGGTTTCCATGGGGCTCCTTTGGTCAACGGTTCCACTAGACATGACCCATTCCTGGCCCCTTGGATTATGTTTAACTTGAGAATTGATAATGTTTTATATAATAAACAAAATCTTAAAGAAAATTTGAAAATTTGAAATTTCCAAGTTCTCTTGTCTTAGCATTTTCTAAAAACATTGTAGTCATAGAAACTCAGTTGATTGGGGCATGTTATGGAGCCAAGTTTTTTTTTTTTTTGACACACTGAAACTTTTGAGATGCTGATAATTATAACAAAACTTGTTGTGCTATGAACTAATCTTTGAAGGCAATTGTTTGTCATTCAAAACTCACAGGTCGCCGGCTGTGGTGGCACACGCCTTTAATCCCAGCACTTGGGAGGCAGAGGCAGGCGGATCTCTGTGAGTTCGAGACCAGCCTGGTCTACAAGAGCTAGTTCCAGGACAGGCTCCAAAACCACAGAAAAACCCTGTCTCGAAAAACCAAAAAAAAAAAAAAGACAAAACTCACAGGTCAGGGGAAACAGGGAAGGTTGATCGCTAGGCAGCTGGGAAACCAGGAGGAATCCAGAGCTACAGAGCCTCAGGCCTCTGTACACATGAGGCTGGGATCATGGCTTAGAACCTCTATACGTGTGTGGCTAGTATCATGGCTTGGGACCTCTGTGTGTGTTGTAACTGGGATCACGGCTTGTTGGGACTACAAGAAAGAATGTTAGCCCGGGAAACCAAACTTGGGTCCTCTGCAAGAGCAGTGTGAGCAACTGACCTCTGAGCCATCTCTCCAAACCCAGATGGATTTTTTTTTTTAAATTTAAAAACAGGGTCTTACTGTGTAGCTCTGGCTGGCCTTGAACTCAGAGACACACTTGCCTTTTCCTCTCCAGAGATGGGATTAAATTCCTGTGCTATTCTTAACCCACTCCTTGCCCTAAACCTCATTTGTTTCTCGTTGGCCTGGACCACACTGTTGAGGCTGGACTGGCAGCCCAGCAAGCTTCAGGGGTCCTCCCTGTCTCTGCCGCCATCACACTGGGACTGTCGGCACACTCCACAATGCCCAGGTTTTTATGTTGAGTGTCTGGGATTGAACTCAGATCCTCAAGAACTTTATTGATGGAGCTACCTTCCCAGTGCCCTACCTCTTAACTCTTTTCTATCTTCCTATTCAGCCTCAAGACTATGAAGCAAGGAAAAGAACCAGAGAAAGAAAAGGGAAAATAACTATTTTTTAACTTTTGGTTTTAATTTATAATGTAAGATGTTTACATGTATGAAAGAAATAAGTTAAAAGCAAGAACTTTTTCTTCTTGCAATATATTCATTCTTTCTGTGTAAATTTTATGTAGTCTTGAATGTAGTATTCCCTTCAAAACAAAGACAACATGGATACCTGTGACAATTCAGATTGCAAAATATCAGTAGGTAATATTGACAAATCAGGGATAACACTATATTCAAGGCCTACTTTCAGGCATTTGGGCTTAAAAAAATTCAACTTATACTCACTTATCACATTTTTATAGATACAAGTTGCATGTCAACTCTGGTCACCACCCAGGACTGTGGAAGCAAACCTATCCAGGAGATGTCCTTTGAGAGCTCAGGAGGCAGGCAAGTGCTTTGTTGTGGTCCTATCGGTTGGTTCCCCTTACTGTTCTCAGTGTAAAATAGGGAGACAGAAGCTCCCAAAGAATTCTTTCAAGAAGTTCGCCACCTACAGGAATGAGAGCGACAGTACACATCACAGGCTAAGGGCTCCAGAAGAGCCTGGAGCTGTTAAGTGTGGCAGTGAGGAAAAGGATTTGAGAGGGCAGGATGCTTGCCCAGAGTTCAGAGGGAGAGAATATTCAGGGTGGAATTTCTATATCTATCTTTATATTAAACAGGCTCATTCTGTAGCCCCGGCTGAACTCACCTGGAACTATGTTCACCAGGCTGGTCTTGAACTCACAGAGATCCTTCCCTGTGCTGGAATTAAAGATGTGCAGCACCACACCTAGCTGAGGGTGGTAAATCTTGCCGGGATGCAGAAAGACGCTGAAATCTGAGATGGCCCGAGCGAGAGTGAAAACTTTCCTTTAAGCTCCTAGGTCATTTATCATGTGGCGCACGGTCTGTATTTTCTCACTTAAAGGCTCAGGCAAGCAGTGATGGGGTCGAGTCACGGCAGAGGACACGGCAGTACTTCCAGGGCTCACTCCCACCCGCACAGTGATTAGAACTCCGTGTCCTAGAGTGCCTTTGCAGTAAGCAGTTTCAAGGACAGGTTCTGCCATCAACGGCATTGTGGTTTTACAGATTCTGCGCAGGGCTGTGACTCAATGATAGGTGGCTGCCAAGGCAGTCCCCAGGTGTGAGCCCCAGGTTGATCCCCAGCACTGAAAAGAAGAAATTAAAGAGAAGCAGAAGGAGCAAAGGGAATGAGTTGTAGAGAAGATGGCAGACACTAGACTGAGCAGGATGCAGTACCGGCCGAGGCTGTGAGTCAGCTGCATGGGGAGGCGTTGTGTGCTCGAGTATACACAGTTCAACGGTGAACCGTGACAGGCCCTGTGGATCGGACCTCTTGTCTTTAAACTAACACGCATTTGTGAGCATCTCCTGGAAACCTAAGCTTGTTTGCTCAGCCTTCTTTGTGTTTAGAGGAGGAAACGGGACACTGTTAGAGTGAGTTACGCAGTGGTAACTGCTACAGCCAAAGAAGCTCAGTTTTATGCTAGGCATCCATCTTGATACTCACCAGCCATTTGTCTCTGACTCCAGTTCCTGGACGATAAATTCCCAGTAATCCCGGGTCAGTGACTCCCACCCAAAAATGTACGGCTGTAACTATCTTTGTTACAATATGGCTAACTATGATTTTTCTTATCCAGATACCCAAAGATTGTTTTGAGCAGCTATAACCATTTAGCTTGGCAGAACAGGCTACTTTTTGCTTGCTTGGGTAGCTACTAAAGGTCTTCTTGTGGTTTTCCCCTTTAAAAGTCCTTCCCTCAACCCCCTTCTCAGGGCAGTCTCAAATCTGGCGTAGAGATTATTCATCCCGCTAGCAGCTAATCAACACATCTTTTAAGTCTACACTCTTTTCCCAGGGTTCCCAAACTCCATAGCAAACCCCTTTCCAGGGAGGTTTCTAGCAACCCCTAACTTGGCGAAATGGCAGTTGATGTTAGTGGCCCTCCTTTTCTTGTCCTCGAATGTGGGAATAATTTCTGGAGCCACTGACTGTTCTTGCAACCATGGAGAAATGCCTGAACCAATGCCAGCAGTTGCTACTACTTCTGCAGAGTAATAAGAAAAACACTTTTGTCAAAATTTATGCTTAAGGCGCTGCTAGTTTGATGTTTCCGTTCTTTTCAGAGAGAGCATGCCTAATGTATTTGTCCTTGAAAATTACAGATGCTTCTCACTTCATAATGTTTCACAGTGCACAAAGCATCTAACAGTTACTTGCATAGGCAATTTTCATAGCTCTCTGTCCACCCAACCTACTGGATCAAATTAGCTATGTTTTAGGAGGAAACTGTAGTTGGATCTTGTCTGACTGGCCACACCAAGTGCAGTGTTCTGGTTAGCAAAGTGTTAATTTTATATAAAATGACAGAGTCAGTATTACATTTTCTGGTTGGCCTCATACTCCGGTTGTCATGCTGCCTTTTTGGTGGCTGTCTTTCTGTAGAAAAGTCACTGCTCCGGCATCTCCCTGGAGAGCGCATGTTGTGCTGAGCCTGTTTAATCATCTCCCTCTGGATTCATTAAACACTTTTGCCTACCCAGACCCTCCCCTGCCGGGGTTCTACAAGCTCACAGAGCCTGGCGTTTTCTGCTATTTGTCTTTGTTAATTTAGCTGCTGCCTAAAGCAGAACTGGGTGCTCACAAAGTGTAAGACTGGCACCAGCAAATACCATCAGGTATGACTGAGGGACCTACATGGAGATCCTTCCCCTACATGTGAACTTGATCCTAGAATCGCCCATCTATCTGATAGGTGAATGATTTTTGGTCTTAAATGGTCTCTATAAGAACGCCTGTGTGCCTGACAGGCTTCTAAGCTTGCTAATATAATGTGGAGTTATGATAATTTAGTAGAAAGTAGTTAATAAAAAGAGAAGAAGTTAAATGGGACTTGAATCTGCCTTTACAGCAAGGGGTAGGGATTCACTTTGTCCATATAATATTTTTTTAGACTTAAGATTTGTAGAAAGCACTTTTATTTTATATATGCATATATCCACATAATACATATATGAGTTTGTATATGTGGTTATGTGTGTATTGTGGGTATATGTGTTTATGTGCCATTCCTTAGATACTATCCATCTTTTTTTCCAAGATAGGGTCTCAGTGGGACCTGTGTTGTAAGGAAGGCCACTTGTTTGTTTCCTGGCCACCCAGACTCCCAAAATACTCACACAGAAACTGTGTCAATTAAATCACTGCTTGGCCCATTAGTTCTAGCCTCTTATTGGCTAACTCTTCATTTTAATTTAATACATTTCTATTAATCTGTGTATTGCCACGAGGCTGTGACTTACCTGGTAAAGTTCTGGCATCTATCTCCGGTGGGGCTACATGGCTTCTCTCTGACTCTGCCTTCTTTCTTCCAGCATTCCATTTAGTTTTCCCCACCTAGCTTTACTCTGTCCTATCAGGCCAAGCCAGTTTTTTTATTCATTAACCAATAAAAGCAGCACATAGACAGAAGGACCTCCCTCATCAGACCTGGGGTTTTCCAAATAGGCTAGGTTGGCTGGCCACCTGTCTTTGATAGGCTAGGTTGACTGGCCATCATCTGTCTTTGTTTGATAGGCTAGGTTGGCTGGCCACCTGTCTTTGCCTCCTCAGCACGGGAATTGCAAGTATGTTCTCCCTCACTCCAGCATTTAACATGGGATTCTGGGCATCAAATTCAGGTTCTCACAATTGTGTGGCAAGCTCTTTACCAACCAAGCTGTCTCCTCAGCTTAGAAAGTACTTTCAAAATAAAACATTGAAATTTAGTGGATTCCACTGTGCACCTATGGTCTCTCCCAGATACCATGAACAGGCATACCACAGAGATACTACAGGCTCAGTTCCAGACCATTCTGTGAGAATGTGTATAACAAAGCAAAGCAAGTCACAACTTGTTTTGGTTTCTGGCACATAAACAAGTTACTCTTTGTGTTACATGAACAACAGCATTGTGTCTCAAATAATAGTGCACATGTCTCAATTAAAATAATCTATTACCAAGAACTTGTTAACTATTGTTTCTGCCTTCAGAAGGTGGTGATATTTTTGATTGTGGAAGTTTTGCCTTGATGTTGATAGCCTGACCGAGCAAGTTTGTGATGTTCAATAGATAAAAATCAATAAATGTTATAAATTGCACAATAGATTCAAGGACAGAAATTACATGGTCACCTCTATCGATGTAGAAGAGGATTTTGACAAGATCCAACATTCTTTCCTGTTAAAAAGTCCTGAAGAAAATCAGAATAGAAAGAAATTACTCAGAACGATAAGCTATATATGACAAATTCTTAGCCAACACTATAATGGAAGGAAACCTCAAAACATTATTGCTAACTCCAGAAACTAGACAAAGAGGTACACTATGTCCACTCTTTCTCAATATAGGGCTAGAAGGCTTGGCTAGCGTAGTAAGACATGAGACACAAATAAAAGTGATATAAATCAGGAAGGAAGAAGTCAAAGCATCTCCATGTGCACGTCATGATCCCATACACAAGGACCCTTAAAGACTTTGCCAGGAAACAGGACTGATAAACACCCTGCCCTGCTCTGTGCAGCTGATTCTATACCAGATTAGTACTTCAAATATTCAAAACATTCTGGAGGGGGAAGGTTGCTACCATAGAAAATACGAGAGGAATGTTGTAAGAGGCCCCTGGTTCCTCGTAATTGTAGCTTATGTGGTTTATGTAATTTTTAAACAGAGAAACAACGTGGAGACTTTCCTAATTCCTCTTTCAAGCGGTTACGTTGCCTTAAAGGTTGCCAAGGCTGATTTCAATAGGAGTTGGAGTTCCCTGCATTAGGGACTGGATGTATTTGTTTATTTACAGTTTAATTTTCCATGTTCCAGATTTGATTTCCCAACTGGAATAAAGGTGTTTGGGTTTGGGGTTTCCATTGTACTCGGTTTGTATAGTAGATGATGGTACTTAGCTTCTCTGGAGCCCCCTTCTGGAATTACACACGAATACACAGAGTCTGGAGTACTTGTGTACTGCATATATCCTGATTTGTCTTTCCATAGATCCAAATCTATGACAGACTGTTGTCTAACAAGAGTGTTGGAGATGGGGATCCAAAAGGAATAGTACCCTAACACCTGGTTGAGATATACTCACTAGTGATATTTTGTTACAGTTCCAGTGGGTGTAGGCTTGTGAAGTTTAATTTATTTTGTAAAGATTTGTGTGTGTGTGTGTGTACGTGCACACACACATACACACATGCACATGAATGCAGGTACCCACAGAGGCCCAGAAAGGGTGTCAGAGCCCCCTGGAGCTGGAGTTACTAGTGATTATGAGCTGGCTTGGGTTCTGGGAAACAAACCTGGATCTTCTGCAAGAGCAGTGCACGTACTCTTTGTAACCACCTCTCCAGCCCTGTGGACTGCTCTGTAATCACAGGGGACTTGGGACAGCTGGGGTTCGGGACCTTCTCATAAATTCTTCCCTCCTTCAGCCACGTCTAAAGTGGCCAAAAAATATTGGATATTTAAAGTGGCCAAAAAAAAATGGAATAAAACAGAAAAATGTAAGTGTTGCAGCTCTGAGGGGAAATTCCCAATGCACGTTTTGTAGCTCTGAGGGGAAAGACTTCCCCAATGGAAGTGTCACAGCTCTGAGGGGAGAGGTTTCCCTTGTGTGTTACAGCTCTGAAAAGGTATCTTGGCAGCCAGGAGCCAAGGAATACCACAGAGTCACACCACACAACAAACCTCACACAGGGCATTTATTGGGAAAGACGCTAGAGTGACTGCCTCTGCTTGGGAGAGAAGCAGCAAAGAACTTAACAGGAGGCAGGCTTATATAAGTTTTTTGGGGGAAGAGTTTCCAGAGTGGAAAATTTCAGGGTAGCGATTAGTGAAATTTCAAACCAAGCCCAGGGATTGGTGGGATTACATGCCCACACCCAGAGGGGGGCTCAGAACTCTCTCACCCTACCAAGAAACAAGGCTACTTGATTTCTCACAAAGATGCAAAAAATACACATTGGCGAAAAGACAGTCTCTTCAACAAATGGTGCTTAGAAAAATAGATGTATACATGCAAAAGAATAGAACTGGATCCTTATTTTCACTCTGCAAAAAAGCAGCTAATATGGATCAAGGACCTCGAACTCCTTCCTGAAATGCTGACCTGCATAGCTGAGAAAGCAGGGAGCATCTTTCAGGATAGAGGTACAGGGAAGAACTTTCTGAGCAGGACTCTGATGGCCCAGGAAGGCCAACTATCAGTCATGCATTGTCATGAAATTAAAAGCAGGAGCAGAGGAAATTGACAATCAAATTAAAGGACTGCATATAGATTGGGAGAAAATCTTTGTAAGCTATAGATTTGACAGGACATTAATATATAGAATATACAAAGAACTCAATAAACTAAACGTAAAGAAAACACACAGCCCAATCTGCACGGACTACAGAGAATTCTCAAGAAACACAAATGGAGCCAGGCCACCTTTAATCCCAGCACTCCGGAAGCAGAGGCAGATGAATCTCTGAATTCGAGGTCAGGCCTGGTCTACAGAGCAAGTTCCTGGACAGTGAGGGCTACACAGAGAAATCCTGTCTTGAAAAACCAAAACCAAACCAAACCAAACCAAACAAAAACAAACAAGTAAACAACATCAAAAATCCCCACAAATCTCCTTAGACACCAGGGAAATGAACCCCACAAATCTCCTTAGACACCAGGGAAATGAACATTAAAACAACTTTGAGATTCCATTCCACCCCATTCAGAATTGCTGTTTATCAAGAAAACAAAATACAAATACTGGCAAGGTGTGGGAAAGGAGGGACCCTTTCCCCGCTGTGAAGGGAGTGTAAACTGGCGCAGGCACTATGGAAGTGGTGTGGAGGTTTCTCTAAAGCTGGAAGTGGAACTACTGTATGACCCAGTCGTATGGCTTCCTGACATATTTCCTAAGGGTTCCATATCCTGCTATAGACACACTTGCACACCCACATTTACTGTGGTTCTATGCAAAGCGGCTAGGACACGGAATCAGAGGAGATAGATGATATCCACCAATTGTTGCATGGGCAATGAAAATGTGGTATATGTACACAACGGGATTTTATTCATCTGGAAAGACGAATATAATTTGCAGGAAAATGACCAGTGAAATATTGTGCTAAGTGAGGTAACCCAGGCCCAGATGGACACGTGCCACATGGATGTGAGTTTCAAATTTATATATTTATTATTTATGTGGAGTGTCTGTAGATGTCAATGAGCCAGAAAGGTCCTGTAGGAGGGGGAGGGAAAGAGGCCTCAGTGTGGGAGGGGATGGTAGACCATGTGATTTGAAAGCAGAGGGAGGGTGCTGGAGAGATGGCTCGGAGGTTAAGAGCATTGTCTGCTCTTCCAAAGGTCCTGAGTTCAATTCCCAGCAACCATGTGGTGGCTCACAGCTATCTCAGGCATACACACAGACAAAATATTGTATACATAATAAATAAATAAGTATTTTAAAAAAAGAAAGCAGAGGGAGAATACGGGAATTTAGGGGGTAGGAAAGGGGAAGGGTGAGTTAACAAAACTAGTGATGTATGGAAAAAGCCTTATGGAAATCCAATATGTTGTATATTAATTAAAGATAATTTTAAAGAAGGGTTTTGAATGGAAGGCTAACAACATTAAGAAGTTTAATATTAAGAACGTCTCCATTCATTCCTAGCACCTGGGAAGCAGAGGCAGGAGGAACGCATGTGTGAACCAGCCCGGACAGCCTAGGAAGTTTTAAGTCAGCCAGGATTTCATGATGAGACCTTCTCTCAGAATCCTCATCACCCTGACCAGGGGACACAGCTCAGTTGGTAGACTCTGAAGTGGAGACACACTGTTAGGAGACAGACACAATCGACCTGGTGCGTGAGTGTTGCTGTGAACCTTGAATCTGTAAAAACGCAATTATCTCTAAATCAAGATGATTAACAAAGGATGCTAAACCTGATCCCCAGAGATCTATTCTATTCAAGGATTCTTCTGTGCTGAGTATGGCAGATTTCTTACCTGTTTCCAGCTTGCCAGAACAACTTATGGCTAAATTACTAATGGATGATAATTCCGTCCTTATATAAAATGTGTGGAGATTCTTTTAATATGTTGAACAGACTTAGCTTGGAGCCAGGTGTATAGTTTGGCGGTACAGGGCTTCCGTTGCACCTCAGAGGCTCTGGGTTCCGACCCAGATGGCAAGAACTTGGCTGAATTGCTTCTATTTGTTCTTCCCTAGACCTGTGATTTACTTTCTTCAGAGAGCGTTTTTTTCTCATCACCTGTACTAAGGGCAGAGAGGAGGGTGTGTGGTGCTTCCCTCTGCACTTCCCATCTAGTCCTTTTTAGTAGTCACTTCCTGAGCCCAGGGTTGGAGTTTTCTTGGCTAGGTTGAAAGCCAGCAAGCCTCCTTGATTTTTCCTGTCTCTGCCCACCTTGAAACTGGAGTTTAAGGCATCTGTGAGATGCCTGGTTTGTTATGTGGGCGCTGGGTTCTGAACTGTACTGCTTAGGATTGCTCAACAAGCACTCTAACCGCTCCAAGTGGCCATCTCTCCAAGACCACTTATATTTCAAGAGACGGATGAAATGAAAAGAGTTGTACAAAGCCCTGTTTTGTGAATCCATTATATCCAGGCATTGGATTTCCTTGTTCTTGAGTCTCTGAGAATGGAGCAATGACAACCAGTGTTAGAAGAAGGTGGCAAAACCCATCTCTTTTGCAGCCTGCTCCTATGCAGGAGAAGCCAGCTTGTAGGGCTCAGGTACCGGGTAGGGCGGTGATGCTCAAGCTACGTTAGGTTCAAGGACCAAAGAGGTCCTCCAGGTAGTGAAGTGGGCCAGGCGGGCAATCCTGAGGGCTGGTGGAGAGGTTTGGCCTTGTCAATCCAGAGGCGAGCCAGAGTGGGCGTGGCTACGGAGGGCGTGGTATAAGGGCAGGCGGGGTGCAAGGGGAGGGCTTGGCGCTAGGGAGGGTTGTAACGCTGGGGAAGGTTAGGGCGGAGACAAATGGGGCGGAGCCCGGGGCGAGGGCAAGGCTTAATAGGGGAGAAGCTGAGCGGGAGAGGGCGGTGCTAAATGGGAAGAGCTGTGGGGACGAGGGCGGGACTAAGGGGCGGAGCTAAGCGCGAGGAGGTAGGGGCGGGGTCGGGCGAGGGCGGAGCTCAGAGGGGCGGGGCCTGATCTTTTCCAGCGGCCAGGCTGGTGTTCGTACGCAGGTCCTTGCTTGGCAGCTGAAGGGCCGCCTCGGGGCTCGAGGCGAGGGCTTCTTTCGCTTCCCCGGGCCATGGAGCGGCTGACGTTGCCTCCCGGCGGCGCGGCGGCGGTTGACGAGTACCTAGAGTACCGGAGGTGAGGCCTTAATCTGCTTCCCGGGGCGGACTCCGTTCCCGGCTGAGTCTCTCGTCGTAGGAGCACAGTGGGGCGAGCAGGGATCCCGCAAGAGCTTTAGGGTTCCGGGACTCCGTTCCTGGGCTGTTCGGGAGGCCTGGATTAATTTCACATTTTCACTTCTGTAATTAAATATGCCGACAGACGGTTCTATACTTGAATGAGTCTCTTCCAAGACCTCTTGAGTCTCACCTGATAAGGGGTGATTAACGACTTTTATAGTGGGTCCTTTTTTGTTTTTCTTAGTAACAGTTGAAGCAGTCGGGACCTATAAAAGTTAGTAGACGTCAGTTTGCACATTTAATTCAGTGATGGGTAAGGCATGAACTGATGAATGCACTTCCAACCCTAGGGAGATGGTTTTAGGACTTGGTTTCAGAGATTTCTCTCCGAAGCAGGGGCCACAGCTGCTTGCTTCTTTGGCTCAAGGTTGCACTAAGGCTAATACATCAGCCTCCAAGTTCCTCTCTCCTAAGTTTCATTTTGGCAGTTGGGAAACTGGGAAAATGGGGTTTACAGACGACTTGTCAGGAGTATGTGTGGGAACAAAAGAAAGGCTAGAAGTGTGGTGCTTCCCCCAAGTCATTTGGGGGCATCTCTCTAGGCAGTTGGGTTTCCCGGCATACTGCTGTATTGGTGTAGTAATGTTTAGAACTTTCTGAAGATTTTCAACAGGAAATCTGAGATGTAACAGCTTGATCATTCTAAATTTGAGATGTAACAGCTTGATCATTCTATCTGTCAGGTTTCTAATGCTATGATAAAACACCACGGTCGAAAGCAACTTGAGGAGAAAGGGGTTGATTTCATTTACAGCTTGAAGTCCATCATCTGGGGAATTCAAGGCAGGAGCTAATGCAGTGCCCATGGAGGGGTGATGCTTGCTTTGCAGCTCAGGGCTTGCTCAGCCTGCTTTATTTATTTATTTATTTTTTATTATTTTTATTTTTATTTTTTAAAAGAACTATCAAGTCCTGTTTGTTTATTTATTTATTTATTTATTTATTTATTTATTTATTTATTATGTATACAATATTCTGTCTGTGTGTATGTCTGTAGACCAGAAGAGGGCACCAGACCCCATTACAGAAGGTTGTGAGCCACCATGTGGTTGCCAGGAATTGAACTCAGGACCTTTGGAAGAGCAGGCAATGCTCTTAACCACTGAGCCATCTCTCCAGCCCCTATTTTTTATTTTATTTTATTTTATTGCACCCTAGACACTGCCTAGGAGTGGCACTGAGCACAGTGAACTGGGCCTTTCTACATCAATCAGCAAACAAACCACAGGCTTGCCCACAGGCCAATCTAGTTGGGGGCATTTTCTCAATTGAGATTTTATATTTCTATATGATTCTCAAGTTGGCGTCAAACTAGCTAGCACACAGTCTTCATGGCAGGTCTACCCATCACATATTTACCCTCTTACCTCTAGCGGGGCTGGCGTACCTCTAGCGGGGCTGGCGTCATTCCTTTTGGCTCTCTGGCTTTTCCCTGGAGGAAGTCACTTGATCCTGAGGCTGACCGAATGAAGACTTACATATTTACAAACATGGATTGGACTTTCACTTTTCTCTTGTCCAGAAAATGCTAGGGACAGGCTCATGGGAAATTATTTGTGCAAGCGTAAGTAGCATGGGACATGTCCCTTTAAGAGAGGTTATCATGTCCTTTAACCATCAGCAAGCTTTGAGAGACATGAGGACTTGGGCTCCTAGATATAAAAGGGCTATATGGGGGAGGCTCCCGAAACGATCTCCATCAGAAATAAACTTTCCAACGGTCAGTGGCTGACATTTCAACCCAGAGGGCAGTGAGTTCAAGGTCAGTCAAAACCACGTGTGGAGAACCTGCTGAAAAACTGAGGACTGAGATGTAGCTCAGTGGTAGAACCATTGCCTAGCACTTGGGAGGCCTGGGTTCTGCAAACACAGAAAAAAATACCAAATGAAGGCTTCTTCGCAATTTTCTTTAATTTTGACTTAGCTTGGGTGGGAGGCGTCTGGAGGGAGTATACAGTCTTCCTACTCAAAGTGTCAGAAGGTGGGTCCACTGGTATCCCGCCTCACCTGGGGCTTACTCAGACTCAGTGACTGAGTTCTGCAGTGAACCAGAGACACTGGAGACGATGGATGTACAATAAAGTCTGAGTGCTCAGGTTGGAAATGTAAACACCAGCATTCTCTTTAAAGGTCTGCATTTGACTTAAGAGCTTTCTGGTACTCCTGATATTCTTTGATGGCTATCTCAAATAAGTTCATTATTAAGAACTATTGTGTGTATCTAGAATGTTTAAGCAAAGAAGAGAAAAATCAAAAGAATAAAGGAGAGAGCCAGAGGGTGAGCATTTGGGAAGAGGAAGGACTGAGCACAGGCAATGGACACAGGAGTGAAAGAGGATGGGACAAAGCTGTTTTTCTAGTCCTGACTCTGTCATAGACTTTTTTGTTTTCTTGGCAGATAAGTGTATAGAAATATATTCCATGCTGTAAGTATAACATCTAATGTGAAGCTCACAGCTTCGGAAAGGGCATTCTAACATTGTATCTTTGGGGCTGGTTAATTTCAGTGTGTGAAATTTTATTTGCCAGTTTATTAAAAAAAAAAGATTGTGTTGATTGTATAGCTTATAAATTGGGGTTTCATTTTCTCTTCTTCCCTTCTTCTTCTTCTTCTTCTTCTTCTTCTTCTTCTTCTTCTTCTTCTTCTTCTTCTTCTTCTCCTTCTCCTTCTTCTTCTTTTTTTTTTGTTGTTTGTTTTTTAAGACAGGGTTTCTCAGTGTAGTTCGGGCTGTACTGGAACTTGCTTTGTAGATCAGGCTGGCTTTGAACTCCGATTCTGCCACCTGCCTCTGCCTCTTGAGTGCCGTAATTAAGAGCATTTGGGTTTCGATTTTCTACTGCAACCAGCTGTTTCAAAGCATGGAGAAGTATGTAATGTACAAAAAAATCACATAAACATTCTATAAATAACACGTCAGCCAAGATGTAAAATAAGTAAATAAATTTATTTAAAGAAGAAATTAAAGGGAGATATTTTCAAAGAGAAATTTCTTCCGCTATGAACAATTGAAAATTTTTTTAATTGTATTTTTTCTTTCTTCTAGCAAAGCAATTTTCCCCCATAGAAATAGTTTTCTTTTTCATAAGATTTTGGAATCATATGAAACTTCAAAACGTCTGATCACCCATTATATACCATGACTTTGAGCTTGTGTAAATCAAAACATTTCAAGGTTTTCAGAGCTCACATGACTTTCAGCTTCTGTCCAGAGGTCAGGTAGGCCAAAATGTTATGTTGACTTCTGCACTGATAGAGTTTTAATTTTAGGTACTATTTCATTGGTTTGTTTTGGTTTTCTTTTGAGACATGGTTTCTCTATGTAGCCCTGGCTATCCTGGAACTTGCTCTGTAGACCAGGGTATCCTTGAACTCACAGAGATCTGCCTGCCTCTGCCTCCCGAGAGCTGGGATTAAAGGTGTGAATTAAAGTACTGTTTTAAAAGGGTGAAAACATAACTTTTAGAAGTTTAAGCTCAAGATTTGCATTTTCTCCAGACAGGGGCTTGCTGTGTATTTCAGGCTGGCCTCTAATTCATCTTCCTGCCTTAGCCATTTCATATGGATTTTGGGAGGACACCACATCTGGTTTCAGATCTAGCTTTTAATGAATGAATGTTTGTTTCAGAATTAAGGAGAGCCTGAGATGAGTAGTGATGACCACTGATAGACCTTGATCAGTGTAGAGTCCCCTTTCTGCTGCTGTGATGAAATGCCATGAGCAAGAGAAGTTGAAGAAGGAAGGATTTGTTTGGGCTTATGGTTCCAGAGGGGTTAGAGTCCATTATGGCGGGGATTATGGCATGGTGGCAAGAACAGGAAGGTGGCTGACCATTTTTTGTCCGCACACAGGAAGCAGAAACAGACAGAACAGGAAGTGGAGAAAAGCTATAATCTCTCAGTGCTGGCTTTGAGCAATGTACTTCCTCCAGCATGAGTGCACCCCTAAAGGTTCCATGATGTCACCAAACAGTCCCACCAACTGAAGACCAAGTGTGCAGATACAAGAACCTATGGGGACATTTCTCAGTCAGACCACCACAATCAGTGAAGTCATGTTTAAAAATTGTTACCTACAATCTTCTATATGGGAAGAGAATGTAGAAAAGATTTCTTTCTTCAGACATCCCTGGGTTCATGGCAAAAGTGCCTAAAATAAAAGGAAGATTGACAAGGGAAACACTTACAGAGTCAAGTTTATGTGGCATGGGAGTGAAAAAATAATAAACACACAGGAAATACTGTAACTTTATGCTTAGGTTTATGGAATGGGGACCAGCCAGAGAGAAACATGACCTAAGAACAGCAAGGTATGACCTAATGGCAATGAACTGGGGAACTTAGCAAAGCCTGTGTGTGTAGATCCATCTGTAAGTATGTGGGTGGAAGGAGGCTCCTCCTGGAACAAGGGGTAGGTCCTGTTTCAGGGAAGGATATTTGGGAAGGTGAGAGTAGCAGTCCTGCTTTGACTATTTGTTCAAGAAGGTGCTTGCCAAGTGTCGGGGGAGGTATGGTACACCCTGAACTCCATCAGAAGCAGCAGTTTTATTGTTACCGTTTGCAGTTTGACTATGTATTTGTGTTGAAAGGAAAAAATCCAAAGTCAAAGCTACTTTTCATTTAAATATACAAGAATAATTTAATTTTAGAGTTTAGTATTTTGGGCCTGGAAAATTTTCAGGGTTATAAGAATACTTTTTGTTGTAGAATTGTTGGTGAGGACGATGGAGGGAAACTGTTTACTCCTGAGGAGTATGAAGAGTACAAGAAAAAAGTCTTACCCATGCGTTCACGGAACAGGTTATTTGTGAGCTGGCGGTCACCAACAGGAATGGACTGTAAACTGATCGGCCCCGAGACACTGTGTTTTTGTACACATAGGTAAGATATTGCATCATTTATTTTAAAAAAATTATTTTTACTTATGTATATGTGTGTGTCTGGGTGGATATGTGCACGTGAGTGCAGGTGCCTTTGAAGCCAGAGGCGTCAGATATGCCTGGAGCTGGGGTTACAAATGGTTGTGAGCCACCTGAGAGAGGTGCAGGGAAGGGGATTCTGCAGGAACAGTGGGCACACTCAACTGATGAGCTGTCTCTCCAGCCTATTTTAGCGCTTGTTAATGAAAATGAAAGTTACGGCAAATACATGTCTTCCTCCTATAAATAACATTGTGATGATTAAGAAGCATTTGATGCCAGCATTTACATAATGCACTAGGATTATGTAAAGGTTTTTAAACGTATAAGAAACCCCCGTACTGTGTTAAAACTCATCACAGGGTCTGTCACCATGAACAACTCTTATTTTGCCATTGGCAAAACCAGAGGATGGTGTTTGTCCAGAGGTCTTTCGGTGTGGTGAAGGTAGCACCTACTGGTCCTATTATTAAAAAAATAGGACATGGGGTCACACTGACCCCCGCTGGTCAGACTACTCATCCACCAATAGACCCATTTCTCAGGATTACGAATCACTCTTTATATTCGCGGGGAGCTGGGTTGGTGTTTTCCACGTTGTATTTGTTGGCTCAGTTCTTTGTGAGAGGGTTCCATTATGCAGTCCAGGCTGGCCTGGAACTTGCTGTGCAATCATCCCACATAGCCTCAAACTCATGCTTCTCCTGTTTGCCGGCTGCTGGGATGACAGGTGCGACCACCATACCTCGCCCCTACCTTGACCTATATTGAAGAAAATACAAATTCTTCTGACTTCAAATGGCTGTGTTCAAGAACATCATTGAGAGAAGAGACGTGAGGGGTCAGTCATGATGTGTGTTGTTTGTGTTGTTGTGCATACATTCCTTCAGATTGTTCTACCATCTCACAATTGTAAATAGCAAAATGACCAACGTGCGTTGTAAAAAGTACAAAATGAAAAATCCACCGAACCTAGTACTTTTTCTTAGGGACCAGGTTTGACTTTTTGTTCTAAGGAATCCATTGAAGGGGAACCGCCCTGCTTCAACAGCAACCTGCGAGGCTCTTTCTGAGAGACTCTTTGTCTAGTTGCTATTTACAGAGTTGTAGTTTGCCAGAAGTTGTTAGGCAGTTGCTAGGATGAGTAATGTGTGTAGATTGGATTTAGACTTACCTAGAAACCATAACCAAAAGCACTGTGGAGGACTGGAGGATGATGGGTACATGTTGATATCTGTCAAAACTGAAGGGGTTGGGCAAATGTGTGGTAGTCTTATGATGTATGCTTGTGAATGTCTAGTGCCAGTTTCTGTGTGGAATTTGTGCGGTCTGGAAATGACCCTCGAAATCCAACCCAATGATGATGAAGAAATTTCTCTGTGGTATTCCTCACTTAATGAATTCCTATCTCACACATGTTTTTCTGTTTATAAAAGTGAAACATGGTTATTAAGAGAAACAGGGCATATATAGAAAGTAGAACACTCACCACCCGAAGCCTGCTGCTGTTAGTGCTTCCCATTTTGCCTGTATAATTTCTCTTTACAGTGTTCACTTAGTTGTATTCTGTGCATTCATAAAACAACACTGTCTTTTCACGATCGAATCACAGGAAATGTGCATGCGTGTGGCTATTAGCAATCTCAAGGCAGGTCTCAAATAACTAGTCCATGTCTCAGCTAGTCCACTGTTGTTCTCCGAACTGTGAGTGAGACTCCAGGGGTGCCAGGCAGAAAGGCAGGTTATAGGAGTGGAGACTCCAATTGCTGTTCTTCCCTTGGCTTTAACCAATCTAAATTCTAAATATTTTATATATATAGTATTGTGATTCTCTGGTTTTCTTTTGTCACTCTCTTTAGATAAAAAAAACTGCTCTCTAGTAATGGATTTGTCCATTCTCTTTTTGCCTATTATACATAAATATCTACTAGTATGTGTACTATTGCCAACACTGCCTTTATGTGAAACCCTTATCTATATGTGAAATTATTTACTTGAGGTGTGTTTTCCAAAATTAATTTCTAGGGTAAGAGGATGGAATTTTTAAAGTTTCTTGAAACACCAAATGGAACTGGTTGTTTTGTCATAATCTCTTTTCAAAAACTTTTCAAAAACAAAAAAAATGATTTTTTATTATTTTATGTGTATGCAAAACCAAAAACACACAACTTAAAATACCTTATCAATACCATTACTTCATTTTGATGTTGAAAGTTAAAAATTAAATTATAGTTAAGGAACTATCATTAATATTTTATTAAATTTGTTTTAGGTTTAGATAGCAAAGCATAAAAATAAATTTAAGTGATGTACTTTGATGAAAACCATTCTTTTTAAAAAACCTTACATTTATATTAATTCATTCATTGTGTATGTGTGGGTATATGTGTACATGTGTGAGGTCAGTGGGTCCAGAAGAACAAACTCAGGACAGTAGGCTTTGCAGCAAGTCCCTTCACCCACTGAGGCATCTCTCAGGCCCTCTTAGTTTCTTGGTGTGTTAGGACACTCATTGTCTTGTGCATAGCACACAAATGCTCTACCTACCTAACCTTACAAATTTCATATAATTTTACTCTCTCTCTCTCTCTCTCTCTCTCTCTCTCTCTCTCTCTCTCTCTCTCTGTGTGTGTGTGTGTGTGTGTGTGT
>NW_026068139.1:237169-340311 GCF_014885135.2 Alexandromys fortis | reverse complement strand
TCCTGATTTGGACCTTGAGATTTCAGTCCGGTGCTCCAATGTGGGTCTCTGTCTCTGTCTCCTTTCATCGCCTGATGAAGGTTAATATTCAGGAGGATGCCTATATGATTTTCTTTGGGTTCTCCTTCTTATTTAGCTTCTCTAAGAACCCGAATTATAGGCTCAATGTCCTTTATTTATGGCTAGAAACCAAATATGAGTGAGTACATCCCATGTTCCTCTTTTTGGGTCTGTATATTTCTTTATACAATTGTAAAACTTCTTACGTAACCAAAAATTAAAATCTGAAAAGGTGACGACTACTGACCTACCAAAGCAGATAGAAATACTGAATGTGGGAGCTGTTACTTTTACCTTATTAATATGAATAGCAAAAGATAAAACAGAATCAAAACAATTACATATGCATTTAATAGACAATAAATTGTAATGTTTGACAATATCCAAATTGTGTTTGTGTTTCTATTTTTAAAAGGTACAAACAACATAAAACTGACTTTGAAACAGTTCCACAGCAGCGCCCCATTGAGCTGCCTTGCCGAGTGACTGGGTGCCAGTGCAAGGCTTACCACTATGTTCCTCTGAATGGTACCCAGCCTGTTCGCTGCAGGTGCAAGCACTTTGCTGACCAGCACAGTGCTGCACTTGGCTTCGCATGCAATTCCTGTAAGTTCCATTTTATACACAGTTGCAGACTGTTTTTAGTTTCTTTTTTCTTCCCCTCCTCTCCCCTCCCCTCTCTTCCCCTCCCCTCCCTCCCTTCCTTCCTTTTGTTTTTTTTTTTGTTATTTGTTTTTCTGAGACAGGGTTTCTCTGTAGCTTTGGAGCCTGTCCTGGAACTAGCTTTTGTAGACCAGGCTGGCCTCGAACTCACAGAGATCTATCTGCCTGTCTCTGCTTCTCGAGTGCTGGGATTAAAGGTGTGTGCCACCACTGCCTGGTGATGAATTTTTGTAACAATTTATTTGGCTACAAAGCAAAATTCAATGGGTAGATACTCAGTTCCTGGTATGATTTATAATAATAAACTTCAGTGTCATAGAATTTAAATGATTTAAGTAATAGGAATAGATTTTAAAGAATTACTAGATACCACCTTATTAAAAGTTTTTTAAATTAAATTTAATGTGTCTGGGTGCTTTTCTTTGTCTACATGCATGTCTGCACCACATGTGTGCTTGGTGTATGTGGAGGCCAGAAAAGGGTGTCATATCCCTGGAACTGGAGTTATAGATGGTTGTAAGCTGCCGTGTGGGTGCTGGGATTAAACCCAGGTCCTCTAGAAGAATCTCTCCAGTTCTGATTAAAAGTTGTCAATAACAGGAGAGATGGCACCGCAGTAAAAAACACTGTTTTTGTAGAGGACCCAGGTTCAGTTCCAGCACCTACATGATGGCTTACAAAACACTGTGCACATTCGTACATTCAGGAAAAACACTCATATACATTAAAATAAATAAACCTAAAAAATGACAAAAATGTTTTTAATAATGAGAGTTTAGTCAATCTGGTTCCTTTTTGCTGTGGGGGTTGGTGTTGGGGATTGATCCAAGGTCTCACGAATGCTAGGCAAGCCCTCTACCACTGAGCTACACCCACAGCCCTAAATTAATTCTTTATAGACTTTTAAAAGAGGAATTTTGTAGGTAAAGAAGATACAACAACCTGACAGACATTTTATATTTTCTGACTACGGGTGCTCAGCCAGTAAATTCTACATGTAGCAGTTCCAAATCCAGAACAGACCTGAAGCAGTTCTGACTTCCAGTATTCTGGATAAGGATACTCAACCCAAGACACATTTTTACTGACAATAGCTGCAGTAAATGTGTTTCATCTGCCAAGAATGGAATTAGTTGCATAAAATTTAGGAGCTTTGGTTCCCATACACAGGTATAAGTGATGTGAGCAGGTAAAGATTTTACATTATATGTTCTGGTCTCCATCCCACTATGGCTACTTTAAAAAGTTTTTTGTGTGTGTGTGTGTGTGTGTGTGTGTGTGTGTGTGTGTTTGCATGCATGCATCTGGAGCTGGAGTTGCAGACAGTAGTGAGCCACCATGAAGGTGCTGAGAACTGAAGGACAGCGCATGCTTTTAACCCCTGAACCATCTCCAGCCTTTGTTTATTTCATTTTCTAGAGACAGGGTTTTGCTGTGTAAACTAGTCTGGCCTGAGAGTTGTGATCCTCCTGTCTCAGCCTTCCAAGTGCTAAGCTTCCAGGAGTTCACCACAGTGCTCAGCTTTAGTGTAGCTTTTGAGGAAGAGGGTCTGCATTTTCGGGCACTCAGGTTTTTAACTCAGTGTCTTTTGGGCCCAGTTGGTGTTTGAAACATTTCCCCTTCAGTGTGTACTTAGCCACTTCAGCATCTGTAGAGTAGTCGTGACAGGAGATAAGAGGTGCAGGCTTGAAGGACCTACCCCTAGCTGGCTTTGCCTAAGATACATGTCTTAGGGTGGGCAGCTTAGCATTTATTAACGGTTTACCCTTTGTGTCTTAATTCAGGCTCCAAGTGTTCAGGCTTCCACAGCTGCTTCACTTGTGCCTGTGGCCAGCCGGCATATGCCCACGACACAGTGGTGGAAACACGGCAAGAAAGGTTGGCTCAGGGCAAACCAGTAGGACGGGATGTTCCTTATGCGGCAATGGGAGGTTTAACTGGTTTCAGCTCATTGGCAGAAGGCTACATGCGCTTAGATGACAGTGGCATTGGTAAGTGAAAGCATCTGAAGTGTGAACTTGGCACAAGGTGCACTAATAGTAATGAATCCTTACTTTTTTTTCTTTCCTGAGACAGGGTTTCTCTGTGTAGCGCCCCCTGGCTGTCCTGGAACTAACTCACTTTGTAGACCAGGCTGGCCTTGAACTCACAGAGACCCACCACCTGCCTCTGCCTCCCAAGTGCTGGGATTAAAGGTGTGCACCATCACCATCTGGCCTTATTTAGCATTTTATCGTCATATTTTTTTTCCAGAAAATTTTCCTTATTTGATTTGTGTTTTACAAAAATTGCTGTACTATACAACGTATTGTTATAGAAAACTTACAAAACACAAAAGATTATTCTGTCTGCCATACTTAATCCAAACCTGAGTCCATCCATGTTCCTGTTTATTGAAGAAGCTGGATGACACTTTTGTTTGATATGATAGAGTTACTTGTTACTTTATTATGTGAAACTTGCTATTGTTATGTTCCTGCTCTTTCTCCTCCCTCCTCAGTTTTCCTTTTCTTTTTTTTCATCTTTTCTCATTGACCCATTCTTCCTGTTTGTGTTCATCTGTCAAAATTATGATACTTTTTATATATTTTCTATTTTACATAATTATATAATCACATAAACAAAATTTTCTGTAGATTGAATTACATGATTTTCTTAGGCTCATGCAACAGCTTCAGAAAACCCAAAGCAAGTACAAAATTGATGATAATGAAGGTGAAAGCTTTGTAGTGCTCTCAGTTGTTCCAACCACTTCTCATTATCGTTTATTAAAGTGAGTCTGTGGGGGTAAGTTAAGATTTCTGCTTTACTGATGAGCAATGGATATACTACATTGGCTGTTCTTCATCAGTTAGTAGGACTGGCTGCAGCCTAGAGATTGCTCTGAACTCCTGGGTCTGCCTCACTCTTGTCTGTTTCTGTATAGGCACCTTATTATTTTCATTACTGTGGGCTCACAGTAAATAAATGAATTAATTTACGATTTAATTTTACTACTTCAGAATATTCCTGGCCTATTTTTAAAATTTTTCAGAAATTTGGCCTAATTTTTTAATAAAAACATCACAATATTTTAATTAAAAGCACATTGAATATGCAGATTAATATAGAAAGAATTGATAGTTTATAATATTTTATCTTCATTGATTTGTGCTCTTCTGTGCATACAAGTAGAATTCTGAAATTATTTTTCTAGAAAGCCCACACAATTCTTATTTCTATTTAATCTCTAAATTTTTTTTCTTTTAAACACTGCTTGGCCCATTAGTTTTAACCTCTCATTGGCTAGCTCTTACATATATCAATCTAACCCATTTCTAATATTCTGTGTAGCACCACGAGCTGGTTTACCAGGAAAGATCTTAACCTGCGTCTGTCTGGAGTGTAAGCAGTGTCATGGCGACTGCTTGACTCAGCTTCTATCTCCCAGCATTCTGTTCTGTCTACTCCACCTACCTAATTTTCTGTCCTATCAAAGGCCAAGCAGTTTCTTTATTAATTAACCAATGAAAGCAACAGATAGACAAATGACCTTAACCAATAGACAGATGACCCTTCATCATTTCCCTTTTTTCTGTTTAAACAAAAAAGAAAGGCGTTCACTTTGACATAGTAAAATTACATATAACAAAACAGTTATCAAGCAAGAATTACAGTTACAATATTTATATATATTTTATCTTTTATCATAACTAAGGAAAACTATAACCATCCATTTATTTTTCAACTCCATCAAAGACTCCAGAAGGATATAATATTACCTAAGCCAACAAGAAGTACAAAGCTTTAGAAATGACAGAGACATCTTCGCTGTCTGGACAGTCACCCAAAGTTCTTTTGTACCGTTGGGGCATCCATCTTTGGCCTACAGGCCCATAGTTTCCAGCCGACATTTCCATGAAGCAGGAAATTTTAAAGACAGTTCAGTCATTTTCTGCTGTGTCCTGCAGAATGTCTCGCAGACTCTTTCATGAATCAGGAACCCCGAAAAACCATCTCACCTTTAGGCAAGTTCAGCAGTCCTCTCTCTGCGGGCTCTTTGTGTCCAGTTTATGCATTAGTTCAGGCAAGAGCAGTTTCTTGCCCAAATGGCTATCAAACTCCATAAGGAACCTCTTTGATGCCCATCTTCCTCTTGAAGTAGATTGGTGCTGCCAGGAGCAGACGTGTCTCATTGCCATGAAAAAACCAGGAAAGATCTTAACCTGCGTCTGTCTGGAGTGGGAGAATCATGGCGACTCTTAATCTCTAAAATTTTTAAAAGTTACACTTGTGCATTGTGTGTATGTATGTGTAGGCGCACATCCATGAGAACACATATGGAGCCCAGACAACAACTTTTTGGAGTACCTCTATCGTGTGGAACCTCAATCTTGGGAGTTTTAGATAGATTTTCAGTACAGTTTGCAAATAATGATATTTTTGCTTCTCCCCGGGTGCTTCCAAATCTTTTTATTAATAGTTTTACAGCTGTCCTGAATAGTGGTGGTGAATATTTGTCTAATATTTATTTAATTATCTAATTATTTAATATTTATCTAATATTTATCCCTCAAGTCTGCAGTGTAAAGCAGTCTTGCCTTCTTATTCTTTTTCTATTTCTGTGATAAGACATCATTTCCTAGGCAACTAACTTTGAAAAGAAAGTGTTTAATTCGGGCTTATGGTTCCAGAGGGTTGAGTCCATGGTGGGGGAACGAAGGCCTGACTGTAGGAATAGCTGAGAGCTTACATCTGAGCCACAACTAGGAGGTAGAGAGCTAACGGGGGATGACATGGGCATTTGAAACCTCAAAGCCCAACCCCAGTGACACAGCTCTTCCAACAAGGTCACACACCTGCTAATATTCCTTAGACGGTTTCATCAACTGGGAACACATTCAAACATGAACCTATTGGCCATTCTTAGTCAACCACCACAACCCATGAGGGAGGGGTGGTAAGGGAAAGTGGGTGAGGAGAGGAGATCCAGAAGTTTCTGCCCTGTTGAAGGACCACCCAGGGCTTCTGCTCACAGCCATGTAGAGTTCTAGACAGTGTTGCTCTTTGGCTGGGACTTAATTCTTTTGTGATTTAGAAGCAGTCCGTAATTCCTAGCTCTCAGGAGAGTTTGACAGACAGCTGAGCTGTGAGATGATGGGTCTGCCATGCAGTCTATTGTAGTGGGGCTAAGGTGACCCCAGAGCATAGCTGAAGGTGGGTCCCCATCACTGGAAGATTCGGTATGGGAAGTGACAGGCACTGGACCCTGGTAGAGTCTGCACTTGCAGTGAGAGTAAATGGGAGCCCATGAGGCCCTGTCTTATGCCAGCTCTTACCACTGGAGACCAGGAACCCATGCAGCAAGTGAGGCTGTATAGACCCACTTGGACTGAGCCTCCCATGTCCCCACTGTCACAGGAGGGCATGGTGGAGATGGGCAGGGTTAGGGATTGGAAGAATGAGTGCTTTTTCTGAGCTGTGTGCTTGAGGAGCTAAGACTGGCTTGTCAGCCAGTTAGACTGAAAATTCATTTCCAAGGAGGTGGTTTCTGAGGAAGGATGGTTTGATCTATTTCTCTGTAGCTTCCTTCTTTTTGTACTCTTTAAACTGGCCTAACGCCTCACTTCCTAAGTATGGGATTATAGACATGGACTACTTGGGCAGCTACAATTCACAGGACTTCTTCCTGGCAGTTCTGCTGATGTTCTAATCTATATAAATGATTTGCATCTATCTTTATGGAGAGAGATTGATTTCCATCCTCCGGATCTTCTGTTCCCAGGTGCACCCTCAGTTGCAGTTTTGGACTCCCCAGTTTCAGCCATGGACCACCCATTCCTCAGAGCCTTGCAAATGCCATCTACTTCTGCTTCACAAACACTAACGGATGGTAATGAAGGTAAAAGAAGTATTTTTGGGTGTACAATATAACAATATGGAGCTTTGATGTGCTTCCCAGGCGACAGACCAGGGTAAGGACTGCACCAGTGTCTAATTTAGTGAGCCAGTGAGTTTTACGTGGTGAGGAGCAGGGATAACTCAAGAAAGCTGCTTTACTGGAAAGACCCCAACTCAGGACAACCAAAGTTGGGGATCTCTTCCACAGTCTGGCTTTCTCTGCCCACAGCAACTGTTTACTCCTGTTTTTTACAGCTGGGAGAATCTTGGGAATTCTCCTTTTTCTCCAGTGGTGGCCTTTTGTTTCCCTGTGAGGCTGTAAAGGAAAAAAGCCTCCTCCCCCCCTGCAGGCAATGTTTCAGTTTGGAAGGAATGTTGCAATTCCCAGGAACCTGGGTCTATGCGTTGAGTCCAACCCCACTCCAGACACACACACTCACACAGACACACATAAAAACGATTTTAAGTTCCTTTCAGAACACTAAACCAACTATTGGTTAATTTTTTTCACTTTGTTCTAGTTATTTTATTTGCAGATGATGGTTACACATACATCAGATGATTTTTTAAATCAAATTTACTTCTTATAGGCTTCAGGGAATAATGCTATTTTCTATCTATCTATCTATCTATCTATCTATCTATCTATCTATCTATCTATCTATCTATCTATCTATCTATCTAAGATTTCTGTCTCCTCCCCGCCACCACCTCCCATTTCCCTCCCCTCCCCCAATCAACTCCTCCTCTCTCATCAGCCTGAAGAGCAGTCAGGGTTCCCTGCCCTGTGGGAAGTCCAAGGACCTCCCACCTCCTTCCAGGTCTAGTAAGGTGAACATCCAAACAGCCTAGGCTCCCACACAGCTAGTATGTGCAGTAGGATCAAAACCCAGTGCCATTGTTCTTGACTTCTCAGCAGTCCTCATTGTCCACTATGTTCAGCGAGTCCGGTTTTATCCCATGCTTTTTGCACAGAAGTGGAAAAAATTGACTTTATGAAAGCAATATTGGTTAATTTTTACAAAATAAACACCATGAAAGATGGTTAAACTATTTTAGTTCTGGAACTTTCAAAGCAGTTAGTATCATTTCTATGGTTGCCTATAGACAGCCTCAATAGTGTACAGTGCTGTATATTATCTCATAAGGTATAATGTGGATTCTAGTTACATCCTAAAAATAGTTGGAAAATAAGTGTATTTGTGTGTGTGTGTGTGTGGTGAGTGTGCATGTGGAGGTCAGAGGACTACTTGCTGTGTGTGTGTGTGTGTGTGTGTGTGTGCGCGCGTGCACGCGTGTGGAGTTCTGAGGACAACTTGCTGAAGTTGGTGCTTTCCTTCCAACACATGTATCCTGGGAACTCAACTTAGGTTGGTGACAAGTACCTTTACCTATCAAACCATCTGTTGTTCCTCTCTTTTACTTTCTGATACAGCGTTGTAGCCTAAAGTAGCGTGGATTGCTATGTAGGTAGCCCATTTGAACTCCTCCTGCCTCTCTCAGTGACTTGGATTCAGGTGTAAGCTCTGTGCCTAGTTCTAGGCTACTCAAATGGAATAGCCGTATGGTGTTGTTTAATGGGAACCAATTGAATATTTAGAGAATGTTTGCCATGGAAAATCACTTTTGTGATGGAATTCTTGTAGAGAAAGAATTTAATATGAGACCACTAGGTCATTTCCGGTTTGAATAATAAACTATTATTCCTTGGTATAAGGGAGTTCTGCCTCCTCCCCATCTCCTTCTGGGGGGGGCACGTAATGTTATAAATACACAACTTGAATTTTTCTGTCACGTTACTAGGTCCAAGCACTCAGATTTCTTCCTTAAGGAAACCTGAAGAGGATGATATGGCTTACTTTGAAAGGCGATACCAGGAAAGGGTAAGTGTTTGCGGAAATCTACTTGCATAAGGCTTTACTTGAAACACAGATACCACTGAAGAGTCAATTGAGTATGTGCAGCATCACTGAAAATAGTTTGTAAAGGGTTAACTCACAGCTGGTACTGGGCTTTAAGGCTTCCTTAGAACAATTCAGATAGAAATAGCACCAGTGAGTAAATGGACTCATCTACCCAGCTGGCTTGTGAAACTCATAAATATATTGATTAAATACAGAAGTAAAATAAACATCCACCAACTGCATATTTGTTAATTATGTGTATTGAATTTTTTATACATGATTTAAAGTTTTTTACATAAGTAATTGTCAGGGGAGAGGCTGGTTAATGAGTGCAGGGTTGAAGCTGGGTAGGAGGAGCACATTTTAATGTTCTGTAGCTTACCAGGATGCAGCAACTGTACTTCAAAATGGCTAGCAGAGAGAATTTGAATGGCTTTAAAACAAAGGAGTGGTATATGTTTGAGGTAATAGATAAGCCAACTACCTTAGTGGAATTATTAGACGTTTTATGCTGATATTGGACCACATTGCAGCTCGTCAGTATACATAATTAACTAAAAACTGCACATAGATGAGACTCTCCTTTTCCTTTCTGTTGTCCCTCACATGATGCCTAGCTCAGTTTGCCATGAAATGGAGGATCTAGAAGTAGAATATTAAATAAACTCCATGCACGAGCACAGAAGGTGGAAAGAGAACAAGATTACCTCAGCTGCCCTCATGAGGAATCCCGAAGTTGGGGGGCAGGTTCTGAATTTGGGAAAGGGCATCCTGGACACAATTTAGGCCAGAGATAAATGGGGGACCATTTTGCAGTGATAGAAACGATCTCTATCTGTGCTATAATCACTTATCATTTGTGACTGTATAAGTCTAAATTTAAATAAAATGAAAACTGAAACAATTTTCCTTAGCTACACGAGCCATGCTTAAGTTCTCAATAGCCACAGTGTCTAGCAGCTCCCGCTGGGACAGCGAAGATACACCTCCTTTCTACCACTGCAGAGTTCTTTTGCAGCGCTCTGTCCGGGTTACTTTAACAAAATAGCGTAAACTAAGTAGCTTATAAACTACTTACTAAGTACAATAGAAGCTTACTAAGTTTTTGAGGCCAGGAAGTCTTAAGTGAAGATATTTGCAGATATCTTCCGGTCCATATTTGGTACCTTCTTGGTGTGTGGTTGTGAACGAGGTAAGGCAGCTAGCTCTCTGGCATCTTTTTCTTTTTTTTTTTTTAAATTGGTTTTTGTTGATCTCTACATTTTTCTCTGCTCCCCTCCCTGCTTTTCCCCTTCCCTTCAACCCTCTCCCAAGGTCCCCATGCTCCCAATTTACTCAGGAGATCTTGTCCTTTTCTGCTTCCCATGTGGATTAAATCTATGTATGTCTCTTATAGGGTCCTCATTGTTGTCTAGGTTCTCTGGGATTGTGATTTGTAAGCTGATTTTCTTTGCTTTATGTTTAAAAACCACTTATAAATGAGTACATGTGATAATTGTCTTTCTGTGTCTAGATTACCTCACTCAAAATGATGTTTTCTAACTTCATCCATATGCCTGCAAAATCCAAGATGTCATTTTTTTTTGTGCTGTGTAGTACTCCATTGTGTAAATGTACCATATTTTTCTTATCCATTCTTTGGTGGAAGGGAATTTAGGTTGTTTCCAGGTTCTGGCTATGACAAACAATGCTGCTATGAACATAGTTGAGCACATGTTCTTGTGGCACATTTGAGCATCCTTTGGATATATACCAAAAAGTATTATTTCTGGGTCTTGAGGAAGGTTTCCTAATTTTTTGAGAAATCGCTACACTGACATCCAAAGGGGCTGTATCAGCTTGCATTCCCATCAGCAATGCAGAAGGAACACCCTTTACCCCACAACCTCTCCAGCGTAAGTTGTCATCAATGTTTTTGATCTTGGCCATCCTTACAGGTATAAGATGGAATCTCAGAGTTGTTTTGATTTGCATTTCTCTGATGCCTAGGATGTCGAACATTTCCTTAAGTGTCTTTCAGCCATTTTAAGATTCCTCTGTTGAGAGTTCTCTGTTTAGGTCTGTACTCCATTTTTTTAAAATTGGATTATTTGTTCTTTTGATGGCCAATTTCTTGAGTTCTTTGTATAGTTTGGAAATCAGACCTCTGTCTGATGTGGGGTTAGTGAAGATCTTTTCCCATTCTGTAGGCTGTCGTTTTGTCTTGTTGACTGTGTCCTTTGCTTTACAGAAGCTTTTCAGTTTTAGGATGTTCCATTTATTGTTTCTCTTAGTGTCTGTGCTGTTGGGGTTATATTTAGGAAGTGGTCTCCTGTGCCAATACGTTCAAGTGTACTTCCCACTTTCTCTTCTGTGAGATTCAGTGTGGCCGGCTTTATGTTGAGGTCTTTGATCCATTTGGACTTGAGTTTTGTGCATGGTGATAGATATGGATCCTTTTTCATTCTTCTAGATGCTGATTTGGCATCTTTTTCATTTACACCAACTGCACTCCTGAGTGCTTGCCTTCATGGCCGACCTACTGCTGAAAGTTCACACCTCCTACTGTCATCTGCCAACATATGACTTTGGCAGGGGTACAAGCACTTGGGGGCATAGCTAAGGGAAACACATCACTGAAAGCCTTCAAGGTGAGTTGGAGTTAAAAGACTGTTTTTATAGCACTATTGGGGGCAGGATTTATAATCCAATCAATCTTTATTCTTGGGACACATACTTACAGGTTAATTTTAGTTTTTCTGGGTTCTAAACCGCCTGTCCCTCCCTGAATGGGCCTGGATAGCGCTGGCTGTGTTGAAAGCATGGCAGCGGCATTTGTTTGCCGGCAGGTAGAGTGGAACTCGTATTTATGAATGTTTTCTTACTTATAAGTAAACCTTCATTAATGACTTATGAGATGCAGTTTAAAACTTTCCAGTCCAGGTGATGAACTGTTTCCTGAGACAGTTTTCATACTCCTTGTAGTGGAGTTAATGGAGTAGTAAAGTAAGAAGTCCACACTGAAGTGCTCTCCCTTGAGCCGGCATTTACTCCAGAACCACTGAGCAAAAGGGATGAGTAGGAAGCTGTGTTGGATGTTTCAGGGCTTTGTTCAAGAGCACAGTGTGTTGCCTCTGTCCTTTGCTAATTTTTTGGAACACTGGTATGGGGACTCTTAATGGTTAGTGGGAGTTGGCATTGACAGGTGGAGCTTTTGTGGTAATGTGGTTTACTCTCTGCTTTCAGAGATTATTGGTAAGGTTTTTACTTTATATGTCAGGTTAAATTGTTTTCTTCTGCTATGATAAGACTTGTTTTTTTTTCCCCAAGAAAGCAGAATTTTATTTATGAAACTAGTACCGAACACTCACTAGGACAAGATGTTTTATTTGTGTTGGGACATTTAAAAAAGCAGGACAGGGTCTGGGAAAGAGACAGCTTGCCTTTTAGCTTGCTAAATAGATATTTGATAACTACTGTTTGTCTTTTAATAATTCTCTTTCTTAAGTTTAATTTTTTTTGAGCAGGGTCTTGTTATATGCTGATACCTTGAATTTACCATCATCTGGCCTCAGCCTTTAGCATGTTGGTGGTTCAGTGTGTGCCACTTTGCCTGGCTTTAGTGGCTTCTTTGGCCTTTTGCTTTTGTTTGGCATACTTTCTGCATTTCCCCTTCTTTCTCTTATTACTAAGAACTAACACTTAGTCTTAAATGAGATGAAAAAGGAGTAGGATTTGTTGAGCACTTATCTATAGATTGATTTTTAGGGAGGGTTGGGGGAACAGGGTATTAGGTAGCTCAGTGTGACATCACACTCAATATGTTTGAGAGACTGACTTTAAACTTCCGATCCTCCGGCCTCCATTTCCTAAATTCCGGAATTGCAGGCATATGCCACCATGCCTAATATATTAATTATTTTTTTTATTTCTGTGATAAATGTGATAAAACATCATGACCAAGGCATTTTAAAAGAAAGTAATTGGGCTTACAGTTCTTGTAGTGTGATTTCTAATTGGTCTTAATAATAAAAACCCAGAGTCAGATATTAGGGGGTAAAAGTTGAAAGATCAGAGAAGCAGTGCAGCCAGCCACTAGATCTTATATCTACAAAATCCTCAGTCCAAATGGGTATCCTGTGTCTACAAGTCCTCAGACTGAATATGGTGAGGTGAGCTCCTGTCTCCTTCTCCTCTCTCTGACCACCCATATCCCTTTCTGTCTCTACTTCCCTAATGCTGGGATTAAAGGTGTGTGACTCACAAGTACTGGGATTGATTAAAGGTGAAAGCCACCACTGCCTGGCTCTGTTTCTCTTTAGACTGGATCAATTCTGAGTAGCTCAGGGTGGCCTTGAACTCAGAGAAATCCAACTGCCTTTGTCTCCCGAGTGCCAGGATTAAAGGTGTATGCCACCACTGCTTGGCTTCTATGGCTGACTACTGTGGCTAGCTCAGCACTCTGATCTTCAGGCAAGCTTTATTTGGTAGATCACAAAGAAAATATCACTTTTCCTCCTTTTTGTCTAAAATAAAAAAGAAAGTTATAACTAATATAAAAACTACATACAATAAGTACAATAACTATATGTAATATATAAGGCAATAATTACATTAACAATGTCTAGTCCATTAGCATTTGACAAATTCAGAGAAAATACTCTGTTATCTATCCTATTTTGGTGATCCCAAGAGGTTGTACCTAATTCATTTTGTACTCTAACTTGTATTACCACATTTCTAAATGTCCTAGACAGGATCAGCAGGAGGGGAGATGGGGATGGAGAGAAGGATAAACAAAATACACATGCAAATGCCATTATGAAACCTATGTCTTTACACGATAATTAAAAACAACAAACAAAAACTAGCCTTTAATCCCAGCATTTGGGAGGGAGAGGCAGGTGGATCTCTGAGTTCTTAGCAAGCCTGGTCTACAGAGTGAGTTCTAGGACAGGACAGCCAGGGCTACACAGAGAAACTCTGTCTTGAAAAACAAAAACCAAACCAAAACAATCCCCCCAAACCCACAGAAAGACTAACGAGAAGGTCCTATGATGCTGCCTTTGAATGGGGTGTCCTTTAGAGCCCTCCCATGGCCTGACTGACAGCCTGTGAGTGGTAGGAAGGCATGGTGACTGAGTGCGGTGCCAGCCAAAGAGGGGGAAGGGAAAATGGGGAAGAGAGATTGTTGTTGTTGTTGTTACTTGGATTTTATTACTGAAAATTTTGTCACTTGTAATTCAATGGATAGGATAAACTGGTCTTACCAGGTTCCAGCTCCCCTTGCTCCTTTAGTCTCCCCTGGTCTCTTCTCCTCTTCTGTTTCCTCCTGTTCTGTCCTGTCCTTTCTCATTCCCTTTCTGCTGGAAAGTGTTCTGCCACTGAGCTACACCGTCCTCCTGACTTTTTTTTTTTTTTGGTTTCTTTTTTAAAAAAATACTTATTTTTTGAGAATTTAATACATGTATATAATTTATTTTGCTCATATTCAATCCCTGTTCCATTTCCCCTTGGTTTCTTGGTATTGTGCTATCACTTAAGCTCAAAGGTCCTGTTTTCACTTTGGGCTCTTTATTTTTTTGTTTGTCTCCTTGAAGTTTTTTTTTTTTAATATTTATTTATTATGTATACAATATTCTGTGTGTATGTCTGCAGGCCAGAAGAGGGCACCAGACCTCATTCCAGATGGTTGTGGGCCTCCATGTGGTTGCCAGGAATTGAACTCAGGACCTTTGGAAGAGCAGGCGATGCTCTTAACCACTGAGCCATCTCTCCAGCCCCCTGTCCCCTTGAAGTTTGAGGCTGAGATGGTGTGCCTGGGAGTTGTCCTGAGTGGCCGTGACGAAGAAGTAGATGTGCCTGTGTTATATGGAGTCCCTGCTGTCATGAGAAGGTTCATGTTTCTCAGTTAGGCAGCTGCCACTTAGGGTCCCCACTCTGGGATCCTAGGAACTCACCCTGAACGGTGCCTGTGCGTCCCAGATGATCCTGTTGAATTAGGTTTATTCTGTAACTGCAGGAAACAGACAGGCCAGGTGCACTGTCAGGATTTTAAGCATTCAGAAATACTCCAGTAACATTTCAGATTTATTTTTATCAAGGCAATATTAGTTTATATATTCTTATCAAATTTCTGAAAAGCTAAAGCCGGTCATTTGAAGAATGCCGTCATGCCCCATTAATGATCAGATTTTGGTGTTAGTGTTTAACAGTTAATAACTCTGGCATGACTATGCTAAATAAGGCATGGCTAACAAGGTATGATATGTGTAGCTTTATTTAGGATAATTTAAAAATTTTATCAATAAATGTTTTAAATTTACAGATAAAAATGGAAAAATCTGCTAAGCAGAAAGGAAAAGCTCTGTTGCCACCAGGTACAAAACCTTCTTGAAGTCTGTTGGACAAGCCACCTTCTGGATGCATCTCTATTTATTATCTCTCGATCTGTGTACGTTCTTATTGTATAAATATGTCTTTTTGAATTTTGTTTATCTTCATTGAAACAAGTGAAATGAAATTATTTTTGTCAGAATTCCTGACGTAGCACTTTCTATGCTTTTTAAATGTGGTCTACTATGTAGCCCAGGCTGGTGCTGAAGTCACAGTACTCCCGCCACAGCACACGTATGCTTTCTCTCTCTCAGCGAGTTATATATGTTATTTTCATATTATTAGAACCCTGAAACTAGGTAAATATTTTTAGCTTATTATATTTAACTTTTGTAGGCTACCTATAAAATTAAGGATATTATTAAAGGTTTAAAAAAAATAAACACGGGTCAGTTTTTCATTCAAAATGGAAAGTTACAACCATTAGGTTTTACTTTTTAAGCTTTGGAATGTTAACTTATTTTAATTAAAAATTATATTTTAATTACAAGTCTATTTCTAATAAAATTACTTGATTTTTTTACAGTCTTACAAACTTGTCCATTGGGTATAGGTGTATTGTACACCTGCAGTGAAGCGCGCGCGCACACATACACGCACACGCGTGCACACACACACACACCTGTATGTAGTAAAAATTTAATTAAAAAATAACCTAAGGCAGTTGTATGACAAATGACACTTGTCCTTCTCACACCCCATTCCTGCTACCTTACACTGACTCCAGATTAATAATGAGGGTCAGGTCTCACTGCACCCCATTGGGGAATAGTCTTTCCTTGAGGAGAATGCTATGTCCTGAATGGGACTGCAGATTCTGGTCTAAGAGTGGTGACTGGAACCCAGGAAACATGTCTGAGAGCAGATCTTGAGAATATGCTGGATCAAAGAGCGGGATGAAAAGAGAATATGAAGTAAGGTAGGAAAGGATGATGTGGAAGCACTCATAATGATAATGCGATTTGGACTTTGACAAAGGTGCCTGCAGTTGGCCCTAAGAGACTGTAGGGATGGTGCACAGAAGATATGGAATGCCCATATGGAATTCAGAAGTTGTTTGACATAGTACTGAATAAAGGGGTCAGAAACTCAAGGATGTGAGAGTGTTGAAAACAGAGAAGCAACGTGGCTGTAGTGGATAAAGAACTTGTCATGGCTGAGTAGGGCTGGTGCTCTGCCTGCCAGGAGGCAAGGACCAACGGGCCTCAAGGTGCTGACCCTGCAAGGTCACCCTGGTTCTGGGCAAGAACAGGGTATCTGAGATGAGTCTCAGTGGTAGTTAGTATTTATGGTGCTTCAGAAACCAGGAGCCTTGAACTAGACCAATGGCTCGTTGTCATAAGAATTTGCATGTAAAGCTGTTTGGGCAAACACACACACACATACACACACACACACAGAGTGACACACTGAAGTTTGCAATTACAGTTCAATGAATACATGTGTGATGGAGAGATGGGAAAGATGGCAGAATGGAGTCACATGCCAGGCGGGGCCAGGCGGGAATAGGCAGAACTACAGACACGGCAATGGTGACAGGTGTGGGAACATGGTACCTTCTTGCTGGCAGGGTGGTGTGCAGCAGCTTGGAGCTCAGGCAAGTGCTGCCCAGTCACTCCATTTCCTTGGCTCTGAGCAACGGCAGAATGTCCGAGGTGGAGAATGATTCATTTCTGGATTGGGCCTCCTCGAAAGACCTCCACGGTCTGTGCTGCTGCCAGAGACTGAGTTGTCTGTGGTCCATGTTGTCTCAGGCCATGTTGATGTCCATGATCCTTGCTGCTGCTGGAAACCATGTGGAAGTCCATGATCTGTGCTGCTGCTGGCTGTTCTGCACAACAAAACTTCTTTTGCAGTGGCATGATTGACTGCAGAATGACTGAGAGTGAGAGACACTGAAGGCTTCTGTGATATCCCCCCCCCCAAACAATAACAACAACAAACCCAGTCTAGACAGGAAGCCATTGAAGAGAGTCCTTAAAAATTGTCATAGGGATTCTGAAATCTGAAGTGTAGCTCTTCCACACTTGATGACTTCTGTGGGGGTGGGGTAGAGCTGGGGAAGGACTCAGTTATGTGTGTGTGTGTGTGTGTGTGTGTGTGTGTGTGTGTGTGTGTATAGAGTTTCCTGGCTATCCTGAAACTTACTTTGTAGACCAGGCTGGTCTCAAACTCACAAAGATCTGCCTGCCTCTGCTTCCCAAGTGCTGGGATTAATTAAAGGCATGTTCCATCACTACCCAGTGGACTCAGTAAGTGATGGAGGAAGGTCATTGGCTAATAAAGAAACTGGCTTGGCCCATTTTATTGGTTAGAACATAGGTGGGTGGAGTAAACAGACTAGGATGCTGGGAGGAAGAGGAAGTGAGCTCAGACTCGACAGCTCTGCTCTCAGCAGCAGAGGCCCTGCTTTGCTCTCCTTGGTACACGCGATGAAGCTCTGACCCAAGATGGACGTAGGCTAGAATCTTCCCGGTGAGCGCACCTTGGGGTGCTTACACACATTATTAGAAATGGGCTAGTCCAGGTGCAAGAATTAGCCTAGAAGAGGCTAGATAGAAATGGGCCAAGCAGTGTTTAAATGAATACAGTTTGTGTGTTGTTATTTCGGGCATGAGCTAGCAGGCGGCTGGGGTGCTGGGGACGCAGCCCCCCGCACCCAATTACAAGTAAGGGGCTGGTTACTAGGAGTTTGATCATGCTTCAATGAATATATGGGCTACACAAATTGGACTTGGTGTATGTTTTCTTTTATTGGAGAGGGTCCAAGGGTGGGAGGGCGGACCTGGGGGGACTGGGAAATGAGTGTTATTGTGGTGTATTATGTGAAATTCCAAAATCAAAAAATTATGTTGGAAAAGTAACCTGGAGAAGCTATAGTCTGAATCTTCTCTAGGAAGGCCTGGATGATACTCACCACTACAGTCTTATGCAATAGCTGAGAATGTCCTGGAAACAACTCAGCAGGTCTGACCAATACAATTAATTTTTTATTTTTTTATTTTTATTTTTTGGTTTTTCGAGACAGGGTTTCTCTGTGGCTTTGGAGCCTGTCCTGGAACTAGCTCTGTAGACCAGGCTGGTCTCTAACTCACAGAGATCCGCCTGCCTCTGCCTCCCGAGTGCTGGGATTAAAGGCGTGTGCCACCATCGCCCGGCTGACCAATACAATTTAGAATTAGTGGAAGATACTGCCCTTATCCTGGACTCCGAGCAGATTGATAATGGAATATCAAGTGGGGGAATCTGACTGTCAGAGGCTTAATGTAACTAAATGGGCAACAAGGCGTGAGTTCGATTAAGTAAGTTCACGATACAAAGGGAAGGCAGTTAAGATATCTGCCATGTATAGCTACTCCTGCCTCATCTCTCAAATATAACAAACCCAAATCCCAAACTGGTAACTGGCAAGCAGAAGGCTCATGTAAGTTCTGGTAATGAATACAGAAAACAACAAAAAACCAAACTAAACAAACAAACTCCACAATTTCTTACCTACTTACCAGTTCCAAAGCAGTTCAGTCCTGGTTCTAGGAGGAAGGGAGATTCCAGATCCCTTCAGGAAGTGTCTTAGTTAGGGTTTTTATTGCTGTGACAAAACACCAGGACCATACAGCAAGTTGTGGAGGAAAGGGTTTATTAGGCTTACACTTCAGCATTGCTCTTCAAAATGAAGGAAGTCAGGACAGGAACTCATACAGGGCAGGAACCTGGAGGCAGGAGCTGATGCAGAGGACATGGAGGTTGCTGCTTACTGGCTTGCTTCCCTGGTTTGCTCAGGCTGCTTTATTTTTTAAAACAATATTTTATATACCAATCCTAGTTCCCCCTCCCTTCCCTCTTCCTACACACCCTACTTTCCCTCTATCCCACCACCCATTTACTCCTTAGAGAGGGCGAGGTCTCCCATGGGGAGTCAACAGAGTCTGTCACATCTTGTTGAGACAGGACTAAGGCCCTTACCCCTGTATCTAGGCTGAGCAAGGTATCCTTCCAAAGGGAATGGGCTCCAAAAAGCCAGTTCATGCACTGGGGATAAATTCTGGTCCCACTGCTAGTGACCCCCACAAACTACCCAAGCTACACAACAGTCACCCCCATTCGGAGGGACTAGTTTGGTCCTATGCAGGTCCCCTGCTGTCAGTCCAGAGTCAGTGAGCTCCCACTGGCTCAGATCAGCTGTTTCTGTGGGTTTCCCCATCGTGGTCTTGACCCCTTTGTTCATTTTATCTCAGCCTGCTTTCTAATAGAACTCAGGACCACCCACCCAGGGATGGCACCACCTGTCATGGGCTGGACCCTCCCCCATTGATCACTAAATGAGAAAATGCCTTACAGCTGGATCTCATGGAGACATTTCCTCATCTGAGGCTCCTTCCGCTGATGACTCTAGCTTGTGTCAAGCTGACACACACACACAGTGCAGGAAGGATCTTTACTATCCTCTGAAAATCTTTCTGGGGAAGATATTTACTAGAGCAACTATTCAGCGGATAAAGGTTAATACATTTTCAGTCAAGGACACAAAGGCACAGGCTGTGCATTAACAGATTCAAAAGGACCAAAAATATTCTGGCCCACTGGTTAAGAGTATTTTTTAACAAAAAGTTTTGTGTGTACACGCATGCACGCACTTGTAGGAATGCCAACCGACTGTGTATGGAGGACAGAGGTCGCCTGAGGGTGTCATTCCTCTGTAGCCATTGACCTTGGTCTTTGAGATAGGGTCACAGCCCCAATGATCCTTCAGGCTCTATCCCTCTAGCACTGGGATTCCAGCTGTCCTGTTGTGCCTGGCTTCTTTTGTTTGTTTTGGGGGGTGCTGGAGATCAAATTCATGGTCTCCTATTGGACTGAGTGACCTCAGTAGGTCCTTCCCAACTCCTAGTTCTTCCTTCCTTTCTTCTTTTAAAAAATTTTTGTTTTTAAAGCAGGGGAGCTTGTTTTGGTGGCCAGGTGCAATGGTTGCTCTTGATTGTCATCTAGGTGGTATCTGGGATCAGCTAAGAGGCTTGCCTTTAAAGCAGGGGAGCTTGTTTTGGTGGCCAGGTGCAATGGTTGCTCTCGATTGTCATCTAGGTGGTATCTGGGATCAGCTAAGAGGCTTGCCTCTGGATGAGTCAGTCTATGAGGGCATTTCCAGAAGGGATTAACTGAGGTGAAAGACCCCCGAAGAGGACTTCCCTGGAGAGGAGACTCCCTCGAAGCCAAGGAACAGGCCGAGACCACTCGGATGCAAATAGCAAGAGGTTTATTAGGTGAACACAGGTACCTGCGGGCGGCAAAGTCTTTCGGAGGACTTGCGCGCCTGCAGACTGGGGGAAGGTCTTTTTATAGGAAAGAGGGCGGCCAAGAAATTACAGAAGTAGATGCATGGTTATTGGTCTGATTAGAATGGGGCAGGGGGCATAAGTGGTATGACAGACATCCTGTCATAAATATCCTGCTTTGCAGCCAGAGGCCCTGACCTCATAAATATCCTGCTTTGCAGCCAGAGGCCCTGACCTCACTCTGCACTTACATTTGTTTGTCAAGAGCCTTGTAAAATGATGTTACAGCAGTTAAGATGGGGTCCTTCATAGGGGGGATTGGTTCTTTTGTAAACTGCTGATATTTTAAGTTAGGCACATGTGCTGACTATAGGCATCCTATTTTCCTACGCTACCAGGACGTTCTCATGAGAGCCTGGCTAGCTACAGGTCCTGAGAGGGTCCTGGGGGTCTCAAGCAAATAGGATGTTCTCATGAGAGCCGGCTAGCTGCAGGTCCTGGGGGGGGGTCTGTAGGGTCTTTCAGAGGGAAGAGGACCCTTCCTCAAAATGGCCAAGAGACCTAAGGGAAAAGTGTAGCCTACCTGCTTTCCCTCCTTGCTGCTGAGTGCCTGTGTTGCTCTGCTTCTATTCTTGACTGATACCATACACAAGCTTCTTTGGCCTACTAATGTGGACTGGACATCAGCATCTGTCCAGGAATCTTCCAGGCCTTTTTAGCACCTTGCCTGGGACTGCTGAGGCATCTAGCTTTGTGGGCCGAGCAGCTGGCAGGTTCTCAAGCATGCTGATGGCCACTGTTGGGTTACTCAGCATACATTTATATAAATAAATACATAAATAAATGGGGCATTTAAAATGTTTTACACTTCATTATAAAAAAAACTACAAAAAAAATTAATACCAAAATTAACTAGATTCAAAGACTATGCAACTGGATGAACTTCTATATGGTTCTAGCGGCCTTTCCACGCTGAAGCTGTGGCACATCATATCTGATATTATACTTTCACTCTCAAGTATATTTTTACACACTTACCTATCAATAAAAAATGAAAAAACATAAATGAGTTAGAACCGGACAAATAATTAGCTTTATATCCTTTCGTAACTGTGTTCATTACTTGAATTCAATACTTTGTCTCAAGTTTAGCCATTTAAAAAAGGGTGCTTAAAAATAACTGACCATGAAAACAGTACTCCTGGGTTGTAGCTAAAGTAGTATTTATAGGAAAACTTAGGACAACAAATATTTAAATCAGGGCTGGGGAGATGGCTCAGCGGTTAAGAGCACTGGTTGCTCTTCCAGAGGACCCGGGTTCGATTCCCAGTACCCACATGGCAGCTCACAACTGTCTCTAAATCCAAGATCTGACACCCTCACACAGACATAAATGTAGGCAAAACACCAATATACATGAGAATAAATAAATTATTAAAAAAAAGAAATATTTAAATCAGCAAAGAAGGATGCTGTCAAATTAGCGGGTTCAGACATTATGTTACGAAAGTAGAAAAATATAGAAAGATAAGCAGTCCAGTCAGTACTTGGAAAATGAGCTGCACATGCCAACCTGCGAAGATGTACACATGACAGATGCCCAATGCCCAACACTTTTAGCCTCGAGAGAAACACAAGTCAACGCGACACCGAGATGGTAATAGTTCTTGTCGAATGGGCATCATTGAGAAAACAAAGGACAACAAACGCTAGTGAAGATGTGATGGGATACACTGTTGACGGGAATGCAAATTGACAGTCATTTTGGAAATTTGTTTGGAGGCGTTTCAAAAGCTAATTAAAAATATATATAAAAATAAAAAAAATAAAAAATATATAAAAAATTAAAACAAACAAACAAAAAAGCTAAAAATAGAACTACTGTTTGACTCAGCTATTCCACACCTCCAAAGAATCAAAGTTACTGTATCATAGAAGATGCCTGCATACCAATGTATGCCATGACACTCTTCACAATGGCTGGCATAGACTCACTCTAGATGGCCATAAGCGAAGGGATGGGTGAAGAATCATGTCTCGTTTTATGTCGTGAAGTACTATTCAGTTTGAGAAGAATTGTCGTTTGTAGAAAGATGAATAGAACAGGAAACCACCATTTTAAGTGAAATAAGGTGGACTCACAGAGACAAACACAAGTTTCTCGTGTAGAATCTAGAGAAAGACGTGAAAGTAGGATCAGGGAGGGCAATGGGGAGTGAACCGGATCAAGGCAATTATGTGCATGCATGGAAATGTTGCAATGAGACCTGTGATTCTGTGGAGTTAAATAGCCATGAGAACTAAATAGTAAAGAGGACATAATAAAGATTAGATCATAAATTGAAACAAGCAGGAAGACATGAGAGGAAGTCAATACAGATGAATTTTTTCCTTTGAGGCCAGTAAACTTGTGCCGTGACTGATCAGTGGGTGTGATTGGTTTAGGGGATGATGACCCAAATTATAAATTTTAGGATTGTAACTTCCTAAAGACATTCCCATAGAGTCTATACTTACTAAAAATGTAAATAATTCCATTCCTCACCTTCTTTATTTTTGCTAATGCAAACAGACAAATCCTTTGGAAAACACCAAGAGGGAGGGGAGTGTAGTGAAACTTCATTTGTATTTTAATAAATAAAGCTTGCCTGAAGTTCAGAGTAAAACAGTCACAATGTCCAGCCTTACAGACCAGGCAGTGGTGACACACACCTTGAATCCCAGTAGCCACACTAGTTTGCCATAGAAACTGGGCAGTAGTGGTGCACACCTTTAATCCCAGCACTAGAGAGGATTATAAAATGGGAGGAGACAGCTCTCACATAATCTCATTCTGAGATTCCTGGGGGCAGGATTGCCATTTCAGACTGAGGTAGAGGTGGTTGTTTGTTTTGCTTTTCTGACCTTCAGGTTGAACCCCAGTTTCTGTCTCTGGGTTTTTATTAATCATGGAACAGGGAAGTGAGTCCTTCATGTGGAATCTTTAAGAATTCCAATAATGTTGGGTAAATTACAGAGAAATATGAATTTAAGGATTCCTTCTACCCATGGGTCCTGGAAAAGGGAGCATGGTATGCCTCCTAAGGAGCTCTGTAGGAAGGCCAGTCACCAAGAGAACAGGCTCAGTCAAGCAGGTAGGAAGTCGAACAAAAGCATCCATCTGCAAGGGCTCTTAGGAGTAAAACCAAAGCACACACCCAACAGCCATGAGGGTATCTCATTGGTGCTTTGGAATGTCATGAGGTCACTGTCAGAGGAGGGCAACTTGTGACAGGGGCCATCACACTTTGATGGTAGTATAAATTAGCGTAGCTTCTTTGTTAAACAGCCTGGCAATATCTTATACACACTTCTACCATTTAGCCATCCTCTGGGTGACATTAACCCAAAAGAAATGAAAAAATAATACGTTCACACAAAACAAAAACCTGCAGATCATAGCAGCTTTAATGGAAACAATTCTAAATGGGAAACAGTCCCTATGTCCACAGCAATGTAGAAAACCTGTTATACATCCACAGTGGACTAGTCACGGGGATAAAAAGTTAGAAGCTAGTGATATATAAAAGAGAGATGAAATTATCTTAAAATACCCATGCCATTTGAAAGAAGACAGGTAAAATGATCATTATATATGATCCAGTTAACACTTTCAGAAAATGAAAATTAATGTTCAGTATCAAGAAAAAGGAAGGAGAGCCATGTTGTTGTAAATGGACATGAGGAAACTTTTGAAGTTGATGGAAATTTTTATTGGGAGGATGACTTCCATGGCATGCAAAAATTAACATATGAAATATTGATGTCTGCAATGTATGCAAATTATACTTCAAGCTTCAGAAATTAACTGGAGGGCTGGGTGTAGCTCAGTGGTTTGACCTTGCAGGAGAATTTGGGTTCCGTTCCCAGCTTTGCAAAATAAATCAACTAGAGACAGTTTTCAGCTGTGCAATATTTGTGCCACGTGTACCTGATAGCTCAACCACATCAGTTTCCTTCCCTTCTTAATGGCCTGAGAAAAAAAGACCCTCCCCCACCCCTGCAACCTTAGCCTTGGCTGCAAAGGTTCAGGGACAAATGTGTGTAAAGCTATTTCGACGAAAAGACACTGTCTATTAGCAAGTTATTCTCTTTTCCACCTTGGGATAAGAATATCCTTCCTTCCTCCTTTCCTCCCTCCCTTTCCTCCTCCATTTTTCTTTCTTTCCTTCTTTTGTGGTTCCCCCCCCCCCCCCCCCCCCCCCCCCCCCCCCCCCCCCCCTCCCCTCCTCTTCCCTTTGTAGTTTAAATCCCCGCCAAAAAGGAAAACCCATGCAACCCCACGCCATGGTCTTACGTCACTGACGCCTGGCGAGAGCAAGCGGCCATTGGCCGGTAGGTGCGGGGGAGCCATCCTATAAATTCCCAGCGCACAGGGGCGGGCGGCTTTCGGACCCGCGTGCCCGGCCGTGTGCGGCCTAGCCAGCTTCGCCGAGCTCGAGGCCTAGCAGCGGCCGGTCCACGTGACTACTTGCTGCGCTCTAGCGGCCATGGAGCAGCACCGGGTGCGGGTGCGCAAGCGCAGTGCGGACCCCGAGGCGGGGAAGCTCGAGCGGTAAGCGTCTGCAAGCGAGCCGAGGGCTGGCCTGTGAGGCGGGCGGGCGGGTGGAGCGCCTAGCATGTGGGGCCAGCGGCTTTTTGCTGGGCCGGCCGAGGCGGAAAGTGTGAGGTTAGTCGTAGTCCTGGTGGTGAGGGTGACGGGGGCCATTTCCAGGGCGGTGTGGTCCACGCTGTCGCAGTTTTAGGGTTCGCGTCGAGGATGAGGCCTATCCCTGCCCCCACCCCACCCCGGGCCTCCCGCTGCCCTCGGGCCGCCTGCCGCAGGAACTCAACGGCACCCCCGCTTCCTTGTGAGGTGCCAGTAGACCCAGTGTGTGGACAATTTCTTCCCCTTCTGGCAAATTCGGCGGTGGTTTCACCTTCCAGGGCCGGAGGGGCGGAGGAGCCCCCCAGAAAGCAAGTGTGGAGGGGCTTCCTTTCCGCTTCTTCCCTAATGTGTTTCAGGGTGAGATTTAGACCCACCATTCGGTCGTCCACGTGTACTCACAGCCATTCCGGCTTCTAAAAACGACGTGGCAAGTCTTTTAAAAATGACTTCAAGTAGTTCTAGAAAAGAGTGTAAACAAGCGGCAGGATTTCCAAAGTCTGTCTGTCTAACTAACTAACTAACTAACTAACTAACTAACTAACTAACTAACTAACTAACTAACGGGTGGTGCCTGTCTTTAATCCCAGCGCTTGGGAGGCAGAGGCAGGTGGATATCTGTGAGTTCGCAGCCAGCCTGGTCTACAGAGGGGAGGGAGTTCCAGGACAGTGAGGGCTACACGGAGAGCCCCTGTCTCAAAAAACAAGCAAAACAAAGCACAGGAGTATTTTCCAGAGAAATTATTCCTCTAAACAGATTCTAACGTTGTTTTACAGCTTCTTAGACAGTTGAATTTTAAAACTGCCTTCTGATCTGTAGTAAAGGATCCCTGATTTGAAGATGTTTCTGTGATACTATTTGGAAAACAAAACAAAAAAACCCAAAATACTTACGCTAAACAAAAATCGAAAGTTTTAAATTTTTATAGATAAGCGCTGTTAATTTCCGTTATGAGTTAATTTTTCTTTTCATAGTTGAGAGCCTTTGAAACTTTGATGTAGATGTTCTTGAATAATTTAAAAGTTCACAAAAATGTGTTTTAAAACATGACATGTACTCTGTTTTAAAGGCAATTTTGCGAAAAATTATTTTTTCCCGTGTATTGTAATGTGTAGAATAGTTACCTTAAAGTTGGATGACAAACTAATCCTCTTACCTCCCTGGTCCCCCAAACCCCACAGCTTTGAAGGGTGGAGGCTGGTGACATACACCTTCTGTGCCTTTTTTGAGAACGAAATAAAATCAGTTGGAATTGAATAGTGAAATACATTACGTATTTGTATCATTTTAAGATTCATGAGTGGAAAATTTGATTTCTGGTGTGTTTAGAATAAAATTGTAAAGTATGAAATGATTTTTTAATAGGCAAAATTGGATGTATTTCAGTTTTTAATTCCAGGGTATTTTTAAAAAAACCAAATAGACTGTCTCACAGACAGTTGTAGCATCTCTCTCTCTCTCTCTCTCTCTCTCTCTCTCTCTCTCTCTCTCTTTTTTGTATGGAGGCTGCAGGACTCTGCAGTTAAGAGCACTGGTTGCTTTTCCAGAGGACTGGGGTTCACTTCCCCTCCTCCAGGATGAGACTTGGGCCAGCGAGGTTTGTTAGAAGTTGGCCCTTAGTCCTCCAGAAGCACTAACATGGTGGTTTATTACCGGTTGAACTCCAGTCCCAGTGGATCTGAAGCCCACTTCTGGCCTCAGCATGTACTGCATGCATGGGGTCCACAGACATACATGCAGACAAAACATCCTCCCCACAACACTTGAAGGCACACACACAAGAGTATCCATGTTGTTCCAAAGTATTGATTTAAATAAGTGATCAAACTGTGAGTGAATTATCTTACATGTAAATCTGTAAAAGTTTGGTTAACGATAATGATAGGGATAGAAATGATACATTTTGACATTAAAAACTACAATATATTCATAACAAATATAAGAATCATGAGAAAATACATGTAAGGCAATTTTTAGTATAGAGCTTGAGTTTTGATAACCCCATAAGGGACAAACACTTAAGAATTTGAATATAGGTGGTTTAGAGTTTTTCATTATTAATAGATACTAAAATCTAATTCAAAGTATTGAATTGTTAGTTTTTCAGGACTTGTCCAAATGGATGAAGATACACATTACAATAAAGGTACTGGCATTAAATAATATTGGCGGGGGGAGGAGCTAGATGATATGATGAAGTTCTGATTTGTTTTGCATTGTGATTTTATTTTAGTTGAAGATGTTGTTGGAAGTCATGTAGAAGATGCAGTGACGTTTTGGGCCCAGGTAAATAGAATTGTGGTTGATTTCTCTTTTCTACCTTCCCCTTTCTAGCTATGCCTTTCCTAACAAAAACAAAGTAAAAAGTTAAGAATAAATGTATTTTTTGTTTTCATTATCAGTATCACTCTTGATGAACTCATGTAGCACAAGACATACTTAGAAGACAAAATGACCCCAACTTGCAGTTTTCCTAAGTTGAATAATATGCTTGTAATACAGCTGAATTAAATAAGAAAAATTTCAAGATTGGGACTTCAAAATTATATTCAGTAGGGTCAGGAAGCCACATACTGTTGTATTTATGAAGTTATAGCCCCATCTAGAGGTCTTTTGTAAGATTGTTTCCTGAAAACAAACCTTTTTTTTTATTATTAAAGAAAACTTGATTAAAAAAAATTTAGCTTCTGACCTGTGTGTGGGGCTTTTTTTGTGCCTTTAACACAATGACTATTTTTCTCATTTTTATTCTTTGAGAATTTTATTAAACATGTTGTCGTCATACCCACACCTCTATTCAAAATAAAGTTTCGTTCTTGATCCTGCCATGGACCAGTTTGTTACACAAGGACTAGCAGACCTGCTGACATCGCAGGGGTTGTAGATGCATCAGCAGGTGGCCTCAGAAGGCGCACAGCACAGTTGGCCTAGGTGTAAGGCACACTCAGAAATTTCATGTTTTCCCAGTTTTCTTGGTATAAAGGTGAACAGTTCCATTGCTGGAGGGTTGGGCAGCCTAGTTTTAAAATAACATTAATTATATTTAACGTCTGAATTTGGTTACATGTACCATTTATATCTCTATAAAATAACATTTTAATGTGCTCTTCCTGTTTAATATTTTTAATTTTTTATTATTTTGAGAATTTCATACAGTATATTTTGATATTGTTATTTCCTAACTCGTAGATCCTCACCCACCTCCCTACCTATACACCTTCATGCTCTTTCTCTCTCTCTTTTTTTTAACAGAACTTGCCTCAAGTTTATTTGTAAAAACAGCATAAGGTCCTGAACATCTGCAAATACTGTGTAGGTGTTCACACCAGTCTGTCTGTCTTCACATTGGCAGACTGAGACCTTTTTTATGGGGCCTTCACAGGGGCCTGGGCACCTTTGGGAGCCTGAGCTGCAGCTGAGGCCTCTGCCTTGGCTTGAACCTTGGACTTTGTTTTTTGGAGCCTACGACCCCTGGCCATGTAGCTTCTAATCCGCTTCCCAAGCTTGGGGTGAGCAATTAAAGCCAGACGGGTGAGTTTGCGGCTGGGGCCCTTTGGCCCCTTGGGCTTCACCATCTGGGGCTTCACCAGGGCCTTGATGGCCTCCGCACGTGCACTCATGGCCTTTGCACTATTTGCCTGCATCTTCTTCAGGCCTTTCTTGTTGTGCTTCTTGGCAAAGCACATGTTCCTCAGGAACTTGGGGTCAACCCCTTGAGAGATTCATATCTTTATGACCGGGGTTTCTTGATGCCGTTTCTGTGCCATTTCCGGGACTGGTTGTGTGTGATGTGGTTCTTGAACTGGCCATGGCTGGATGGTAATCGGCGGCTCCTGAAGCGCCTGCAACAGGAAGAGAAAGAGCCATGCTTTTTCTCTTAAAAACAGAACAAAAACCCATGGTATTCAATTTGTGTTGGTTGACTACTCCTGCTCAGGAATGTGATTAATATATCCAGTATCATTCCATTAAAAATACCCATTTTCCCAGAAGCTATCAATTTTGTGTAGCTTCTTTGCTAGGTGTGGGGTTTTCATGTTCACTTTCCCTCTTCCATGCTGGGATTTGGGACAGCATTGTTTTGTTAGAAGTTATATTGTGGGGGAGATCAGATGATATGTCAAATATGGGACCATTCTTATACTCCTGTGCCATTTCAAAGACATTTCTCGAAAGTTTCTAGCATATCAGAAGGTGGTAGATTGTAAAAGGAATAAAGATAGGGAGAGGAAGAGCTCCATACTCAAGACACTGGGAGGTGAAAAAGAAAACCCTGTTCATTTTTTCTAATGGCATAAATCTTAATGTAAGATAAATATTTATGTAATTATGAAATTTGGAGAATTAATGAAATATTTCTGATGCCAATGACAGATTGAAAATCAGGTAAGTGTATTCAGTTTTAAATACAAAGTTAAATGTGTGTGGTAGTACATCCCTTTTATCTCAGCATTTAGGGGCAGAGGCAGGTAGATTTGAGTCATGGACAGCAAGGCTGACATAGACTTTTTCTCAACAAAACAAGAAAAGAGCAACAAAACAAGAAAAGAGCAACAAAACAAAAGCACCAAAGTTCTTGGGTTTCAGATTTTAGGAGGTGAATCTTTCTAATATACCCCAACCAATGGATTTTTGGTTTTGCAAGCTGTACATGGTAAGGGAGGGAAGAAAGTTGTGTTTATCTACACTTGCCATGGCTTGGGGCCTCCTTCTTTGATGGGACTAAGTGTACAGTGTGTAAATAGAAGTTATATGGAGCTACAGAAGAATATGATTAAAAGTTTTTAAAAACTGGGCTGGGGAGATGATTCAGAGGTTAAGAGCAGCGACTGTCTTTCCAGAGGTCCTGAGTTCAACGCCCAGCAACCACATGGTGGCTCACAACTATCTATAATGAGATCTGGTGCCCTCTTCTGATGTGCAGGCACACATGCAGGTTGACCACTGCATAAATAAATCTTTAACAACATCAAAAAGTTCTTAAAAGCCAAAGAATATTTAGAATTTGTGGTGAGTTATACTTAAGCACTATAATTTTTTATTTTTTATTTTTAGAGACAGGGTTTCTTTGTATAATAGTCCTAGCTGTCCTGGAACTAGCTCTTGGAGGTCATGGCCACAAGCTCACAGAGATCAGCCAGCCTCTTTCTGCCTCCTGAGTTCTGGGATTAAAGGTGTACACCACCACCACCCGACACTTATTTTTATTATTTTTTAAGTTGTGTATGTATGTTTTGATTCTTTATGTCTGTCCACAACTTGTGTGTCTGGTATTCATGGAGTCAGAAGAGAACATTTGATCTCCTGGAACTGGAGTTACAGACAATTGTGAGTTGCCCTGTAGATGCTAGGAATTGAATTGATTCCTTTGGAAGAGCAACAAGAGCTCTTAACAGCTGAGCCATCTTTCCAGCTGTGCACATACTTTTAAAATGGTGCTCACATGTTGTGGGTCTGGGTCTGTGTAATGTATTAATAGCACATGTGCCCCTTAATGATGCCCTATACTGATAGACAAATTATACATTTAAGTTCATTATATAGTAACTATATATATGTACTAAAATAATTCTTCTAGATTAGTGCTATCACTTTAGAAATACAATGTGAGTCCTATGAGTAATTAAACCTAGGTTTTGCAGCTATATCGGAGTAAGTAAAATGAATAGGTAAATTCATTTTAATACATATTTTTTATTTAACATAATATATCCAAAATATTGTTTCAAAATCTAATCAGCAAACTGGACATGGTAATCTCAGGTACTTGTGGGACTGAACCAAGAGGACCTGAGTTTGCAGCTATCTTGAAATATTTAATCATACCCTGTTCAATAAAATAAGAATGGGGATGTGGTTTAGTTGTACAGTATGTGCCTAGCATGTGTGAGGGAGGCTATGGCTTCCATTTCCAATGCTAGAAGAAAGTGCACTTACACACAATTGACAAATATAATAAAATATGAGCAAGATATTTGCATTCCTCTTCTTATATTGCATCTTTTTTATTTGTATTTGTTAGTGTATTTCCAGACTTTGATTTTCATTTATCTTTGTCATTAGTTGTTTAAATTTCAGGTTATGGGGACTAGAGAGATGGCTTAGAGGCTAAGAGCATTTGTTGCTCTTCCAAAGGACCCATGGTCCATTCCCAGCACCTAAGAGACAACTCACACCCTCTGTAATTCCGGTTCCGGGGATTTGGTGCCTTCTTTTGATGATCAAATTTAGCCCTCCTTGGCACCGAGCACATGTTTTGCACATAGATACATGAAGGCAAACACTCACACTCATAAAATGAAATAAATTTGGGCTGGAGAGATGGTTTTTAGTGTTTAAAATTATTACTCTCATTGTTTTTCTAGAGGATGCTAGTTCAAATCCTAGCACCATGTCAGGCAGCTCACAGTTGCCTGTAACTCCAGCTTTAGGAGATCAAATCACGCTCTTGCTAACACTGACAGACACAGAGACACATATGAATAAAATAAATTTAAAAAAATTAAAAATAGAGCTATGATCTAAACTGGGAGTCAGAACTTCTGTAAATGACCGGATAGCAAATATTACATGATTAATGGGTCATACATTCTCTGTTTTAGCTATTCATCTCTGTTAGCCCTACTCCTGTAGTATAAAAGCTGCCATAGACAGCATGTTGAAAGAAGGTATGCAGTTGTCACCCAATAAACTTTGTTCATCAAAACAGATTGCTATAATTTACCTACTTACTATTCCAACCATCAACTTGAGGCTCCCAAAATGCAAATCATAAAACCTTTTTGATGTTAGGAGTGAGAGGAGATCAGAGACACAAAGAGATTTGGAAGCAGAGGTAAGCCAGGGTGAAGAGCTGTTGTTTGCTTCCCCTGCCTGATTTCTTCCAGATAAGTCACTTGAAAGAGAATACTTCAGGATTGTTTGTGTTCTTAGTCAGATGAATGACAACTCTTTCCTCCTTCCCCCCCCCCCCCCCCCCCCCCCCCCCCCCCCCCCCCCCCCCCCCCCCCCCCCCCTTCCTTAGTTTTTTGTGTCCCCCCCCCCCTCGTGTGTATTTTTGAGATGAGTCTCACTGTATAGCGCTGGTTGGCCTGGAACTCAGTATGTAGACTGCCTGACTCTGCCTCTGAGTACTGGGATTAAGGGTATGTCAATTCATTCCCCACATCTATTTGTTTCTTTCTTTGAAAGGAACTTCCATTTATGTAGTCTGTGTATTGATAGTGAATGACAGGAATATTTTGATATACTTGAACTTTATTTACAGATTCCAAGAACTGATTCTAATGCTTCAGTTTAAAATTAGTTTTTTTTGTTGTTGTTCTTTTTTTGAGATAGGGTTTCTCTGTAGCTTTGGAGCCTGTCCTGGAACTAGCTCTGAAGACCAGGCTGGCCTCAAACTCACAGAGATCTGCCTGTCTCTGTCTCCAAAGTACTGGGATTAAAAGTGTGCACCACCACTGCCTGATTTCACTGAATATTTTATTCTTGTGTCTCTACAAAACTTTATTTGAATTCTACCTATGTGATCTGAGCTTCTTGCTATTAAACTTCATGTAGCTTAATATAATTTCTTCTAAGAATTTATTTGAATTATAAAATGATAGCACAAGAATTTGATCTAATTCCCAGTGCTCTAAAGTCCTTTTAAGTGTCATGCTTAGTAGAATCCTCAATTATATATAATACCAACAGAATTTATTGAATCTCATACTTTTTCTGTTTTCTTCTTAGAATATTAGTAAAAATAAGGATATTATGAAGCTCAATTGCTCACTATCTGAAGTTTGTCCTCATGCTAATTCAGTTTTTGGGAATCTTGATCCTAAGAAGGTAAGCTTTATTCCTGCATATAACCATTTCATCTTATATGTCTGTTTTTCTACATTTTAGAATTACAGATTTTGGAATTTGGAAAGATAGATTTTTTAGAATTTTTAAGAATTTCCAAAAACTATAATAATAGTAAATTTATTTAATTTAAAATAACTATGGTCAAGAATTGTGATATAAGTTACAATCTGGATGATTCTTGATCAAGTGTGGGGTCTAGTGCATGTTAGGTGAGCCCCCTACCACCAGAGCTGCGTCTTCAGCCTCTATGTTGATGTAAGACTTTTGTCTTATATGTGTATGGCTAATACTTGCTCCTAGTCTGTGCCTAACTTGATTACCGTCTGGATATCACTTGAAATCTGATCTAGATTAGTGTTTTTTTTTTATTATGTGATTTCTCTTTCCTACTTCAACTCTTCACTTAAAAAAAGATGGGGGAAGAAGGATAGGAGAGAAGAGGAGAGGGAGGAGAAGGGGTCCGAGTGAGAGGGAAAGGCAAGGGTGACACACACACACACACACACACACACACACACAAAGGGGGGGGAGCGCGAGCGAGCGCCTGTACTTGTTTAGAGACCAGAGATTGGGTATCTTTTTCTATTCTCCATTTTACTTTTTTTTGAGACAAGGTCTGTCACTGAAGCTGGGGCTCAATTGTTTTGGCTAAGTTTTCTGGCTTTTTTCATTATTTCCTCCTAAGAAACATCTTTGGCTAATCTTTTCTTAGTTGGACTTCTCCAACAAGACATTGTAATATCATACTATTGATAAATTGTATATGTTGTCATGTAGGGTGGAATTTAGGAGGTTTGTGAACAATTGTAATAGCTAAGATTTCCCTTGTACTGTTTTTCTCCAAATCTACCTTTTGTTTCCATGGAGACAATATTATCTCAGCTGAGAATGTATATTTTTAAGTGGTTATAACCAAGGAATGAGTTTTGTATCTTCCACTTCTACTTTTAGGAGACATTTGACAATGAAGATTGCTTTTGGTTGTCTTAACTGGAAGTGGTGCTACTGATATCTATTGGGTGATGCCAAAGGGAATGATGGCAAACATCCCATACTGCTCTTCACCTCCAAATAAAGAACCACCCAGTCACAAATGTCAGTAGAGCTGAGGCAGGATCAAAATTCATACTATATTTTTTTTGCTATTTTATTAAACATCATTAAAGTCTAAATTTGGTATTAATAGTATTGTCTAAACTTATTCAGTTAACCATGCAGCAGAAAGCACTTTATTTTATTGTTGATTTATTAAACAATTCAAGAGACAGTGAGTAACAAAAAGAAAACTTTATTGGCCAAAAAATGGAGAAGTGGAGTCTGTGCTTGCAGTTCAGCCTCTCTACTCCAGGGAGCTAAGGAGTTACAGTATAGGAATAATGAGGAAGAGAAACCAGGAAGAAGTACACATCTTTTCTGTGAATAGGCACACATCTTTGAAGAACTTGGGTGCTATGTTTTTCTGTGTCTTCTGTGGTCTGGTATTCTCACATACAACCAGAAGGTTAAAGTCTTAAAGAACACAGACAGAGGTGCCAAGCCTTTCATTCTGGTTCCAGTCACAAAATTAGACATCTGTAGGTCCAATGGAGAATCAGTGCTTTCATCAAAAGTTACCTTCAACTCTGTGACAAGTGACTGTTTTCTATACTCATACAGAGGCAAATGCGCAACAAGCTGATAGTGCATTGACCTCCAAAATTGTTAGTGTCTTTGAAGTTAATTAAGAACACAGAAACGGGAGAGTTTTGTTTTGTTTTCTTGGTAAAAATGTTTTTAATGTCCTTATGTAAAGTAAAAGGTATAAAAATCATTCTTTACTCACAGGAATTATGGATTCCACCAGGTTCAATATTAGACTTAAATAGAATATTCTTGGCATGTTTAGATATAAAAATATTTGACCTGCTTTCTTTCAGATATTAAAGCACTAAGATGCTTTTAAAACTTTGTTTTTTATATTTTTTATTTTTCTTTTCTTTTCAAAATTTATTTTTTAACTTATTTTTTTTTACTGGTGTTTCTTTTTCCTTTTGAAATATCTGTTTATTCTTTGACAATTTCATATATGTGTATAATACCTCTTGATCCTATCTAGCCCCAAATCCCTTTACCTACTCCTCCCAGACATCCTATGGTGTGTTCCCCTTTCATTTTTATACTTTCCTCCTCTAAGTCTTTCTTTTTGTAACCCACTGAGCCCAGTTAGTGCCCCCTTCTAGAATGTTGACTGATCATGGCTAAGTCTGATGTGCGTAACTGCTGGAGTGAGTTTGTGAGTGCACGGGCCATGTTATATCCAGGAGAATCATTTCCTAGCACTTGTCCCCATTCTCTAGCTCCTAGAGTCTTTCTCCCCTCTCTCCCATGATGTTCTCTGCTTAGAGGTTGGTGGAGATTTTCCATCTAGAGCTGAGTACTCAGTAGTCACGTATTTTTAGCACTTGGACTAATGAAGTTGCTGCATCAAATGCTGCCCATTACAGAAAACAGCTTCTCTAGCCAAGGTTGAAAGCAGCACTAATCTGTCTTTATAAATGTAAATTGTCTTAGTTTGCTTTCCATTGCTGTGTCAAATACCATGACCAAAAGCATCTTGAGAAGGAAAGTTTATGTTATCTTGCAAGTTGTAGTCCATCACATCAAGTGAAGTCAGGACAGAAACTCAAGACAGGAACCTAGAAGCAGAGACCGTGAAGGAGCACTGCTTTCTGGCTTGCTCAGCCTACTTACAGATCTCAGGACCACCTGCAGAGGGGTGACACTACCTACAGTGAGCAGAGCCCTTCCCACATCAACCATCAATCAAGAAAATGTCCCACAGGTTTGCCCACAGGCCAATCTTGTGGGGGACATTTTCTCAATTGAGGTTCCCTCTTCCAGAATGGCTCTGGCTTGTATCAAGGACATACATATTTAGAGGCAGTTTGACAACATGTCTATTTAACAAAACAGCAGTAATAGGTTCTCCCCTATGGCCTTCCAAGCTATGGGTTTTTGACCAGGTTAATAGTACCAGGCATGCGTTCCCTCCTATGGAGCAGGCCTCAAATTCAATCAGAAAGCAGTTGGTTATTACCACTGTTGCATCTTGCCTGGTAAAGCCATTTTATAGTGTTCAGGATTTATTTCTGGGTAGTACCTTGAATGACTTTTCTTCCCCAGTGGCCTGTATAGCACATTATGGCACTTTGAAAGATACACGCATAGACAAGTTTTCAGATAAGTTGTGGTTTCTCTGTGTCCTGCAACCAAAGTATGTTGGTTCTGTGGCAATAGAGTTTTACCATCTAGTTACAATGATGAGCCTCTGCATTTTTGGGGCTTCCTTGACCAATTAGTCATAGGGAGTTGATTTATGTTTACTAAGCTATCCCTTCATCTCTGGAGTAAAGACAACTTGGTCATGGTGGGTGATTTTTTGGATGTGTTCTTAAATTCAATGTGCAAATATTTTGTTGAGAATTTTTTTTGTGTGTGTGTAATTTCGTCACAGGCATCTCTGATTTTCTTGTTGTGTCTTTATTTGCTTTTGGTATCAGGGTACTAATAGCTTAGTAAAAAGAAGTGGGGGATGTTACTTCTTTCTTTATGGTAAGGTTTGTGAAGAATTAGTGGTGGTTCTTCCTTGAAGTTTGGTAAAATTCACCAGTGAATCTGGGCCTGAAATTCTTTTAGTTAAGAAAATTCACATTACTGCTTCAGACTCACTGTTACAGATCTGTTTACATTCATCTCACTTTGGCTTAACTTGTTGCATCTAGGAATTTATGAGTTTCTTTTAGTATTTCTAATTTTGTGAATGTATATTTTCAAGGTAAGACCTAATGATTTTCTGATCTTATTGGTAGCGCTGTAATGACTCCTTTTTGGTCACTTATTTTATCAATTGTCATCTTTCTTTTTCTTTTGGTTAGTTTGGCTAAGGTTTGTCAGTTTTATTATCTTTTCAAAGAACAAAATATTTTTTTGATTTTTTTTTTCCTCATTTCACTATTTTCTGCCCTAAAGATTTCTTTTCACCTATTGAATTGTGATTTGATGTGTTGTTCTTTGTGCCGGTTCTAAGGTGAATAATTGACTTATTTATTTGAGATTTTTCTGATTTCTTATGTAGGCACTTAGAGCTTTGCAGTTCCCTCTTAGGTTTGCTTTCCTTATATTTCAGGTTTTGGCATGTTGTGTTTTCATTTTCATTTGATTCTAGTAATTTATTTTTTTTTCATGTCTTTATTTCTTCAAGGACCCAGTTGTTTTTCAACAGTATGTTATTTCATAACATAATTTAGCCTTTCCTGTGGCTTCATGAATTTTTTTTTCTCTGCAGTTCAAAGAATTTCTCAAAGTTTTTCTATAGAGCTAGCATGGTGGTCATAAATTCCTTTAGCCTATTTTTATCATGGGAAGATTATAATTTCCTTGAATTATCATAGGTAGCTTTGTTGGGTATAGTAGTATGAGTTGGCAGTTTTTCTGAATTTGAAATAAACCTATTCAGGCCCTCCTGGCTTTTAAGGTTCCATTGAATAATCTGTTGTTACTTTAATGGGCCTGCCTTTATTATAGTGTGGTGTTTCTCTCTTGCAGCTTTTAGTATACTTTCTTTGCCCTGTATATTTGGAGTTTTAATTAATTTGACAACGTGAGGTTCTTTTCTGGTCTTGGTGTAAATGCCTATTGTATCTGGATTGGTACCTCTTTTCTTAATTCTGGGAAAGTTCCTATTAGGTTTCTTAAAACTGTTTTCTGTGCCTTCTAATTAGAACTAGATTTTCTGTCTTCCATGCCTACTCATAGATTTAGTCTTTTTAGAGTGCCAGTTGTACCTTGGAATTCCTCCTGCTACCTATTTTAACTTTGCTTTGTTTGATGGTTTCAGTTCCTCAACCTTGCCTTAAGCACAGATAATCTGTTCTCTCCTTGATCTGTTCTATTTGTGTGACTTTTCATAGAGCTTTTTATTTGACTTTGTTTTTTTTTTTAATTTCCAACATTTCATTGTTTTTTTTCTCAGTATTTTTCCTTACTGAATTTCTTCTTCATATCTTATCCAGGCCCTAGCCTTCCTCATTTCATTCAGCTGTTTTGCATTCTCAATCAGGAGCTTGTTTCTTTGATTTCCTTGGATATAATTATAATCATTCTTTGAGCTCTCTCTCTGTGATTTCATTTAACTCTTGCTAGATACCATTGCTGTAGGATTAGTAAAAATTGGAAGGATAATTTGTGTGTGTGTGTGTGTTTCTTATGTCACTGTGTTTGAATTTTTGTATGTGATGTTATTCATTTGCTATTTTTTTTCTATCAGTTGTATTCTTTCAATTGAAGTATTTGCAGTGTTTTTGTGGGACTTGGATGTGGTAGTGTTCAGTGTGTAGTTCAGAAAATAGTTCCCCAGTTAGGAGCTCAGGGTGCTAGGTATAAATTATGTATTACTTCTTTATCAGGATATAAACTTCAAGATAAACCACAGTTACTTAATATTATCATTATGGAGAAACTAACTAGCCAGTTAATGACAGTGGTCCCTTTGGCTTCCATAACTGCTAGAAGATGAATAACTAAGGATAGTGTGGAGTGTACTCAGATTGTAGTTAATAAAATTAGGAATGGTAGGGAGGTAGAGTAGGTAAGGATAAGGATTAATTATTTGTCTTAGTTAGGGTTTCTATTGCTGTAATGAAGCACTGTGGCCAAAAAGAAAGTTGGAAAGAACTCATTCTGCTCATATTATATTGCTGTTCATCATTGAAGGGAGTCAGGACAGGATCTCACCCAGGAATTCAGAGGCAGGAGCTGATGCAGGGGCCATGGAGGGGGGCTGCTTAGTGGTTTGCTCCTCATGGCTTGTTCTGTCTGCTTTCTTATAGAACCTAGGACCACCAGCCCAGGGTTGACATCACCCACAATGAGCTGGGCCTTCTCCCATCAATCACTAATTAAGAAAATTCTCTGTGGCTGGCTTAAAACCTGGTGGTATGGCAGTGGTTCTCAATCTGTGGTTTGCGACCCTTTCATAGGGGTTACCTAAGACCACTGGAAATATCAGATATTTATATTATGATTCATAAGAATATTAAAATTAGGTTATGAAGTAGCAATGAAAATAATTCTATGGTTGGAGGTCAACACAACATGAGGAACTTTAATAAAGGATCACAGCATTAGGAAGGTTGAGAACCACTGTCTTATAGGGACATTTTCTCAATTGAGATTCCCTCCTCTCAGATGACTACAGTTTGTGTCAAGTTGACATAAATCTAGCCAGCACAATATTAGATTTATTGTGAAAAGAAAAAAAATCAAGGTGTATAATGTAACTAGAATGTGAAAATTGTGGTACTGTTAAGGGTCCACAAATAATAGAGGTGGTTATATCTATGGAATGTTGTAATTAAGTAAAAAGAAGAGGTGATAAAGATGAAGGAATAAGAGGAGGCGTTACACGAGATGTGGGAGAAAAGTGTAGTAGAAACTGCTGTATATTAGACTGGTGGACTTGAGCAATATACGAACAAAAGGAGATCATCACAAGATATATATGCAAGAGTGGAGATTAAATAATAGAGAATAAGAAATAAAAAGAATGTTTACGGAGAATTGCTGGCACAGCTATGCTGAGTTGAGAGGTAATGTCTTCTGATTCTTCTGGCTCTAGCTCCTAGGTGTGTAAGGGGCAAGTAGGAACTGTTGGTCTCTGCAGCCTCAGTGTTCTTGGGGTTCTGGCATGTAGGGCATGAGAGATTTAAAAATCTTTCATGTTAGTTACCTTGGATTTCTGCATTCCTTTATGGCAGTTTTCTTTTCTTTTTTTACTTTTTTTAAATTGATATTTATTGAGATCTACATTTTTCTCTGCTCCCCTCCCTGCCTCTCCCCTCCTTTCTTCAGCCCTCCCCCAAGGTCCCCATGCTCCCAATTTACTCAGGAGATCTTGTCTTTTTCTACTTTCTACTTCCCATGTAGATTAGATCTATGTAAGTCTCTCTTAGTGTTGTTGTCTAAGTTCTCTGGAATTGTGGTTTGTAGGCTGTCTTTCTTTGCTTTATGTTTAAAAACCACCTATGAATGAGTACATGTGATAATTGTCTTTCTGGGTCTGGGTTACCTCACTCAAAATAATGTTTTCTAGCTTCATCCATTTTCCTGCAAAATTCAAGCTTATTTTTTTTTCTGCGGTGTGGTACTCCATTGTGTAAATGTACCACATTTTCCTTATCCATTCTTCGGTCGAGGGGCATTTAGGTTGTTTCCAGGTTCTGGCTATGACAAACAAAGCTGCTATGAACATAGTTGAGCACATGTACTTGTGGCACGATTGAGCATCCTTTGGAATATATACCCAAAAATGGTATTAGTGGGTCTTGAGGAAGGTTGTTTCCTAATTTTCTGAGAAATCAGATGGCATTTTTCTTGTCCTGAAGGTTGCCCTAAAATTTAATTTAGTTTTTTGATAATTTCATTTGTTCATATATAATACATTCTGGTTACTTTCTCTCCATACCAGCCCTATCATCCTCTTCCTCACCTGACCCTTTCCACATTTATGATTTTTGGTATTGTTTTGTGGCCCAGTTAGTTTAACCAGGGAATATGTGTGAGCATTGGAGCCCAGTGGGATGACTAGTAGGTACATAACTGAAAGGCAGTGACTATTCCTTGATAAAGCCAGAGTAATGGCATAGGCTTCCCTGGGCCTCTCTTTAATGTATGCCTGGCTGTTGATGGACCCGTGCTTACACAGACTCAGTATAGTCATGTGTGGTTGTGCAAGTACATGATTGTGATAGCTGAGTATTGTCCTCTCCCAGAAGACCAGAAGGTGGTCTTGGTCTTTTTTAAAATTTACTTCCTAAGAGATAGACTAGTATAATGGACTTGAGAATCAGAAGTTTGACTCTTGGTTCTGCTAAAGACAAGGCTATGACTTTGGATACATAATGGTATAAACAAAGTACCTCCTTCACAGGAGGATTAGATAAGTTACTGTGTTTATTACACACACTAGTGCACAGTGCTAATTTATATCCTGACCTACTTAGTGTACTTTTAATTAAAATGACAAATGTTTCTTTTTCTTCTGCAGATTTATGGTGGATTGTTTTCTGAAGATAAGTGTTGGTACAGATGCAAAGTCCTAAAAACCATCAGTGATGATAAGGCAGGAAATATGTATTCATGTTTTTGGGCTTAAGGTTTTAAGTTTATTTTGGTTCCAAAACTTTTTAAAATATGTAGTTTTAAAATTATTTATTTTTGTATGTACACACATATGTACGTGAGCACAAGAGCGCCACAGTGAATAGCATTTGTGAGGCCTGAGGGCAACCTGAGGAGTTGGTTCTTTCCTACCACCATTGGGTCCTGAGTTTGAGCTCAGGTCATCAGCTTTAGCAGCAAGCATCCTCACCTACTAGGCCATCTTGCTGGCCCTTGATTCTGAAACTTGGTGCTTATTGAGTCTATTATTGCTTATTCATAGTGATAATGTCTAGTTTAATAAACTTAAAATTTATGAAAAAAATTTCCTGCTAATATGAAAAATTAATTTCTTAAAACTAGATAAGACTCAGGAATATTCTTCTGAATTTAAGTTTCTGTACAACCATCAGGTTGTCTAAAAACAGGTAGATGGTACAGTGGTTAAAAGCACTGGCTGATTGTCCTGAAGATCTAGGTTCAGTTTCTAGCACTCACATGATGGGCTTACAACCATCTGTAATTTCAGTTCTAGGACAGTGCCCTTGTCTGGCCTCTTTAGGCAACATGTACACACATGGTACACATATATACATACCAACAAAATACCCATATACATAAATAGTAATTAATAAAATAAGAAAATTAAAAAATAGAAGTTAAAGTTTGTGGGTTATTTTTGCAGATTAGTTGGCTCTTTAAGTCCTACTCTTAATGGTTAATTGTAAAATAACTTTTAAAGTTCATCCTATTAACATTGATGAATAGAAAAAGAACATTTATTTGATCTTGAAGTTAGTTGTATTTTGAATTTGGTGTCAAATATTAACAATAAAGATTGGTTTTCCATTTGTAATCCTTAAGCTAAATGTGATCAATTCTTTTGTGTCAAGCTGTTTTATTTCTTACATTGAAAGCTTGTTAAGATTTACTTGCATATTTTTGTTTCACAATTTCTTGCATATATAAAAATCGACTTTGATAATATTCATCCTTCCCATTATCCTGTCTTACTCTCCTCCCACTCCTGCCAACCCTATTTTTTTTTCTTCTCAACAAACACCCTCCTCAGGGAGATAAGATTCTTCAGCAGAGTTGTTTGGGGGCAAAATATACATTGTGAGATCATGGAAACAGTTCTGCAGGCATTCCTTAAGTAATTTTTCTACATCTGTTTTCTAGACCTAAAATATATTTCACAATGTATGTGTTTGGAAAATATTTTTTCTTGATAAATGCTAAGTAGAACAATTTAATGATTTCTCTGATTGGTTTGTGTTTTAAAAATATCATTTAATATTGCCATAGATGTTTTGTCTTTGTAAAACTGAATTTTCTAATATAACCTTCCCCATAATTTGACAGTTGAAAAATATTTTGCACTTGCCTTTTGGACTGACTAAGATTTTAAATTAAGGCACAAAATGATGATTAACTTCATAATATACTTTTAGAAAGTTTTTAAAAATTAAAGAAAGTATGTGTATGGGAGTTATCTCTCTGCTTGTATGTATGTGTGTTGTGCATTTGCAGTGCCCACAAAGGCCAGAAGGCGTTGGATTCCTTGGGACTGAAATTACAGATGGTTGTGAGTCACAATGTGGGTGCCAGGAACTGAACCTGGCTCTTCTGGAAGAGCAGCCAGCATTTTTAATTGCTTTGCCATCTCTACAACCCCAGAAGGAGTAAATTAAAATTGATGCAGGGCTGGAAGTAAGGGTGAATTTGGTCAGTTTCAAGATCTAGCCAGAGTGGGTTTAATTTTGTCAAATTTTTTTTCCTGTGGAAAAAACAGGCTTTACTGTTTTTAATTTAAATTTAAGAATTTAGATTGATTTTTAATATTAGCAATTAGAAAGGATCACATTATATCCTCATGTTTGTATAAAAATATCAGTGGTTAAAAAAGACAAATGGGACTATGGAAATTAGTCCCAAGTGCAGTTTTCTTTATTTTTGAGGCTGTTTATGAGGCATTAGTCACTTGAGGTAGTAACATTTATAGGTCTTGTTAACAGATTTCTAATCTAGGTTCAGTACTACTGTTTGCCTTTTGAATTTTTTTTTCTAGTGTCTGGTGAGGTACATTGACTATGGAAATACTGAAATTCTGAACCGATCTGACATAGTAGAAATTCCCCTGGAGCTGCAATTTTCTAGTATTGCCAAGAAGTATAGACTTTGGGGACTACAGATCCTTTCTGGCCAAGAAGTTACCCAGTTTGATCAGGCAAGTCACACATTTAAATACTTTTGTTAATGTATTATACTTGAAACTATATACATGAAAGCATATGCACCTTTAAATGTCATTAGTTTTTTTTTTTAATGTAAAAGCTTGTATATTTTGGTGAAAAAATACTAATTATAAAATAATTCAGGATTACAATAAAGTTTACAGTAGAATACTTACCTCATATGGTCAGACCCTGGGGTTGACTCCTGGTACTTACCAAACAGACAAATGAGCCGGGTGGTGGTGGCACACGCCTTTAATCCCAGCACTCGGGGAGGCAGAGGCAGGGCAGATATCTCTGAGTTCGAGGTCAGCCTGGTCTACAAGAGCTTGTTCCAGGACAGTCTCCAAAGCCACAGAGAAACCCTGTCTCGAAAAAAAAGAACAAAAACAAAAACCAGACAAACAAAAAACCAACCCAGCAAACAGATAAATGAGCATAAACACATAAAAAACAATTATATATTTGTTCTCCTATTTAGTAAGTAATCATTCTTAATGATCACATAAGTGATTTTATATATAAGTGAACAAAACAAATGTAAATGGTTTCTTCTGTAAAAATTTAAAGGAATTGTCTTTTATATGGCAGAAATTCTGTTAGCATTGTTTTTGTGAAGATATTAGTAGTTTGAATTTTTTACAAATAGTATTACAAATAGTCAGATTTATGTTTTAGGCAATGTGATGGTAGCTGGCACAAACTAGAATAACCTGGAAAGAGTCTCAATTAAGGAATTATCTAGATCAAATTGCTCTGTGAGCGTGTATATGCGGGCCTGTTTTGATTGCTAAGTAATGTGGGACTGCTCAGAGATTGTGGGCAGTACCAATCCTTGGCTAAGGTCTCTTGAATGATGCAGTACAGGAGATAGCTACATAAGAGCAAGCAGGCAGCATGGGGACATTCGTTTCTTTCTACTTTTAAGCATGATTGTGGTGTTGCTGGCTGTTTCAGCCTCTGTAACTTCCCTGTAGTGTTTAATCTAACTTGAAATTATAAGGCAAATAAACCCTTTCCATTCTGTTTTCCTGGGAGATGCAACACAGATTTCTACTCACACCACATAGAGATCCCATGACAGAGCAAACGGAGCATGGTGCTCAGCCTGCAGGCAGCTCAAAAGGTTAGAGTGTCTTTTCCAGGTGCCTCAGTTGCTCTAACCCTCCACGAATCAGCTTGGGTGGTTTTCCTTCTAGGCAACTGTTTGTATGTCAGAGTCTATTTTGCATTTTTTTCTTCTGAGAGTCTTCTTTGTAGCCCAGCTTTTCTGAGTCTTTGTGGCAGGTGGTTTTATCTCAGAGACTTTGCAGCCCTGCTTCCTCTTCTGAGAGGGACTGTCTTTTATTGCTTACTCTGGCAGGAGGGGTCCCAGTGAATCAGGTCAGTTTCAGTGACAGCCTGAACCCCCCCACCCCCCCACCCCCNACAGGGTTTCTCTGTAGTTTTGGAGCCTGTCCTGGAACTAGCTTTTGTAGACCAGGCTGGCCTTGAACTCACAGAGATCCGCCTGCCTCTTACTCCTGAGTGCTGGGATTAAAGGCACGCGCCACCACCGCCCGGCATGAAGCTATTCTGAGTTGATTACTTTTCTGTTTAAGGAGTCTTCTTGCAGAATGAAATATTTCAATTAACCAGGAAAGTGTTACATAACACTCCCCACCACTTTCTCTAGCTCTTAAATTCTTTCAGCCCCCTCTTTTGCAATGATCACTGGGCCTTGGAGGGGTTGACTATAGATGTCCACCAGTGGCTAAGAAACAGGCTACCCTATCACAGTGACAGTCACCGGATCTCAGGAGCGTCCCCAGTGGTTACTCACAGGAAGGTAGCACATTCCTGGTACTGGGGTTTTTATTTAATAGCACTAGGGTCTCTGGAGTGTCCTTTTTTATGCATGTAGGGTACTTTTTTTTTTTTTTTTTTAAAGAATTAACCCAGCCCCAGTAGGGTTGTAAGGTAGATAGAAGTACCATTTTATCTGGTTGTTTCTTTAGTGGCTTTCCAAATATGCAATACAGTTAGGGGTTAGCATTATGTTATCTATAGAGCAAGACCTTTTCCAGAAGATAAATAGGACAAGGCATTGTCCTGAACTACTGTCTCATAAGATAGTAGGGTTACAGAGATAACCTTGGTGAAACACCTGAATGTCTGTTGTCATTTTGTTCTCAGAAAGTGTCAGGTGATTCCTAATTTCACAGTTAAGACGATACAAAATTTGAACATTAGCAAGCTATAATACAGCATGGAAAGATTTCACCGATTTGTATCATTTGCTTCCTCCACAGTTTGCTTCCTCTGCAATTCAGGGTTGAGTCTAAAGCTTGAATAGGAGGTGCTAACTTAATTAGTTCTCTGTAATCTTCACACCTTTTACACATGCTGGAGCTTTTCCTGGGAGCCTCCCTACATTTCTCCACTTCTCATCAACTCAGTGGGCCTGACTTTATCTGCTCAGACCCACTTAGGGCCAAAGGTGAATGGGGCCCTGCTGCACCTGCTGGTTCCCAGGGTCAGAGTGGCCCTGAGTTAGCATGGTGTCTGTAGCCTTCCCAGTCAACATACCTGACTGCTGGGGGGAGTTCCTGGCTGGGCAAACCATCTCCACCCCTTGTTTAACCTTTTGCTGGAGGGAAATGTATCCTCCTTAGTCTGCAGGGGGTTGGGGAGGTGGAGGTGTATGGAGGAGTGCGGGGAGTGGTGGTGGGCAGATTACCAAACCTGGGACAGTCTTAATCATCTCCTGTATTTAATTAAGGACACCTCTGTGAACTACTCCTCAGGCAGAAGCTCCTTAGCATACAGTGTGGCTTTTTATCACCTTTTTCCTCAGGAACTCCAGCTCCACACAAATCCTGCCCTTTGTCTTTGAGAAGCCCAGACAGACCTCTTCCTTGCCTTTACCCTTTAACTATCTCCTCTCAGTTGTCCTACCCCTTTCTGAACTCTCTTTACATGCTGGTCTAAGTCACTGAGATCTGCTAAAGCCCTTCCTGCTTTATAAAGGTCTTGCCCACCAAAGGACTCAGCAAAACTGCTCAAGCTCCATACGAGTCTTGAGGTCCCTGCAGGATCAGCCTTTTCTTTAACTCTTCTGTGAACATGGTTCTATGGGACTCAGTGAACTGGCTTCAAACACAGCTTCTGTTACTCCTAGTTCCCTCAATAGCATCTGTCCTCCTCTATGGTACTCTAGTTACTGATATTTATGGGGACTTCAGAGATAGCCAAGCGTTCCTAATGTCTTGAGTTTTGAGTAAACGATTTGTAGTACCTCACATTCTGTAATTTAAAATCCTTAATAAATAAATTTTGAAATTATTTTACATTTATTGTGTGTATATGTACACACACGTGTGGGCATGCATGTGGCACGGCATACGTAGAAGTCAGAAGGCAACTTGTAGGAATTTTTCTCCTTCCACCATGTGGCTTCTGAGGATTGAACTCAGATTGTCAGATGTGGTGGCAGACTCTTACCCACTGAGTTATTGTGGGCATCTGTTTTGTGCTTTGAGATTCTACTTCTTTTTCTTTGATTAAAAATTTTTTTGCCTTTTAAAGTATTTTTAAGTTTTGTTGGACTCCTTTTATAGGTACCAGAAATTCTTTATAAAAAGAAAGCTACTTAGAACATCATTATAGCTGATGGTGGAGACTCATGCCTTTAATCCCAGAGCTTGGTCTACAAGGTGACCTTCAGGATATCCAGAGCTATTGAGAGAAACCTTGTCTTGAAAAACAAAACCAAAACTAAACCAAACCAAACCAAAAAACAAAACAAAACATTACATTTAATTAGAGCCAAGATAGTTCAATCTGCTAGGTTAAAAAATTATTCTAGGATATTTAATTAATATTCATTAAACATTTATTAATATGGTTAAATACTAGCTTTACTTCTAGAAAAGAAAATTTTCACAAACATTGGAATAATTCATGCCTATGAAGATATATATTTTTATAAGTCAACAACAAGGTAAGACCCCCCCGTATACAAATTTTAGAAAATAGAAATATGCTTGGGAGCAATGAATAGAAACAGTAAGTGAGAAAATGTTAATGTGGATGGTTTATGCTTTTCCCCCTTATCTTTCCTAGGGCAGAACATTTTTGGGGAGCTTGATTTTTGAAAAAGAAATAAAAATGAGAATTAAAGCAACCTATCAAGATGGAACAGTTATTGCTCAGGCTGAGTATGGCACTGTCGATATAGGGGAAGAAGTGGCAAAGAAAGGATTTGCAGAAAAGTGCAGACTAACCTCTGGCATTGACGTCTGTGAGGCAAAGAAACCAGATCCTAGTCAGCTTGCTCTCAGGAGCCTCAAGAACCCTATCCCCTTGTGGGGGCGCAGATCAAACCAGTCATCCTTCAACAGGCCGAAGGGGCAGTTTAATGGGAAGTTGACTCTTGATGTGAAGCATGAAACTAATGCAGGAAATCACGTGACATTTCCAAAGTAAGACGGGGTTGTCTTAGTTTTTCCTAGGGTTTCTTTTGCTGCAGTGAAACACCATGACCAAAAAAGAAGTTAGGGAGAAAAGGGCTTATTTGGCTTACACTTCCATATCGCTGTTTATTATGGAAGGAAGTCAGGACAGGAACTCAAAACAGGACAGGGTCCTGGAGGCAGGAGCTGATGCAGAAGCCATAGAGAGATGTGTTGCTTTCTGATTTGCTTCCCCTGACTTGTTCAGCCTGCTTTCTTACAGAATCCAGGACCACTAACCCAGGGATAGCACCACCCACAATGGGCTGGGCCTTCTCCCATTGATCACTTATTGAGAAAATGCCTTACAGCTTTTTCTCCTGGAGGCTTTTTCTCAACTGAGGTTCCTTCTTTGATGACTCTAGCTTGTATCAAGTTGACACAAAAGCAGCCAGGACAACTGTGGTGCTGTTTTAAAATTTTAATTGATTTCAAATTTATGGTAGTGGCCTTTATAGAACTCTGTAGACTTTTGGAATTCTTAATAGTGCCTATGATTTTGTGATCTTACATAATTTCTGTTTTTTTTTCCCTCATCAAATGCTTATCCCGCTCTTCTTTAGTATTTTCCTTAAAAACCAGTTTGAAAATAAAATTGTTCTTGAATTGTTTAAAGTTCCCTTGCCAGCTTTTCATTCCAATTCTTTTGAATGCCTTTATAAGAATAAAAATTACCCAGTATTAAAATTATTCAAGGAAAGCCCAGAACTTAAGATTTGAAGTTGGGGCTGGAGTGGTAGCTCAGTAGAATACATACCTAGTATGCATAAGGCTCTGGATACAATCCCCATTCTTTTAAGGGAAGAAAGGTTAAATGTTTTTCCTCTGGCTTTAAGAATATTTTTCACATGCTTAAGGAATCTTTGGTGTGAAAACTTGTGGTGAGATTTAATTGCTCTGTAAGGAGTTTATTTCTTTAAAAATATTCTTTCAGCATTTTTTTTTTTTGTAGTGTTGTAGGTTCAACCCAAGGTCTAATGCTTGCAAGGCATTTACTTTACCAATTGAACTTCACCCTCAACATATATTTTTAACTATTAACTGATCGAATAGTTGTTTATACTTCTCATGTATGGTATGTTGGTATGTTTTTTTCAATTTATCTATACCATGTAATTAAAAGATCAGAGGAAGTAGCATATCTGTCATCTCAGGTATACATAATTTGAGCCACTTTTTAGATAATTTTTAATTATTTACTTGAGGCAGAAAGCCAGACTAGATATTCAAATATACCAACATATTATTTTAAAAATATTATTTTATGTTTGTGTTTTGCTTACACTCATGTCTCTGCACCACATGCATGTCTGGTGCCTTCAGAGGCTAGAAGAGAGGGCCTGGCCTTACTTCTGTTACTTAGCTCTGGTTGTGAGCTGCCATGTGGGTGCTGGTAGGGAATTGAACCAGGGTCCTCTACAAGAGCTTCCAGTGCTCTTAACCACTGAGCATCTCTCTAGGTCAGTGCTTCTCAACCTTCCTAATGCTGTGACCCTTTTCTACAGTTCTCTTGTTGTAGAGATCCCCCAGCCATAAAATTATTTTTATTGCTACTTCATAACTGTAATTTTGCTATGAATTGTAATGTAAATACCTGATGTTTCCCACGAGGTGACCCCATGACAGGGTTGTTGAGTCCTCAAGGGATCGTGACTCACAGGTTGAGAACCTCTGTTCTTGCTCCAGTATGTTCTTAGAGCCAAGCCATAATGTCATAGCAATTTGATGGATTTTACTGGTGGTTTAGGAACTAAAACAAATAAGGTGCAAGGGAGGAGGGAGAAGAAAAAAACTGACACAGAACTGTTTATTGTTTATGTTGTTCTTTGGAACTGATAGTGTTAAAAGGAATTTGGAAAATAAGAGAGTGGAGGCATTGTATTTGAAGTATACACCAGTTAATAAAACCTAGTTTTCGTTAAAATAATTTGTATTTTGGTACAGAGTCTCACTGTGTAGCCCAGACTTCTGTCAAACTGCATGTAGGTGAAGGTAGTCTCAGGTTTTGTATGCATCCACTTTGGCCTCCTAAATTCTAGGATTTCAGGCTTTTGCTAACATGCACAGCTTAAATTAGTTTTTAATGTTGAATTAGGCAGTAGTTTTAGTGTCCACAATTAATTGTAAAATGTATTATAAAAGTCCACGATAATTTCAGTTTTTGAGTTCCAACAGCTTTAGCATACTTTTAAAAATGAACGAATTTGTTTTTAACAGGGAAAATTTGGCTGCTGGTGACTTTAATTTAGGCTCTAATGTCAGCTTGGCAAAAATTAAACAGGACCAGAAACTAATTGAAGAGATTGAAAAGCTTAAAACAGAGAAAGAGGTTCTTCTAGAAAATTACAAGGCATTAGAAATGAAAGTTGAACAGACTGCTCAGGAGCTCCAGGTATGTCAGTGGCTTGTGGTGAAGAAAGTTCTCCTATGAAATCTGTGTACTTAATGTTTTTATTTGTTATTTTGTCACTCTGTCTCCATTCTCTTTTGATATTTATGTAAGGAGAATTTCTTATATTTTAGGCTAACTATGTTTATATTTCATTGGCTGTTTGAAATTTAAGTATTTTTCATTTATATTTTCTCTTATGTTCTTCAATTTTATGTGTGTGTTCATTGTATGCAAGTGCATTTACATGTGTGTGGTGGAGGCCAGAGGTCAATGTAAGATGTTTTCCTCATTTCCACTGTAGTTTTTTTCAGACGAGCTTTTCACTGAACCCGGAGCATGCTGATGTGACTGAACAGCAAGTCCCAGTCAGGTCCTCCTTTTTTCTGCCTCACCAGTGCTGGATTGCAGATATGTGCCACTGCTGTGCTTGGCTCTTTAATGTGAAGCTGGAGACCTAACTCAGGTCCTTATGCTTGTCTGGCAAGCACTTTACTGATGCAGCCAGCTCTACAGCCCCCAAAACCTTTTAAATTATGGAAAATCTCAAAACATTCCAGAAAGAGAGATATCATAATCCCTCTATTGTGCAGCACCATTTTATTTTACAGTCTTTGGTTATTTAGTCTTTTGTTAAATCTGTACTTCATATAATGTTTCAAAACAAGCCCCACTAATAATATCTCATATTCTTAAGAATGTGTCTATTTTCTGTGCATGGTGGTACATGCACACCTTTAATTTCAGCACTGAAGAGTCTAAGGCGGGTAGATCTTAATGAGTATGAAGCCAACTTAGTCTGTATAGCAACCTTCAGGCCAGTTATTGCTACAAAAAATAATATATATCTATTGCTAATAGAAGAGGATGTTAAAGAAACTAAGAGTTGAGTGTGGTAGTGCACACATTTTAATCTCAGCACCCAGGAGGCAGACACAGGTGGATCTCTATGAGTTTGAGGTCAGCTTGGTCAGCACTGTGAGTTCTAGGCCAATCAGGGTTACTTAGTGAGACCCTGTTACCACCATCACCAATGCCACCACCTGCACCACTACCACCACCTCTACTTCCTCCACTTCCTTCAAACAACTACTTCTAGGTACAGGTGTCCTGGGTTAGATCCCAGCCCTCCTCAACTGAAAATCAGCCAAACTATAACCATATTACATAGTTCATAAAAAATAAGTAGTGGTTGCATACATCTTTAAAATTTATCCCTTTCAACTTGGGTCCCAGACCTGGTATTAGCTGGATGTCCAACAATTCCATTCAGTTCTGACACTAACATTTTTTTTAAACCCTTAACATTTTGCTAGAGTCTTTAACTGAACAGTCATTTGAATGCTCAAAGTACAATGTCCTAATTGGTTCTCACTAAGATAGTATATTTTTTGTTTCAGCAAGAGAAAACAACTACCATGGATCTGACTAAGCATTTAGAAAGTACTCTGAAGACATGTGTAGGAACCAGGCTGAAGAATCTGGCAGCTAAAGTGGAACTATTGAAAGAAATAAGGTACCTTAAAGCAAAATTATGTGTATTTTTTACAGTTACGGTTATTGAACCCAGAGTTTTGTGTATACTAGGTAGATTCTTTACGATTGAGCAAAAATGTCAGCTTCAAAAAATATTTTATATGTGGATACATGTGTGTTTGTGTGCATACATGTGCATGGGTACATGTGTAGAGGCCAGAGACAACTTTGAGTATCATTCCTTAGGTGCTTTCTACCTTGGATTTTGAGACAGGGTTTCCCACTGTCCTGAGCTCACCAGTTAGGCTGTTGTGCTTGGCCACTTGAGACCCAGGATGTACTGATCTCCATCCCATTAGCACTGGGATTACACTGCACACCCCTCGGCCTAGCCTTTCAGTGTGGGTACTGAGGATTGAAGTTGGGTCTCCATGCTTTTGTGGCAAGCACTTTCCCAACTGATCTTTTTTAGACCATCCCCATCTATATTACACATACATGTAAAAATTGTGTGTATACTGTTTTTGCTTTTGAGGTTTAATCTTTGGATTTTTATGACTTCAAAGAGAAAGTTTCAAACCTTAGATTAATTTTATAGAATCTTTTGGTCAGTTTTCTGTTCTCACTTAAAATTATAGTCGTAAATTCATCTTTGAGAGTGAAATTAGAAACAACCCTCTCTCCTTACTTCAGCTTCTAAGCGGTGATTTGAAGGAGAGCCAGCATGTTAACTCTATTTGAGGTCTTTTTTTCAGTTTACTGGAACTGAAGATTTTTTAAATTAAATTTATTTATTTCACATCCCAGTCATGTTTCCCCTTACTCTTCTTCTCCCAATTCCTCCTCCCAACTCCTGTTAATTTCCAACTCCCCAATCCAGTCTTCCTCCGTTTCTGTTTAAGAAAGGGCGGGTTTCCCATGAGTTTCAATAAAACATGACATATCAAGTTGCAGTAAGACTAAGAACTTCCCCATGAGCAAGGTGACCCACTAAAAGGATTAAGGTCCCCCAAACCAGTAGAAGAGTTGGAGACAACCCCTGTTCCCACTGTTAGGAGTCCCACAAGAGGACCAAGATACACAACTGTAACATGTATGTAGAATGCCTGGGTCAATCCCAATCAGGCTCCCTGGTTGTCCGTTCAGTCTCTTCCAGCCCCTTGAGCCCAGGTTAGTTGATTTGCTGAGTTTTCTTGTGTCCTTGACCCTTTTGGCTCCTACAGTCCTTTCTCTCCCTCTTCAGGATTTCCCAAGCTCCGCCTAATGTTTAACTGTGGGTCTCTGAATCTGTTTCCTTCAATTGCTGGATGAATATTCTCTGATGACATTTGGACTAGGCACCAATATATGTGTATAGCAAAATATTGATAGGCACAATATTACATTGACATTACATTTTTCCTCTCTTGTCGTATTTGGTTTTATCCTAAGACTCTGGGCTACCCAGACTGTGTGTCTGGTGGTGTTTCAGGCAGAGTCAGGGGTGGGCTTACTCTCCTGTCATGACTTTTAGGCTAGGCTGGTCATTCTTTGACTATTATTTCAGTCTCTAGCCTAATCCTTACTTAACCCAGCATATCCCATAGGCAGGACAAACTGTAGGCCGAAGGTTATGTGGCTAGGTTGGTTTCCCACTCCTTCCACTTGAAGTCTTCTTACCTGGTCACAGATGTCCAGTTCAGTCTCAGTATCTGCTGTTGTTAGGAGCCATAGCTGGGGGGCATCATTGTAGATACCTGGGAGATTCCCTCATGCCAGGTTTTTACCTGACCCTGAAATGCCCCCTTTCTAGTAGTCTCTTTTAGTACTCTCCTCTCCATTCCCCACAACCTGGTTTCGTTCCCATTCTTACCTGCTCATGAAATCTCCTCTGTCTCCACTTCCCAGGGAGATCTGGGACCCCCGCACCCTGTGAACCCTCCTTGTTATCTAGTCTCTATGGGTCTGTAGATTGTAGCATGGTTATACTTACTTTACAGCTAATATCCACTTATGAGTGTGTACACACCATGTTTATCTTTCTTGGTCTGGGTTACCTCACTTAGGATAATTTTTTTCTAGTTCCATCCATTTGCCTTCAAATTTCCTGATGTTCTTGTTTTTAGCAGTTGAGTAATACTCCATTATGTAAATGTACCACATTTTCTTTATCCATTCCTCAGTTGAGGGACATCTAGGTTGTTTTTAGGTTCTGGATTTTACAAGTAAAGTGTCTATGAACATAGTTGAGCAAGTGTCCTGGTGGTATGATTGAGCCTCTTTTGGATATATGCCCAAAAGTGGCATAGCTGGGTTCCTTGGTAGAAAAATTTCCAGTTTTCTGTTTTTCCTTGACTTTCTTTTAGGGATTTATTGATTTCTTCCAATTTTTTATTTGTCTTTTTTCTCAATTTCTTTAAGGGATTTTCAGAATTTCCTCTTTAAGGAGCTATGTCATTTTCATAGTTATTTTTAAGGTTGTTTTCTTGTGCTTCATCTGTGTTAAGTTGTTTAGGTTTTGCTATCATTGGATACCTGGGCTTTGGTGATGCCATATTGATTGTGTTCTTACAGTGACATTTAGACATTTGGATTTGGCATGATTATTTGGCAAGGTGTTGATTCCTGTGTTTGTCTTTGTGGGATGGGTGTTTTGTTTCTTGGCTTTTCTTTCTTCTCTGGTCTTCTGGTCTAAATGGCCAACAGTTCTAATGACTGGTAAGTCTTCAGATCCAGTAGGGTGTTTCCTCTGGTATTTTTTGAGGCCTGGGGTCCCTAGATCCAACCTTGTCTCTGGTAAAGCTAAAGTGTTCTTCTGAAGTTATATACAAGGATATGGAGCCTGTGTGTGTGTGTGTGTGTGTGTGTGTGTGTGTGTGTGTGTGTGTGTGTGTGTGTGTGTGTGTGTGTAGGGTTTAAGTGTTGGGGCAGGCTGGGTTGGGACACGTGGATGGTGAGTAGTATCTTGCCTGGGGTCCGTGACAGTGAAGGTGGGACTCACTAGTCTGGTCCTACTTCACTATTTGGAGTGGAGCCCATGGGAGGGAGTGCAGTCTGGGGTTGTAGTTTTAAGGAGTATTAGTGGATGCTGGGGCAATATCTTACCTGGGATCCTAGATCCAGCATGGCCTCTGGTAAAGCCAAAGTCTTCTTCAGAAGTTGGCTGGGATATGGAGCCCAGAGGAGAGTGTGCAGTCTGGGATTGTTTGGCAAGCTTAAAGGGGTTAGTGGGCAGTGTATTACCTGGGGTCCCTAAGACCAGTCTGGCTTCCAGCCCAGTTGAGGGGCTGGGGTCTCTAGATCTGGCCTGTAAAGTCAAAGTCTGCTTCTGTAGTTAAGACTGGAATATGGAATTCAGGGGAGGGGCTGCAGTCTGGGATTGTTGGGCAGGTTTTAAGGAGTTTTAGCTGGCAGTGAGCAGTGTCTTACCTAGGGTCCTTAGGACCACTCTGGTCTCTGGTAAAGTTGCTGGGGCTGTGGGCCCTAGTGTGCAGTCCAGGGAAGGGGATTGAAAGTTTTATTAATATGAATTTATTATATTTTGTCTAAAAAGTGTTATTTGAAAATGTGAAGAAAAGGAACTAATTAACAAGTCTTATACAGCATTTATTCAGTAGTTCTCAAAGTCTACGTTAGAATTTGTAGGTTTTTGTGTTAATGGGAATTATGTTATTGTTAGACACAATTTGTCCCTCTTTTCTAATGCATGGATTAAATAGTTGTTAAAACAATCTAATTCTCTTTTTCATGCTGTATTCTGGATTTAAAACCAATGATTCGGCCCGGTGGTGGTGGTCCACGCCTTTAATCCCAGCCCTCGTGAGGCAGAGGCAGCGGCACATGGATTTCTATGAGTTTGAGGCCAGCCTGGTCTACAAGAGCTAGTTCTAGGATAGCCAGGGCTGTTCCACAGAGAAACCCTGTCTTGAAAAACCAGAAAGAGCAACAACAACAACAACAAACCCCACAAACCCCTAATGATTCATTTTCAACCTTTATTTTGATGTTGCCATGAATGCATATACTGCATGATGATTTCTTCCCCAGTGGAAGTGTGTATTCTCCAGTATAAATCCCTCACATAATATACGGTCTGTTGGATAATTTGGACTCCCAGAGTCTAATTAACTTGTGATACAATACTAAAATTCAGGTGTCTGTATTTGCTCTGAGTCAGACTTGAGCCAAACGACAGTGTATTTTAATTCATTCTTGAGGAAAAAACTGTGCTATTAGAATGGTGGCCATCTAGTTGGGTGCTAGAAAAAAAATATAGATGAAACTTGTTGGTTTTGTAAACTTGTTGGTTTTGTTACCTGACCTCTCTGATTGCTTTGTTTATAGATTAAAAAAAAAACCAAGCAACTCAGCACATACTGGGTAGAAAGGACTTTGCGTATGGCCCTGATAAACAAGACAGGCGATGTCTAAAATTTTTTAAATTTATAAATCTCATTATAGAACAGAAGTTAAAGGTCCTTTTGATATTTTAAAATCTGTAGATTTTGGATTTTTTTTCTCCAGACATGGTTTCTCTGTAGCTTTTGGAGCCTGTCCTGGAACTAGCTCTTGTAGACCAGGTTGGCCTCGAACTCACAGAGATCTGCTGGCCTCTGCCTTCCGAGTGCTGGGATTATAACCCAAGATTCCTAATGGAAAGATAGTGCCCCAAAGACAAGAAAAGCTCATGGCAGTAAAAACGCTTTTAGGCTTGTAGAGGTAAAGTAGCAGCAGGGTCTGTGTTAATGGTGTCTTGCAGGAAAAGAGGTAGGATCCACTAGCATTGTGAACCAAAAACTCTTATAAAAGATGAAGCTGAGACTTCTTGGCTCTGCAGAATTACCTTTGTGCAGTTCTCAGGTGGTTGAGCTGTCAGTGTTTCTGTAATCCCTTCAGTACCCTTCCAATAAATCCTTTCCAAACACTTCCATTCTCTTGCTTGCAGCTAAGAACCCAGACAGTTAAAGATGTAGGTCCCAATAATCTTCAAAATGCTAAGGAATCTTTTAAAATAACATTTACCTGTGCTCACCAGAATGAAGTTCCCATGAAAGACTTGAGGGAGCTTATTATCACTACCTTTGAAGCTTAAAGGACATAGAAATTCAACACTGGGGTAGAGTAAAGTGACAGAAATTGTTACTCAGGCTAAAAAGAACTTTATTCTATTGATGAAAGGTAATAATTCGTCATTAAAAAATAGTATTTTTTTTGAAAAAAAAAAAAAAAGGCATGCACCACCACCGCGCGGTGGAAGTCATCTTTCTCTATAAAGTTTTTTTTTTAAATTTATTTCTGTTATATATGGTATCATGTATCAATAGTTACAGTTCTATTGGAGGCTGAGGCAGGAAAAAAAAACCAGAAGTTCTGAGGCCAAACTGAGTAATATAGCAGTATCTTTTGCTGTTTTTTCTTAGTTTTGAAACACAGTCTCACCATGTAGTCCTGGTGGCCTGGAACTTGCTGTGTAGATAGAAGAGGCTCAGACTTCCAGAGATCTGCCAACCTTTGCTTTCTGAGTGCTAGGATTAAAGATGTGTACCACCACACCTGGATGACAGCAATATTTTATCTCAAAATATGTATGAAATTATTTGTTGCACACATTTTAAAAGATTTACTTATTATGTGCATGAATGTTTTGCTTGCATGTGTGTATGTGTACTACATTCAAGTCTGATGCCTGTGGAGGCCAGAAGGCATCTACTCCCCAAGAACTGGCATTACAAATAGTTATGAGCTGCCGTATGAGTGTTAGGAACTGAACCTTTGTCCTTTGCAAGAGCAAGCTTCTTAACCATTGATTGGCCCATCCCTCTAGTTCTACTCACAGATTTTAATTAGAACTTTGTATTGTAGTTACATGTGATATAAAGTTTTAAAAAGTATGTAGTCATAGACCAGTGTTATAAATAGTAACTTTCAGATGTTTTAGATGAATTTTTTCATATGAACCTTGCAATTTCTTGTTGTTTCCCCTTTTTATGTTTGTTTTTTTTTTTTTTACTAGGCACATTAACATTAGTATTCGTTTTGGTAATGATCTTTCGGATGCTATGCAAGTGTTGAATGAAGGCTCCTTTACTACTCTAGAATCTTTGAATGAGTTAGAAAAAATTTGGGCTGAATATAATGTGGCTCAGGAGAAGATCAAAACTTGTCTTGATGAGGTGGGTTAAGAACTTTGTCTCCTGTGTTTGTTTATTTTTTTAAAAATCTGTTGAAATTTTTAAGAAAGCAGAGGGTCTGACACTGTAGTGATACTTTGTTGTAGAGGAAGTTAGGGTAGGTAATTGGCAACTATATACATGATTAACAATTTTTTTCCTTTTCTGTGTTCATATTTAATATTCAACTAACTTTATATTTCCCTGGAAATCTGATAAAATGTTTCAACCATGTTAATAGTCAAGATTCTTTATGGTAAATATTCCTGAATGATAAATTGTATCTGCATTAGGAAGAACCATAAACACCTAATGAGTGTTCTTACATCTGGGTATGTTCTTCACAGCTACTAGAAGCTAAACCTGTAGAGAAGTTAACAGAAATACTGACTTTGAGGTCTCATATGGGGTTTTAACTAGGGCAACTTCTAAACCTGCTAACATTTAACGTAATTAAGGAGGTCCAGGAGAGCCCGTAAGGATAACAAATGTTTATTGGGAAACACAATAAGAAAGCTGCTGTCTTCCTCTAGTCTGCAATTACACTACAACAGGGACCTTGAGTTTTGGTCTGAGTAGTATGTTTTATGTTACTACAATTGGACTCTGACACATTATTATGTACTGACTAAGTCACTCAGTGTTGAGAGGTAGTTTGTATGAAGGAAGGAGGAACATGGAGACTGAAATCTTTCTAGGAAATTATATACTTTTTATCCCAAAGGAACAAGTTCATCATCGCAAAAATAATAGGGAAAAATGAAATTAACAGAATTGTTGAGCTTAAATGTTATGTTTTAAGTGTGATATTAAGCTTTAGAAATCAGTATTGTCCTTATAGGTAAATGTGTGAAAATACCTTATGTCTAATAGTGACTACTCTCTTTTCCTTCCTTCAGAATGAAGGTAGTATTTTGATCGCTAAAAGAAATGAAGTGCAACAAAACCTGTTCATGGCTGTAGATGTTTTTATTCTGGAAGTAGATGAGTTACCACTTGATAAACGCTTAAAAACGTTGCAGGTTTGAATTAAAATATATTAAATATACATTAAAATTAAGCTTATTCTTTAAGAGATTAAATCAGTACTAGCCTTGATATTTTAGATAGCACTGATAATTGTATCATTTTTTTCTTCTTTGCTGATTTCTAGTTTTTAATGGCATTAAAATTTATATTAACCTGTTTTATTATTTTTTTTCACACAATACATTTTGATCCATATTCTCCTCCACTCTGTTTTCCCAGATCCCTCACTATCCAATTCAATGTTTTTTTCTCTCTTAAAAAAAGATAGAACTCTAGAAACCATAACAAAAAAGCACACACAAATCTATGGAGACTGTTTTGTGTTGGTCAGCTACCCCTGAGCATGAGGCCTGCTCTGGAGTGTGCTTGATAAATCCAGTGTTACTTCTTTGGAGAAAACTGATTTTCTATCTCTTAGCAGATATCAGTTGCAAGTAACTTATTTGTTAGAGATGAGATTTTGTGACCAGTTTTCTGGGGCTTTGTTTGACTTGAATTTATGCAGGTCTTGTGCATGCTGCCATAGTCTCTGTGACTTCTTATGTATACCAGCCCTGTTGTGTCAAAAAATGCTGTTTTCTTGGAGTAACCTACCACCTCTGGCTCTTACAATCTTTCTTCTTCTTCTCAATAGATCACTGAGCCTTGAGGTAAGCCTTAGGGTTTTATAAAGATATCCCATTTAGGCCTGAGTGCTCTTGCACACTGTCCAGTTGTGGGCCTCTGTGTTAATTATCTACTGCAAGAAGATGCTTTTCTGGTGATGAAAAGAAGCTTTTCTGATGAGGGTTGAGCAGTTCAATGACCCATGTCATTAAGCATTGATTTATGACTATGCTCATTTAGCAGATTGGCAGTGGGTTTTCCCCTAGGATGTATGCTCTTTCTGGTTTTTGGTTTCTGGTTCTTGGCTTCATTAATTAACAGTGTTAGCTGTGGGTTCCACTTATGCAGAGGCCTTAAATCCAACTAAAAAGTGGTTGATTACTCCCATATTATTTGTGCCATTGTTGCTTCAGTATATCTTGCAGGCAGGTTGCTGTTATGCCTTATAAGGTTCATTGCTGGATGAGATTAATGATTACCTTTATTCTCTGGTAGCATGTATAACCTTCCAGTATCATGAATGCTAGTTAGTAGAGGTGAAGCTTTTAGTTGGGCACTATCTTTATTTCTCCATGTTTGCTGACATAAGTAAGTGGTATCTTCGGCAATAGGGCCTTAACATCATGTTGTGGAGGACAACAAATATCATTGGAAATAGCCTCCAATGTTTGTGGGGTTTGCGAGATCCCTTTTGACAATGACTGCAAGATGTAACCCATTTTGGGTTTAACTTGGTATAATGACATCAGGTTGGGGCATTGCCTTTCCCATTATATGGTAATACCGTTAAATTTCCTTTCATATATTTTAGGACACTTCTAGAATGTACTTATATGGATTTTCAAAAGGCCTCTATCCCTCCCCATATTCTCTCTTTTATTCTTGCCCTCCTTTTCTCTCCTCATTTAATCCTCCCATTTTAGTTTCCTCTTTATACCTTTATAACACTGTTTTCTAAATTTCCTTCCTTGGGAGATCCCCTTCTCCCTTCTTGTCATTAATGATCTACCTAACTTCTGGATATTCTAAATGGAATATCTAAACCTTAAACGCTAACTTCTAAATATAAGAGAAAACATGCAATATTTGTCTCTCTGTCTGGGTTATCACACTCAAGATGACTGTTTCTAGCTTCGTCCGATTACCTGCTAATTTAATAATTTTATTTTTCTTTTGATACATATATATATACATGTATATATATATCCTGCATGCCTGTACACACACCAGAATAGGGCACCAGATCTCTTTGTAGATGGTTATGAGCTACCATGTGGTTGCTGGGAACTGAACCCAGGACCTCTGGAAGAGCAGCCAGTGCTCTTAATCATCTGAGCCATCTCTTCAGCCCCTGTCTTTTATTTTTACATCCTGGTCACAGATTTCCTTCTCTAATTTCATTTTTTAGCAGTTGAATAATATTCCATTGTGTAAATGAACTAGTCTCATCCATTCATCAGTTGATGGACATCTAAGCTGTTACCAATTTCTGGCTATTATGAACAGAATATGGCTGATCAAATATTTCTGTAATAAGATGCAGTGTTTTTTGAGTATATGCCCGAGTGGTATAGTTGGATTTTACAGCAGATCTATTTCATCATTTTGAGGCACTTCCACACTTATTTCAATAGTGGCTTATACTAGTTTGTACTTCCATCAGCAGTGTAGAGTGTTTCTCTTCCCCCACATCCTCACCAGCATTTGCTGTCATTAATTTAAGTCATTCTGACTGTTGTAAGATGGAATTTCAAAGTTGCTTTAATTTGCATTCCTCTCGTGTCTAGGGACAGTGAACATTTTTGTTTAAGCATTTCTCGGTCATTTTCTGAGAACTCTGTTTAGTTCTATATCCCATTTTTAGTTGGGTTATTTGTTTTCTTGATGTTCAGTGTTAGTTTTTGTATGTTTTATGTACAAATTCTATATCAGATTATAATTGGTAAAAAATATATTTACCTATTCTGTAGATAGAGCTTTGCTAGAAGATGGTGTCTTTTAGTGTATAGAGGTTTTTATTTTAAGCTACGTGAGGTTTTATTCATTAATTCTTGGCCTTAATTCCTGAAGTATTCATTCTGTTCAGAAAGCCCTTTCCTGTACCAATGCGTTCCAGTCTATTCCCTACTTTTTTCTGTCAGACTCAGGGTATCTATTGAGGTCCTTGATCCATAGGTTGAACTTTGTACAGGGTGATAAATATTGTTCTATTTTCATTTTTCTACGTGAAGCTGTGTCATTTGATGAGTACACTATGTTTTCTACAGTATATTTTTGGCATCTGTAGGTGTGTGGAATTATGTCTTTGTCTTCCTCTTCTCATCCATCCATCCATCCATCCATCCATCCATCCATCCATCCATCCATCCATCCATCCATCTATCTATCTATCTATCTATCTATCTATCTATCTATCTATCTATCTATCTTTTTTTTAAGACAAGGTTTCTTTGTAGCTTTGGAGCCTGACCTGGAACTCGCTCTGTAGACCAGGCTGGCCTCAGACTCACAGAGATCCTCTTGCCTCTGCCTCCCAAGTGCTGGGATTAAAGGTGTGTGCCACCACCACCTGGCTTCAGTTCTGTTTTACTGATCAGTGTGTCTGTTTTTGTGCCATTATCATGTGTTTATTACTATAAAGAGAGAGTTTTTATACAATTTGAGATCAGGGATAATGCTATCTCCTGCAGTTCTTTAATTACTTAGGATTATTTTAGTTTGTGTGTGTGTGTGTTTTCTCATATGAATCTGAAAACTGCCCCCTTAAGATCTATGAAGAATTGTCTTGTAATTTTGATGGGGATTGCATTGAATCTGTAGATAGCTTTTGGTAGGATGACCATTTTTACTATAATAATCCTACTGATCAATGAGCATGGGAGATCTTTCCATCTTTTAATATCTTCATCAGTTTCTTTTTTCCAGTGTCTTAAAGTTTTTATCATAAAAGTATTTCATCTGTTTGGTTAGAATTAGCCCAAGATATTTTAGATTATTTGATATTTTTGTGAAAGGTGTTGTTACCTGATATCTTTTTCAGTTTGTTTGTCATTTGCACATAGGAAGGCTACTGATTTTTGTGAGTTGATTCTGTATCCAGTTACTTTGTTGAAATTTTTTTTTATATCAGTTGTAAGAGTTTCCTGGTGGAATTATTAGGGTGGCTTGTATCATATTATCAGTACTATCATATTATCTGTAAAGAAAGGTACTTTTGAGTTCTTTCTTTCCATTTTATATCCCCTTGATCTCCTTCAGTTTTCTTTCTTTCTTTTTTTTTTTTTTTTTTGGTTTTTCGAGACAGGGTTTCTCTGTGGTTTTGGAGCCTGTCCTGGAACTAGCTCTTGTAGACCAGGCTGGTCTCGAACTCACAGAGATCCGCCTGCCTCTGCCTCCCAAGTGCTGGGATTAAAGGCGTGCGCCACCACCGCCCGGCTTTTTTTTTTTTTTTTTTTTTTTTTTTTGGTTTCCTTCAGTTTTCTTATTGCTTTAGCTTAGACTCTTAAGTATACTATATTGAATAGGTTTGGAGAAACTGGTCACCCTTGACTTGTTCCTAATTTTAATGGAATTTCTTTGAGTTTCTCTCCATTTAAGTTGATGTTGGCCATGGACTTGCTGCAAACTGCCTTTATTACGTTATGGTGTATCTCTTGTATCCCTTATTTCTCTTTGACGTTTATAATGAAGAGCTATTTGATTTTGTCAAAAGCCTTTTTTTGCATCTGATAAAATTATCATGTGTTTCTTCTTTCCATTTTGTTTAAATAGTGGGTTACTTTGGTTGATTTACATATGTTGAACTATTCCTGTATCTGTGGGATGAAGCCTATTTGATCATGGTGAATTATCTTTTTTATGTGTTCTTTGATTCACTTTGCAAGGTTTTTGTTGAGTATTTTTGTATCTTTCTTTCTTGTGTCTATGTGGTGTAGGTATAAGGGTAACTGTGGCCTAGTGAAAATGGATAGGGAAATGTTCCTTCTGTTTCTATTTTATAGAGTAATTTAGGAGTGTTGGCATTAACTCTTTGAATGTGTCTGGTAGACTTCTGTGCTAAAATTATCTGACCCTGGGAATTTTTAGTTTGGGAGACTTTTAATGACTGCTTCTATTTCCTTACAGATATAGGTCTGTTTTATTTGCTTATCTGATCTTGATTTTAACTTTGGTAGGTGGTATATATTGATAAAATTTCTTGTTTTTTTTTTCAGTTTGATAGAGTATAGGTTTATACTCTGGTTTTTTTCTTGGTGTCTGTTATGTCCCCCTTTTGTTTCTAAGTTTGTTAATTTGAATATGTTTTCTTTTTAGTTATATTTATACCATTTTTAAGAGTAGGGGTTCAACATTATGATATTCTGTTTCTTGAATCCTAACACAGTGTTTAAATACTAACATTCTGTTAATTACTTTAACAAATGAATATTTCTGTCTTTAGGACTTAACAACTTCTTTAGAAGCAGTGTATGGAAAGGCCAAAGAAGGAACTAACTCTGAAGAAATACTTAGAAAGTTTTATGACTGGCAGTGTAACAAAAGAGAAGAGTTTGCTAGTATTAGGAGTGAGACAGAGGCTTCTCTGCAGCATCTTGTGGCATGGTTCCAGAGCAGTCAGAAGGTGAGCAGAGCTCCCAAATAGCAAAGTTTATGGAAGGAAGTGGGGATTGTATGTTTGTTCCAACTCTGTCTCTTCTGTTGTTCAATAGCTGACATTATCTACTTGTACCTATCAGAGTTAAGACTTGGTGGTCAAGATTTTTCATCACTTTTGACTTAGGCTATTTGTTTTATTATATTAAAAATCATGTTGATTTTGTTTCTGTTTTTCTCATTTCATTTGAATTGACCTTAACCACTAGTTTTCTTTCAGCATACTATGCTTACATATGTTTTTTCTTTTCATGTGTAATTTTACAAGGGTGTATCCTTTGTTCTTTTCCTGGAATTTTACTTTTCCTATTTTGTCCATGGTATAGCCTCATACTCCAGGTATATAGGCACAATGAATGTTAAGTGTATTAATTGAGATGTACCATGCTTTTATTTTTGCAAATAAGGTTTTTGATCTATCTTTGGGTGAGTCACTGACTTCAGAAGACATGATTGGTAATATTGATGAAATTCTAGAGAAGACAGAGTCATGTGTCTGCAAAGAGCTGGAGATATCTCTCATTGTGAGTAACAATGTTATTATTGTTTTCTTTGAGACAGCAGTTTCATTTGCTAGTTGGATTGTGTTAACCAATAATATGACTTCTCTTATTAGAATTAAGACTAACATTCACTTTCACTTTCTTCTTTATAGGCCTGCTTGAAACAGTTACACTGTCAAGGTCCATCCAATCCAATTCAGTTAGTGTCCTAATTCTTCACAGAATAATGCTTTCATTTTAATAGAATGTTTCACATTAAGGAAAACTAATGTTTAATTCTAGGAAATCTCTCCTTAATCTACATGGTTTGACTTTCTGTACAATTTGACTTCTGAGTACAACATATTGTTAGGAAAAGTCTTAAGACAGGCCTCTCTGCTGACACAAAGAATTCCAGTCAAACCAGATTAGACTGAATTTAAAATGCCCCTGTTTAATGAATGTATCACTCTCAAGAGGCCGGGAGGCAGTGGGGGAGGGGAAGACAGAGGAGAGAACCCAAAACCACGCGTTCCTTTTTCTGGGTGAGCTTAAGTAGCCTGTGGGAGGGGTCAGCGCTTGGCAGGATGGGAGTTGGAGTCCGGACCAATGCAACTCCCAGGCCAGTGGCTGGGGTGACTTAATATTACATATATCCGATGCATTTAAGAATATACGCATTAAATCTTGTGAAATTTAAATAAAATCTGGGCAAACTATACATAAATACATTAGAACACCTTTATTGTGTATAATCTATCTTGCTCTGTCAGTGGAAAATAAGTATAGGTGTTGAAGAGTATTTTGTAATCTAGACCTTTAAGCCTTGCTTACCTGGGACACTTACTCAGTTTTTCAGCCTGCTTTCCAAAGTCTCAGTGGTAATGTTTTTCATTTTCTTTCTTTTTTGAAAATTTATTTATAAATTAGGATTTACTGTAGTTCTTTATTATTAAATAGTTTTTGTTGGTTTTATAAGACTTGATTTTAGAAGTTGTTGGTGAGAGACAGTTTCTAAAAGTAACTTTAAAGTGTTGAAGTTTATATATTGTTTGTTCTTTTATGTTTAGAATATGGATTGTCCTGACATCCTTTCAGACAGCTTCAGAAATAATTTATAGTATATTTAGGATAGCATTTTGCCTATGAGCATCTTTGATTCTGTCTACAAAAAGATTTGAGAAATAATTTGTATTGGATATAGCAGTTTTCAAAGACATTTTCATTTTGAAGTTTATTCATTGTTACGAAAGGTTTTAATCATTTTGTTGTTCATGCAAATTCTTTTGTGTAGGAGCAAGGTGTTGTAGACAAGGAGATTATTTTAAGTACATACAGTCAAGTGCTGCAGAAGATCCATTCTGAGGAAAAGTTCATTGCCACTCTGCTAGCCAAGTACAAGGATAGTGTCGAGGTTGGATTTTGCTTTCTCTTATTGGTCTTATGAACTGATACTTTTTTTCCAAGTTGGTGAATTTTTCTCAAGTAGTTTAATATTCAGTGTGTTAATTAGTACTCTTAAAAAATAGTATAGCCATTGTTGCTTGGTATATAATTGACTTCACTATAAAATATGAATGGTGATTTTTATTTCAGTGAGTCTTGGAATAATTGAGTTTCTTCTTAGTTTAAATTTAAAGATATCTTTGTCATCATTTTCTGTGTAGCAGATTTGTTGTAGGAAATTTGCTATATATAGAAAGAAAAAACTGTTTTTAATACTTTTAGTGTAAGAGATCGTTAGACAGTATTCTGTGAATGGGCACATTTATCAGGTATGAATATACACATGTGCTTTGCAATGCATTGTCTTGTGAGCACTTTTGAAGGTATTTTCATAATTTTAGAGTATATTGTGAACATTTTGCCATGATCAACAATTCTTTACTGTCCTTTTGGATGTTTTCATTCTTACATAAACATATAGTTATTTAACCTTATCATATGTTGGATGTTGAAGGTATTTCCTTTTTATCATATAAATAATGCTTTAGAAATCTGAACATATCTTTATGCATTACTTTTCAGATACCTATAATTTATAATTTTAAAGTTAAAAGGAACGAACATTATTGAAACTTGATACATATTGTGAAACTACTTTTGAGAGGGATCATTTCAACTTAGATCCTCACCGTAAATTTCAGTTTGTATAATGTTGGTATAGTGTGTCTAATTTCATGCCTCAGTTGAAGTGGAGAGTATTTCCTTTGGTACTTTGAGCACTGAACCATAGAAATGTGGTCAATTAGGAAATTCAGTTGGTTGCATTGCCTTGTAGACAGTTACAGAATTTTCTTAATATTCATTCTGAACCCAGGTACTTGCAAAATAATGATGTTTAGTGACTGTTGTTTCATGTGTTTGAAAATAAGGTAATTCTTTCTCTTATATAGTTTAAAAATCAGATCATTGACTGTTTAAATAAGAGCCCCAGTGTGGATTACTTGTTGTCCATTAAGAAGACTTTGAAAGGCTTAAAAGCTCAACTGAGATGGAAATTGGTTGAGAAGAGTAATTTGGAAGAAGTAAGAAAAAAATTGCTTCTAGCTAATGTGTTTTTGTTTTTCATTTTGATTGAACTATTTCATAAAGCTATGTATAAATAAATACTCTCTAAAGCCAGAGAGCTAGTGTATTCGTATTTTTATAATGTATGTTTATCTTTTAAAAAATTACTTATTTTAATTGTATTGTTTAGTGTGTGTGTGTGAATATGTGAGTGTGTCTATACCCCTGTGACATGTGGATGTCAGAGAATAACTTGATAAGTGTCAGGTCTTTCCATCATGTGGGTCTTGAGAACTGAACTCAGGTCATTTGACTTAGAGGCACTGAACCATCTCACAGGCCCCAGTACTTTATCTTTTTATCTCTGTATATGGAAATAAATTTGAAATGACATTCATACTGAAAACATGTGTCCCATATAATTAAGTATTTAAAAAATTAAATGTTTTACATTGCTACCATGGTTTTTAGTAACACAAAAATTGTAGAATTAATTTTGAACTATTTTTTCCCCTATGAACTGTTAGAATAGGTCTGTTATAATACAAACCTACTACATTTAGGTTAGTAGGATAGTCTCCCATGGTTTCTTTGTGTGTGTGTGTGTGTGCACACATGTATGTGTGCTCACATGTACATGAAAGTCAGAGGACAACCTTGGGTGTCATTCTCAGGCACTGTCTACCTTTATTTTTGTGTTTGTGGAGATAGTATGTTACTGGCTTGGAGCAGTTAGGTTGAGCTCCAGGAATCCCTGTCTCTGCCTCCCTAGGGCAGGAATTGATGGGTCACGCTGTGAGCCTTTTTCCTGGAGATTGAATTTAGTTCTTTGACCTACAAGGCGAGCACTTTACTGTTTTCCCATCTCCAAAGGTAGAGTTTTGTGACAAAGTATTTTTAAAGATCATGCTCTTTTTTGTAAACTTATTTAACACTGGTTATAATATTTCTTGCAAGTTTTAAAAAATAATTTCATATAATAATAGAGCTGGAGGGATTAGGATTTTCTAATTTTGACTACACTTCCCTTTAGGCTTGAAAATAAACTAGTAATTCTCTGAACTTTCTTGAGGATTTATTTATGTACAGAAGAGATCTAAAGTATGTTTTCATACAACGTGATTGTCTCTTTTCCTCTTCTTAGCATGCAATTGGAAGCAAAATGGGAGCTATTTCATAACTAATTGCAGTTTAAGAGGTTTCTAGTTTTATTGTAGTCTAGGCTGTGCAGGAGGTGGTCTTTTCTAGTCTTTTCAACTTTTGGAGAAATATACCTGACGAGATTGGGCACATTCATTGTAGTAGTACTAGACATTGTAGACCTAATTTAATTTTTTAATGCAGTCATTCCTTTTAAGGTATCTTATTTACTAAAATCCCATTGAAGTCATTTGGAGTATTTCTGAATCACAGAATTTCTCATAGTAGATAATTTAGATTTTCACATCTTTTTGTTGTGTATGCTTTTAAAAACCTGATTTCAAGTAAAAATTTCACAGAATCCAATTCAGTTGCTGTTGTTAATTTTTATCTTCACATTAGTTCTTATCTTCAAGAAAATGTACAGGAACTTAAAACATATGCAGTAATTTTTTATGTATAATACCTTTTTTTATAGTTTTGGGGAAAGTTAGTGTTAGAATAAACAGATTTATTTAATGTTAGACGACCTGCTATATGTTAGGTACTGAAGGATGAATGCGAACCACACAGAATGATTTACTTTTCATCCAGTGCAATAAGCCTATTGACAACTTTTTCTCTTTGATATAGTCTGATGACCATGATGGAACTGAAATTGAGAAAATAAAACAAGAAATAACTCAGTTGCGCAATAGTGTCTTCCAGAAAATTTATCATGAGAGGGAGGAATATGTAAGTATTTGATTCTCTGAAATTTTAAAGTAGATTTTACTCAGGAATTTGAATTTAAAAACATAGACTTCATATAATCATGTACTAGAGGCATCATTGTCATAGCATTGTTTACATGAATTTGCAAATTAATTAAATATGACAAAATTTGAGACAGTTATACCAATGTGGAAATTTCAGATTATTATAAAGAAGAAAAAAATCACTTGTAATGTTCTCAGTGGTAAAAGTAGTAAGAAAAATTGAACTTCTTTATAGTTTTTTTCTGCTTGTTTTTGGAAATGAGCTTCTGCATAGTTTTTTGTTGTTTAAAGCATAAAGAGTCTCACAGATTAACATTAACACCCTTTAGCTTAACAAGCAATAAAATCATGGAGCAGCTTGATCTTCCTGAGTGATTGTAACCAGAAAAAAAAAAATCTCACCTTCGTTTCCACTCTACTCTTAAGTTCTATGGCCTTAGAAAAATCAGCCAGTCCACTTTTATTCACAATTGAAAGAATATTTCATTTTATGTCTGAGAGATATTATGAAGGAGAGTTAGTTAAGGGACTGTTGTTTAAAGTAAAAATATTATGCAAATAATAGACAAGTGTCCAGCTTTATTTACCAAATTCATGTAACTATGCATACCTTTGAATATTTGAATAAAATCTGGTAAATACTTAGAAGTTTTCCTTAGTAAATATGTTGATACATGACTTTGTAAATACTGTTTTCTCATTTGCTTCAAAGTGTATGTAGACTTTTATACTTACTTTTATCTCAAGACTTTTAGGATTGGCTTTTATGATTTTCTTCCTAAGTTAAATCATCATTATTTTAAAATGTTACTATGTTCTTATTTTTGAGAAATGAAAGTTTATTTTTAGAATTAATTTTTTTTTTTTGTTTTTTTCGAGACAGGGTTTCTCTGTAGCGTTGGTGCCTGTCCTGGAACTAGCTCTTGTAGACCAGGCTGGCCTTGAACTCCAAGAGATCCGCCTGCCTCTGCCTCCTGAGTGCTGGGATTAAAGGCGTGTAAAAATATTTTTATCTTACTTTGAATATGAACTAGCTCATGTTTTGCTTGATAGTTCTTGAAATACAAGTAAGATTAAGGATTATGTATTTTATTAGATGTAGGAAGGCATACGGTAATATATTTTCCTGAGGAGCAATATACCACAGTTGAATACATATTCATCTACAGTAGAAATACTTTCTAACTTTAGGAGAAGCTGAACACCTTGACGCAGAAATGGTTTCCTGAACTGCCTCTGTTATACCCTGAAATCGGATTACTTAAGTATATGGTAAGCTTTGTTTCCGCTGAGAATTGCCACCATGCAGAGAATGTAAAAGCCTAGTGATGTTCAGATCATGTCAGTGTCACATCTGTAGTATCTTTTCTATGAAAATACTCTTGATAAATAGTTTAAAGGATTATTAGAACCTTTTTCTTGAGGCTGTCTTAAAACAGGTAGTTTAAAGTAGAGAGGTTGATGTGAAGTTTGGTTTTCTTGGCAAGCAGGACTCGAAAGCCAGGAGATTAGCATATTAAATAACTTGAAGAATTGGGAAACTAACTCTCTGAGGAGAATCTATATATACCCTAGTGTTTTAGATTGCCTGGTGGCAACAGAGAACTAGATGAAACACCATTGTTTAGAATTTTTAGAATTGCTTCCTAGTAGGGTTCCAGAATTCAACATGTACAAGTTCCTGACATAAAGTGGCATAATATTTGTATATGTGTTGTATATGTGTTTTTTGTTTTTGACTTTTGAGACAGGGTCTTTTTCTTTTTTTTCTTTTTTCCTTGTTTGGTTTTTCGAGAAAGGGTTTCTCTGTGGCTTTGGAGCCTGTCCTGGAACTAGCTCTTGTAGACCAGGCTGGACTCGAACTCACAGAGATCTACCTGACTCTGCCTCCTGAGTGCTGGGATTAAAGCCTGTGCCACCTTGAGACAAGATCTGACAAGGTCTGAGCTAACCTTGAACTTCCATTCTTCTTCTGACTGTCCTGTAAGGTCTAGCATTACAGGCTTGAGTGACCATATTCCCACTTTTCCACTATATTTTTAAAACATATGTAGAATACTTGTAATACCCAGTAAAATATGTGTTACATAATTAATTAGTAGACAATGTTTTGTGAGTGCATAACAAAAATCTGCAGTTTTGTTGCAGATAAAATTTTATTTTGAATATTTCCATTTCACAATTGATTGGATACAAGGAAGCAGAATCCACAGATATAGATGCTAATCATGTTTGTTTATTGAGATTGTCATTAATGCATGGCCAGGGATTTAATTTAGGCAGAGTACATGCTTGGCATGCATAAAACCTTTTGTTCAGTTTTCCAGCATTCTGTATTTAAATGCAGATATTAAATAAAATATGTATAGTGACACTGATCTGCAGTGTCAGTACTTTGGAGGTAGAGGCAGGAGGATCAGAGTTGAAGGCCAATCTGGGCTACATGAGACCCTGTTGCAAAAAAAGTGTTATTAAGTTATGATAATAGCTAAAACATAATCTATAAAATAAACGTGTGAGTTTATTTTCATAAATATGTAAAGTGTTTTGGATCACAGTATGTGATCCAAGATTTCATCCCCAGATCCATAAAAATAAAGTACATTCTTTAAACAGTTGTTATAATGTCTTCCCATAATATATTTAAAAATGTTATGTAAGCTGGGTATCACAACTTACTATTAGAGTTTCCAAATTTGGGAAACTGAGGCACAAGAATTGCCCTTAGTTTGAATCTAGCCTGACTTGTGTACTGAGTCCTAGGATAGCCTGGGATACTAAGTGAGAGTTGTCTTAAAAGCCCAAACACGAATTGGGTGGTGGTGGTAGTGGTGATGGTACACACCTTTAATTTCAGCACTTGAGAATCAGAGGCAGGGGATCTTTGTGAGTTTTGGGTCAGCCTGGGCTACACAGAGAAACCCTGTCTCAAAAAACCAAACCAAACTTAAAAACCAAAAACCAAACCCAAGAAAAAATCCTTAGACAAACAAACTTAAAAATCCCCAAACACCAAGACAAACAATACAAAACCAAAACAAAAAAAAAAATGTGTATTTCTCCTTGATGCAAGTAGCTCTAGCTGTAGAGACTTTCTTGTGTCTGGTGACTGATTGTGTGTATAGCTATATGGAAGCTGAAATTAACTTACTAATTTCGTTGTAGAAGATTATAAGAGGTGCAAATCATGATTTATGGATGCCCCCAATGACTTTAATATGTTCAAGATGATTTTTGATGTATATTCCTAGAAATCCTTTGTACCAATTATATATTATTGAAATTTAATAACAACACAAACAAGAACTAGAAAGCAATCCTATAGCCTTCCTTGCCTACTATAAAACTACACTACAGTAAAACTTTGTCATTGTTTGGGTCATCTGTATTTTGAGAGTTCATGGGTTTAGATTCTCTGTCTTTTATAGACTAACCAATATTGCACCAGACTTCCTGGTCCTCTGGACTCTTATAAAATTTTTGTCCCCCTTTCTGTGATTGTTCCCTGAGCCTTAGGTGTATGAATTGTGTAGATGTAGCTACTAGAGCTGGGCACCCCATGATCAGTGTTTCTTTTCATTTTGACCAGTCGTGGTTTCAGTAATAATCTTTGCTGCAAAATAAGATCGTTTGATGTGGGGTGAGGGCTGTACTTATTGGTGAGTATAAGGATAAGTATTAAGAATACAGTTAGAAATTATAATGAATTGGAAAGTGGCAGTAGTAGTTTCATCATAATGTTCCAGGATAGCCAAAGCTAAACAAAGAAATCCTGTCTCAAAAAGCAAAGAAGGAATAAACAATCAAATCTACCACTAAAGAAAAAAATTAGTATTAATTAGTATTAATGTTTTACATTACATTTAATGTAAAAATGTTACAATTAAATTTTTTGAAAATCATTTTCACATTTAAGGATGTTAAGGAGGAGTAGAGGTGTTAGGATTACTTTATAACAGTCATAATATTTAGATTTCTCATTATTTTATAACTACCTTCAGTTGTCTTCATTTTAAGTTTTAGGATATATATGTGGTTTTTCAAGTAAGTTTTGGAGTTTCCTAAAAGCATGTCTTATTAACCTAAACGGGTACTAGCCATTTGGGGTACCAGCCCCTCAGACCCCTTCAAGTGTCCAAGATGGTGAAGGAAAAGTAACTAAGGGGATCTGAGGGGAAACCAGGTCAATTCACATGTAATTTCTCCTCAACATGTTTCTTTATTGTTCTCTCTTCCTTGTTCTCTATTCTAATTCTTCTGTCCTGTCTGTAATTACTTAGCTCTAATTTTTGTCTCAATTCTAATTCCAATTCTCTCCTGCATTCTTCTTCATCTTCTTCATTTTCCTATTTCTGCTAATTTCTGGGATGCATCTGCTCCAACTTCTGCTCCAGATTCTGTCCCAGCTTCTGTTAACTCGCTGTTCTTACCTAGCTATAAAGACCCACAAAATCTTGCAGACATAGAGAGTAACCAGGCAACCCAGTTACACAGACAAGGGAAGTTTATGGCACTTGGTCCATTGGCAAGCTCTAAGGGCCTTTTAGATCTGAAGTTTACACCATTTACTCTAAGCAGTTGAAACAAAGAGGAGACCCAAGCCTTTAAATTATCAGGTGTGAATCTTGATGCCTATCAGAGGCACCAGTGGAGGTTTGTCTTCCTTTGGGATGTGGGTAGATGGTTAATTGTTTTTCTTGAGAGTAAGACACAAGCAGTAAATCTCCTGAACTAAAATCAGTAAACTGCGGTGAAGGTGACTGTGAGGAGTTAGGAATCTTTCAATGCAAGATTAGGTTTAGGTCATCACTTTTCTTGTCTATAAACCAGGGCATGCCTATTTTTTTCTATCTATCTGAACAGCTATGAATTAACAGCTTTGGCCATGTAGTAATTCTATGTACTTGGATATCTGGGAATGTCTTAAATGGAATGCTTTTTCCTGGATCCCAAACACTGGCCAAATGCTTACTAATAAAGATAATTGCAGGAAGGCAGATCTCTATGTTTTCATTGAATAAAGGAACAAAGACCTGGTAGTGGGATGCAGGTTTCTAGACTGTGTAATCCTCTTCACACATAGCTACGGGATATAATCAGTAAACCCCAAATACATAGGGGAAATTTCGCCCAGTAAGTGATCAGATAGTGCTAAACTGTGGGAGATAAATCCCAAATTTGTCACAGATGGGGATAAACTATGGTGAGAAATATACAGCAAAAACAGCCACTTTATTCACAAGGCAATAATTCCAACTCAGTCTTCTAATACAGAGTCCCTGACTCTGATGGGTTGACCTTGTGAAATGAGGCTAATTAATTACTGAACGATTCTGTGACTCATAGCATAACCGTATTAAAAAGAATCTAAACTTTAGCCAGGTGGTGGTGGCACATGCCCTTAATCCCAGCACTTGGGAGACGGAGGCAGGTGGATTTCTCTGAGTTCGAGGCCAGCCTGGTCTACAAGAGCTAGTTTCAGGACAGGCACCAAAGCTACAGAGAAACCTTGTCTCAGAAAACAAAACAAAACAAAACCCAAAAAAACAAAAAAGAATCCAAACTTCATTTTTATTTTTCAGTTAGATTGATGATTTTCGTAGCATTTAATAATATGCCTCTGATTATATTGGTGATTTGAAAGCCTTAAGGAATTTTTTGATTGTCTAAACGTAATAAAAATTTGTGCCTAGAATTCTGGTGGTCTTCTTACTATGAGCTTAGAGCGAGACCTTCTTGACACTGAGCCCATGAAGGAACTTAGCAGCAAACGTCCTTTGGTGTGCTCTGACGTTAATGGGCAGCCAGTTCTCTTAAAGGTAATTTTAAGTTCTGATTTATGGAAGCTTCAGAAGTAGTGATGTGCAAGAAGAAAACAAACCCACTATTCTAAAGTATGTAAGTTGACTTGCATGATGATTGTGCTTGAGCTAATTTTGACCTTCCTCTCATTTCCCTAAGAGTACTTGATTTTCTTTTTTGGGTAAACTTACTGCATTTTGTTCAATAGCCTTTAAAAATTCTTGTTTTTTTCCTAGATGTTTCTTGAAAGCTTAGCTACGTTGCCAACACAATCTTGGGTTGCTTAATTTCTTTGAAATTTTCATTTTCAAATTTTTTATTCATTTTATATATTTATGTGTATAGTGTTTTGACTACTTGTATATCTTTGTTCTGTATGCATGTCTGGTACCTGTTCATACAGTGTGAGACTCCACGTGGGTGCTGGGATCCAAACTCTCCTCTTTCACAAGGACACCAAGTGCTCTTAACAACTAATCATCTCCTCAGTCCCTTAATTTCTTCTTGTGAGCTGAGACTGTGCATGAATTTCAAAGGGTCTTTAAGTTGGCCTTAGTTGCTATATATATGGGGATGTATAGTAGGCTACAGGTAGAATTACTTTTTTTCTTCCCATATTATAGTATTCAATGCACATAGAGAAGGTACTTAAAATAGAAAAATAGATACATGATGGAGGAAGGTCATTGGCTAATAAAGAAACTGGCTTGGCCCATTTTATTGGTTAGAACATAGGTGGGAGGAGTAAACAGAATAGGATGCTGGGCGGAAGAGGAAGTGAGGTCAGACTCTGCTCTGCTCCCGGAGAGACCCGACAGCTCTGCTCTCTGGAGCAGAGACGCCAGGCTCCGCTCTCCCAGGCAGCTCTGACCCAGGATGGGACCCAGGATGGACGTAGGCTAGAATCTTCCCGGTTAGCGCACCTTGGGGTGCTTACACACATTATTAGAAATGGGTTAGAACAATATGTAAGAGCTAGCCAATAAGAAGCTGGAACTAGCCGGGCCAAGTGGTGTTTAAATGAATACAGTTTGTGTGTTGTTATTTCGGGCATGAGCTAGCAGGCGGCCGGGGTGCTGGGGACGCAGCCCCGCCGCTCCTATTTCAACAGATACACTTTACCTTGCATGCAATAACCTATCATATTTAAGTTGGAATAATAAATTAGAATGGGATTTTAATGTTGAAATTGCCAATGTCTTTTTTGTTGTTGTTCAGAGCTATTCTGTGGATGTTGACACAGAAGGCAGGGTGATTCAGAGAGCAGCCTCCTATCATAGAGCTTGTGGAGATTCTAAGGAAGAGTCTGGATTACTGCCGTTGATATTCCTGTTTCTGTGTAAGGTAAACTTCTTAAGTTAATTCATTGAAGAAATGATTTTATTTAAAGGTAAGTTTTAAAGTAGTGATTTTTTTCTTGATATAAAACAAAAGTTAATAGAATCACTGTATAATGTATAATGGTTAATTGTTCACTTTGAGTTACATTTTCTATTTTGCTTCTTAGTCTGATCCTGTTGCCTACCTGATGGTCCCATATTATCCTAAGGCAAACCTGAGTGCAATTCAAGCTAGTATGCCTTTAACTTCAGAAGTAAGTAAAAACATTTTCAGGAATGCATTAAATGAGAAACTAACATCTAATATGTAACACCCTGTAGATAGAAGTTTCTGTCCTGCCTAGTCCTGCAGCCATTCTGTCCCAAAGAAACACAGAGGCTTATATTATTTATAAATTGTTTGGCATACTGCTCAGGCTTATTATTAACTAGCTCGTACAACTTGAATTAACTCATGATACTTATCTCTATTTAGCCACATGGCTTGGTATCTTTTTTCAGTAAGGCATTCTCATCTTGATTCCTCTGCATCCAGCTAGTAACTGCATCTCTGCCTTTCCTCTTCTTAGAATTCTCCTGGTCTGGTTGCCCCACCTGTACTTTCTGCCTTGCTACCGGCCAACTAGCATTTTATTGAACCAATACGAGTGACAGATCTTACAGTGTACAAGAGCATTATCCCACAGCAACACCTAATACTACATGTTCTCCTGCACAAATATTTGGCCTGCATTATTCTATTTCATTGTTTTATCAGCTCTGTACAAGGATTAAATGATTTGTATAGAACCTCTTCATTCAGAAGTAGAGCTGAAACTTAAAGTTTGGTCTTTCTGGTTCCAGAGCCCAGACTTAACAACCATTAAGCTGTGCTATGTGTAACTGCCTATGACAGTAGTTGATACTTTGAAAGTGGCAGCTTTAGATTTTATTTTAAATTTAGAGGAGGTTCTGATTCTTCCTATTTAGTAAAATTATTTTATTCTCTTCTAGATATGAGGTGATTATTTATAATTTAAGTTGCCTTAGGTTGTGTGTGTGTGTGTATGTGCATATGCATTTCATGTGCCTGCATGTGTGCAAAGACTACTTATGATATTGCCAGTTACATAGAGTATTACTTAACTTTTCTATTGCTGTGGTAGAATACCATAAGGAAGGCAACTTTAAAAGAAGCATTTAATTGGACTTAAAATTCCAGAGAGTATATGGTGGTGGGAAAGGTGTGAGCTCCTATCTTGAAAGAAAGGCAGGAGGCAGAGAGCACACTGGGGAATGACTCTAGTTTTTTTGAAATCTCTAGTCTGCCCTGAGTGATGTACCTCCTTCATTAAGGTCATTTTTTCTAATCCTTCTCAACTAGGTCTACCAACTAGGGACTGAGTGTTCAAACCAACATTAGCCTATTGAGGTCATTCTTTTTCTTGTAAAAGAAAGCATTTAATCAAGGACTTGCTTACATTTTCAGAAGGTTATTCCATTATCATCATGGGGAAAGCATGGTGGCATGCATGTGACTGGAACACATGTATGAGCGCTACATACATCCACAGGCTGGGGTGGGGGATGAAGGGAGGGAGGGAGAGATAGATAGATATGCTGGGCTTGACATGGGCTTTTGAAACTTTAGGCCATTATTATTTAAACAACCACACATAGTTAAGCTTTATCTAGCCTTTAATTCTTTGTCTCTGATATATCCTTAATTTGAAGGAAGCTTTACTTTATTTCTGGGACAATCTTAACAGAGACAAAATTTATACATGAAAATGAGTTGTCAATTTTCTAAACTTCATCTCTTTCATATATATTTATTTGTAGGAAGCTTTAAAAGTCATGAAAGGTGTTGCCCGAGGCCTGTATACATTGCACAATGCTAACATAATTCATGGATCACTTCATCAAAACAATGTATTTGCCTTAAATCGTGAACAAGGAATTGTTGGAGATTTTGACTTCACCAAATCTGAGGTAAAATACCATAGCTGTACTGGACAGAAACCTTTTAATAAATGGTTCAAAACTTCCACACAAAGTGGTAATGTATTGTAAGATCTGCACTTTCAGTTAAGGTGTGCCATGTTGTACAAATAGTATTTGTAACAATCATCTAGATTGTGATGAGCATTGTGTGTTTTTGCCATAAATACAGAAACAGTCTAACCTACTCAATGGCATTGACAACATTGATCATTATTTTTCTTTTCAGAAAACACTTGCTAGAAAACACATAAGAACCTCCTTCTGTTTGTGTGCCTTTCTCTCACAGATTAAATTCAGATATACATGCTTTTCTATTATTAATATATAAGAAGAAGACTGAGAACCATGGGTGTTTTTGTTTAAGTCTAGGTTCAGCTACATAACTTAATTTGGTGCCATATTATCTCCCAATAGGCAGTTTGTAGAGATAACAAAGTCCAGACAATTAAGAGAATGTGATACTCTTATTTGTATATGTGGAATACGAAGTCTAGAAATATAATCACAAGGGAGAAATTTCCTTTTTTTTATTTTTAGTTGACAAAGATGTATATGTTTATTATATATAGCCTGTTGTTTTGAAGTATGTGTATGATATGAATGGCTAAATTAACAATTCTCATTTAAAACACAACTTTATTGAAATGTAGTAGAAAATGTAGAATTCAGGTCTAGTTTTTAGCATATTCATAAAGTGGTGCCACTGTCTAATTCCAGATCATTTTTATCACACCTCAAAGTAGTTACTGATTAGCAGTTAATTTTCATTTCTGCTTTTGTTCAGGCCTTGGAAGCCAGTAATAAACTTTGTGTTTCTGGATTCACTTATTCTGTAATTTTATAAAAGTAAAATTAGGCAGCACTTGACCTTTTGTGAATCACTTTTGTTACTTGTGTAACTTTCAGAGTTAATGTATGTTGCTGCATGTTTAAGGATATAATTCTTTTTATGACCAAATGTATTTAATTGTATGCGTATGCAATACTTTGGTGTTTGTTTTCATTAGTGGATAGATATTTGGATTTCTACTTCCTTTGGTTTACTTAAGACAGGGTCTTACGGGGTAGTAACTGTTGGTTTTGAACCATCTTTGTAGCACAGGTCTTGAACTCATAGTGCTCTTCCTGCCTCAGCTGAGATTACAAGTCTGTATCCTCAAGCCTAGCTGTAGGCTTATGCTTCTCAGTTATTATGAATTTGTTATTATGAATTGTACCCTAACTAAAACATTAGTGTACCAGTTCTTTGTACAGATATTTTAGAGGTAAATAATGACATATTTCAAAAGAACTTTAAATTGAGAACAGAGGCATTCACACAAAGCCCTCAACTGTTTTGTCTCTAAAATGCTTACAATATTGTTTTTGTAGAGTCAGCGAGCTTCAGTGAACATGATGGTTGGTGGATTGAGTTTGATATCACCTGAATTGAAAATTGGGAAACCTCCTTCTGCAAGTTCAGACTTATATGCTTATGGCTGCCTTTTGTTATGGGTATGTTGCTTTTTTAAAAAAATCATCAGTAATTTACATACGTTTCAGAATGTAAATGGATAAGTATAGTGATTTTTCAGCCATTTTTCTGGATGAAGAATAATGGTGTAACTTTAAAAGTAAACTTTGTGGATATGGATATGTGTGTGTTATGTTTGTGTGGGAGTACACATGTACCTGTGTGTTTGCATGTAGGGATCAGGGATCAACTTTGGATGAGTTACTAGGAGTCATCTATTTGGTTTGTTGACATGGTCTGTCACTGCTGCAGGAGCTCCTTCCGCTCCTTTAGCCAATAGCCTTTAAGACCATGAAGCACATGCTGCGGGAGCTCCTTCTGCTGTCATTGTTTAGAGCTTGCCAAGTCCGCTAGGCTGGCTGTCCAGTGAGTTTCAGGGACCTGCCTGTCTGCCTTCCCCACACTAGGATGTATGTGCAGTCAGACCCAGGGTTTCTTTTCCCTTGGGTTCCGTGGTTTAAACTCAGGAACTCATTCTTGTGTGGCAAGCACGTAGCCATCTTTTAAAAAACTTCTTTTAAAAAAGTTCTTTTAATCATAGACTGTTAATACCCTTTTTACTACCATACACTTTCTATAATTTAGATGGATATATAGTCTTAGTTTTTTATAGTCAGTATTGACAGTGAAGATTTTATTTTATAGTAATGTAGAAGAAATTCATGCATGTGTGGAAAATAATGCTAAGTGAGCACTAGGTATATTTTTGCTTTTAGTGTATATTAGATGTTACCCATCACTTGAGAATTGAGTGATTGGGGACTGGAAAGATGGTTTAGTGATTGAGAATTTGAGTGGTTGAGTATTAGGAAGTTTATCTGTTCTTCTAGTGAACATTATACTGGCGCCTCTGGCCCAGGGATGAACAAATGTTTTCTATGAGGGGTCAGCTCATTGCACTTTCAGACTCTATGGCATGGTATGTGTTGTCAGTATGGAGTTATTCCGCTGCAGCACCAATGCATAAACAAAAGAATATGACCTGTTCCAATAGTAGTTTATTAGTGGATGTTGAAATTTGAATTTTATGTAGCTTTCATATCTTATTAAATAGTATTTCTTTGATTTTTTCCTTTAAATATTTAAAAATATAAGAACAATTTTTGGCTTATATTTTGTATGGAAAAACAGATTTGGGGCAGAAGTTATAGTTTGCCAGTACAGATGAGCAAAAGAAAGAACCATTCAATTTAAAAGCAAAGAAATGAAGCCATGTTTATTTGCAGATAAAATGATTAACAATGTACAATATTTTAAGGAATATACATAAAATCTTCTAAAACTAACATGTATATATCAAGGTAGCAGTTTTAACTTCAATGTAATTATCTTTTTTATATACTAGTAGAAAATAGGAAATTTAAAATTATAAAACTATGGCTCAGAGAGATGATTCAATGCTTATAAGAACACTGTTCTTGCAGAGAACTCGGGTTTGGTTTTCAGAAACCATATGGTGGCTCACAAACCATGAGTAACTAACATTCTAGGAGATCTGACACTCTCATTTGACTTCAGCATGCAACAGGCACATGCATTTCACACATGCATACATGCCCATATAGGTAATTATTTTGAACATATTTTGTTTTCTATATACTTGTTAAAATCTCTTCATAACTTTTGCCTGGTTTTAGATGGGTTGTGTTCTGATTATTAACTTTTTCTTCAGGTGAGTTCTTTAGGAGCTTTTAAATATGGGTCATATCGTCTGTAGATGGATAATTTAAACTTCTCTGCTTTTGTATCCCTTTTATTTCTTTTCTTGCTTTATTGCTTCGGCTAAGAATTTAGCACTGTATTGAATAAAAGGGTTGTAAGTAGACACCCTTATCTTCTTGATTTTAGAGAAAAATGCTTTAATATTATATAAAATAAAGTAGGGAAGTATAAAATATTCAAACAAGTATAGACTATTCCATCTAAACAGCTACAGAATTCAGATTCTTCCCCCACCCTGTAAAACTTTGTCTGTTCGTTTGTGAAGATATCAAATAGTACCTTCCAAATCACATCAGTTTTCATGCATGTGACATAATGTCACTATTTAACCTCCTGTAACTAATTACCTCTTTGGTTTGCCCCTTATCTTTCGTGTTACTTCTCTTTGATAATGCTATCAGGGTGAATTGCTGGAGTGGACTTGAGCTCCACAGCCAGATATTGGTCTGAAGAGTTGTATATTCCACATTTGTGTTTAGATTTTCTCAGTTCCTTATGTATTCAAGATAGTAATCCCATTTTTTTCTCTGAAGGCCATTGGAAAGTGAGCTCTTTTCTGCCCTTCCTACCAGGGCATCCATGACCACTGCCTAGCTGAATTCTTGCTAGCATTTTCCCATGTAGATTTGGAGCTCTTTGAATGTAGAAACTACCCTCTAGCTCATACCTGCTGAGCCTGTGTTTTCCCTCATTATGCATTTACTGTCACCAGAAGCAAACCTGCTCCTGCATGTGTAGGTGTGGGAGATGCTGGGGATAGGCATTTAGAGTTGTGTCTGGGACTCAGAGAGTGTAGGAAACAGCCTAAAGTTTGTGCTGAGGGAAAAGGCACAGGCAAGTAGTGGCCCTGTGTGCTCTCTGCCTTTGCCTTCCTGCTCTGCTCCTTGGCTCCTCCTCAGGTCAGGCTGCTTTTCTTTCAGCTTGCTTACATTTCCTGCTACATAGACCTGGGCTTTCCAGGTCTGTTCAGGTCCTAACCAGTTTACTGAGTCTCCAACTTCTCAATGTTATCGCTTATTCAGGCAGTGGAGATGGGGGAAGGCCTTTGTGGCTTGAAAATATAAAAATCCAGCTACACCACTGACAAATAATTTAAAAAGTACAAAGGCTCTTGTTTAGTATCTGTCTGTTGTACAGATCGCCGATCTCCTGTTTTAATCTGTATTTTCACAGATTGCCAAATGGAATACTCATGGAGGTTGCCATAATTTTCCTTTTCTCTTTTTGCTTAAAGCCCTACTGAAGAAAATCTCCCCTCCCTTTTTTCCTACTGTCTTGCCTGGTGCCCATTGTTAGGGTTCCTGTTTTCTTTTTCAGACCAGAAGTTCAGCATTTCTGCATTTCCCCTGGTCTCTAGCTGCTGTTAATACTGCATTGCTGTTCCTCTCCATGCTGTTGATCCCTACTTATAACCATCAGCCTGATACTTTATTTCATATTTATGGTGACATAGGCAAATGCCCCCACCAAAGGGGGAAAATGTGCAGTGGTATTTCTAATCTGAAATAATTAGGTAAAAATAAATGAAGAACTCAAGATGACACCAGTTGTATTTGTCTTAAATTCTGGTGTGTAGATGACAAGCAGAAGTGATAGATTGCAAGAAATGGCCAAATTTGTCCAGCACTGGGATTAAAGGCACACACTGCCTCATCTTTTGATGTTGGTGCTAGGGTCCTTATGTTTATATTGCAAATGCTTTGCAAGCTAAGGTATCTCTCAGTCTTCATTGGCACCACTTTTATTGATTGGGTCCTCATTTAAACCTTTCTGGTCAAACTCTCAAAGTTGTTCCCAGAGGTATGTCTCGTAGGTAATTCTAAATCATGAAGTTGACAGTGATATGCTGATTTTGAGCTCTTGGGCTATTCAGGAGTGATGCAGCTGGGTTTTATGGTAGATCTCTATTTATTGAGGATATCCATACTGAATTCCATGTACCTGGATTAGTTTATATTTTTCCAGCAGTGTGAAGGTTCCCTTTTGTCACCTCAGCACTTGCTGTTTTCTTAATGATTGCCAATCTGACTAGGTTGAGATGAGAATTTATTCTTTTTTCATGGGAGGGTTTCTCTGTAGCTTTGGAGCCTGTCCTGGAACTTGCTCTATAGACCAGGCTGGCCTCGAACTCACAGAGATCTATCTGCCTTTGCCTCCAGGGTGCTGGGATTAATGGTGTATGCTAGCAGTTTAGTGTAGTTTTAATCTGTATTTCTCTGATGGCAGATGGGGTTTGAGAGAGCCAAGGAGCCAAACCAATGCCATGCCAGGCTCCTAATAGCCCTGCCAGGGACCAGGCCCCAGTTTTAGTTTATTGGAACTGAACAAGCAGGATTTGGAAAGACCACAACTCAGGGACAACCAATAATCAGTAAGCACCCTGCAGCCTTATGCAATCTCAAGATAGCTAAAGATAGCTTCTCCCACTCTGTTGCTGGAAAGCCCCTAACCACTAAGGCACCAACCAATCCTATAGCAACCCGTAAACTTTTTGTTGAGACCCACCAATCAGCCCCCAGATTAACCTCCTCTTCCTGGAATTCCCCTGTTCTTGCATAAGGAGCCTGTGAGCTTTGCTTGGGGTCGCCATTTTACCACTTTGTTAGATGATCTGAGCCCTGCATGTAGGAATTAAGTGCTCTTGTTGATCGCATACATGTTTGGTGGTCTTTTATGGGATTTTTCATGGACCATAACAGGATTGAACATATTTTTAAAATGTATTTATTAGTTATTTGTGTATTACAGTCTTTTGATAACAATCTATTCATTTTATGAAACCTATTTATGGACTGGGTTGTTTGGTTTCTTGTTTACTTGGATGAATTCTTTCTGTGTTCTAGATATTAATCTCCTCTTAGACTTGTAGTTGGCAAAGACTTCTTCCACTCAATTATATATTAGTTTGCTTTCTTTTGCTGTGATAAACACCAGACTAAAAGCAACTTGGGGAGGGAATGGTTTATTATTTCATTTTATAGCTTACTTCCTTCATGAGGGAAGCCAAGACAGGAAGTTGAATACAGGAATTGAAGCTGAGGTCATGAAGGAGCACTGCTTGCTAGGTTGCTCTGCTTGCTTTCGTATAGCTTCCAGGACCACCTGCCCAGGGATGACACAGCCCACAATGGACTGGACCCTCCCACATCACTAATCTAGAAGATGCTCCATAGATTTGGCTATGAGCCAGTCTAATGGAGGCATTTCCTTAATTGAGGTACCTTGTAAGTGTTACAGTTCTGAGGGGAGAGGTATCCTGGCAGTTGGGAACCAAGGAATACCACAAAGTCACATCACACAACAAACCTCACACAAGAGATTTATTAGAAAAGATATAAAACGGTGACTGCCTCTTCTTGGGAGGGAAGCAGCAAAGAACTGAACAGGAGGCAGTTTTATATAGGGTTTCCTTCTGGGGCAGGCAGAGCTTTCTAGGGTGGCCTGGGATTGGAGGGATTTTGTTAACTGATCTTGGTGTGTGTGTGTGTGTGTGTGTGTGTGTGTGTGTGTGTGCGCGCGCGTGCGTGTATGCCCTGCCCCCGTAGGACAGAATTTAGCCACTCTTGAGGGGCTGGGAAAGGCCTTTTGTGAAGTCTGGGGTTGAGGGTCAAGCTGCTGACACCTCCAGAGGCTAGGAATGGTTTTATGGCCTGGAGTGAATGAGTGTGTGTGTGTGTGGTAGGGTAGCCAGTTTGTGTTTCAAGAGGTTTACAGTACCCTCTTCTCAGAAGACTCTAACTTGTGTCAAGGAAACAAAACAAAACAAAAAAAAAAAAAAACACTAACTAGAACATGAAAGCTATCTTTCTTATTCAAATAACCAGTTCCTTTTTTTGTGTCAAAGCTTTTTCATCTCATGAGGTCACCATTGTTAACTGTTGGCATTGTTTCCTGAGTGACAGGAGTCCTATTAAAGAATTCTTGCCTATACTTAGATCTTTAAGTATTTTGCCTACCTTTTGCTTTTTTGTTGTTGTTGTTGTTGTTATTTTTTGTTTGTTTCTTAGTTTTTCAAGACAGGGTTTCTTTGGCTCTTCTGGAACTTGATCTGTAGACCAGACTGGCCTTAAACTCACAGAGATCACCTGCCTCTGCCTCCTGAATGGTCAGATTAAAGACATGTGCCACTACTGCTGGGCTTTTATTTTTTAATCTGTCATTTAAAAATTTTTCCCTCCCTCCCTCCCTCCCTCCCTCCCTCTCTCTCTCTCCCCCTCCCCCTCTCCCTCTCCCTCTCCCTCTCCCTCTCCCTCTCCCTCTCCCTCTCCCCCTTCCTCTCTCCTCCCTCCCTTCCTCCATTTATGTGTTTTACTTGCATGTGTATCTGTATGAGCATGTCAGGTACCCTGGAACTGGAGTTACAGTTGTAAGTTGCCATCGGGTACAGGTCCTCTGGAAGAACAGCCAGTGCTCTTAACAGCTGAGCCATGTCTCTAGCCCCTAGCCCCCCCACCCCCCACATTTTTACTTTAAACATTTTCAGAGTTTCAGATCTTATATAGAGTTTATTTTTTTTCTGGGTGAGAGATTAGCATCGTTTTACTTTTCTGGGAATACATTGAATCATTAGATAGCTTTTGATAATATAGCCATTTTTATATGTTAAAACTTTCAATCCACAAGCATGGGAGATGGTTTAGTTTCTGTAGAGTTTAAAAAAATTTATTTGTAGAGGTCATTTACTTCCTTGGTTCAGTTTACGCCAAGGAGGATTTTTAAAATTATGAATGAGATTGTACTTTTTTCAAGGCAGGGTTTCTCTGTAGTTTTGGAGCCTATCCTGGAACTAGCTCTTGTAGACTGGGCTGGCCTTGAATTCTCAGAGATCCGCCTGCCTCCCAAGTGTTGGGATAAAAGGTGTGCACCACCACTGCCTGACAGAGATTTGTATCTTTTGGTTTATTTCTCATCTTGTTACTGATACATGTGAAGGGCATGTAGGGGGATATATGTTTATTTTAAATCCTGCCATTTAACTAAATGACAATGTTTATCAACTGACAATGTTTATCACATCTAGGAATTTTCTAGTGGATTATTCAGAGTCTCCTTAGTATGGATAGAATTATATCACCTGAAAATACACTTTTGACTGCATTTTTCCTTTCTGATTTGTATCCTTTTTATTTATAGTGCTTTTGCTAAGACCTTAAGCATTGTATTGAATAAGAGTGGGTAAAGTGGATATTTTTATGTTGTTTTGATTTTAGTGGGAGTGTACTGAGTTTTTCCACCTATGTAGTGTGACAGTGAATATCGACTTATATCACCTTAATTGTGTTGGTATATATTCCTTCTTAGTCTCTCTAGGGCTTTTTATCCTAAAAGAACGTTGGATTTTTGTCAAAAGCCTTTTCTGCATTCATTGAGATGATAGTCTCTGAGTCCTTTTATTACATTTACTGGTTTGAATATGATGAACCTTCCCAGCATGTCTGGAATAGAGCTATGGTGAGTGATCCTGATGTGTTCTTGAATTTGGTTTGTAAATTTTGTTCACTTTTGCATGGATGCTCTTTAGGTGTAATTTTCTTTTGTTGTTGTTGTGGTCACTAGTTTGGTTTGGGTACCCAGCAATCCTAGCTTCATAAATAGAATATATGGTACCCCTTTAATTTTACTTAGTGGAATAGTTTGGGAAGCATTGATATTAGTTTTTTGAAGATCTGCTAGAATTGCTTCTGGCCTTTTGGCAATACTCACATGTGAAAGTATATTTCAGCATTGAAGATATCTTTTGAGTTTTGAGGGTTTTTTTTTAAATGACTTCAATCTTGTATCTATTATAGTTATTTTAAAATTATTTATATTGACCAAGCGATGCTGGCACATGCTTTTAATCCTAGCACTCGGGAGGCAGAGGCAGGTGAATCTCTCTGAGTTCAAGGCCAGCCTGGTCTACAAAAGCTAGTTCCAGGACAGGATCCAAAGCTACAGAGAACCCTGTTTTGAAAAACCAAAAAAAAAAAAAGTTATATTATCTTGGTTTAATTTTTGGTAGGTTGTTTATTTCTAGAAATTACTTTTTTTGAGGTTTTCCAATTTAATGGTGATGGCCCTGGTTCTGTCCCAACTTGATATGCCAGACTTTGTTGACTTCCCATGGGAGCCCTTACTCATTGGGAGGAGTGGATGGGGGGGGGTAGAAGGGGGAGGAGTGGGGGAGAACTGTGGGTGGAATGTAAAATGAAATAAATAAATTAAATTTAAAAAAGCGTTCTATTAGTATTTTTGGTAATGTTCCCTTTTTTTCTGATTGTATTAATTTGGGTTTTCTCTCTGTCTTTTAGTTAGTTTAGTTGAGACTTTGCCTTTCTTATTTATTGTTTTAAAGAACCAATCTTTGTTTCATCAGTTCTTTTATTGCCTTTTGTTCGTTTATTTGTTTCCATTTGGACTATATTTTTGTATTTCTTTTTCCTTTCCTTTCTTATTTATTTATTATTATTATTATTATTTTTTTTTTTTGAGATAGAGTCTCACTTTGTAGCCATGTCTGGGCTGGAGCTTGGTATGTAAAGCAAACTGGCTAAAACTCAAAGAAATCCACCTGCTTTTGCCTACTAGGTACTGGGATTAAAGGTGTGCAGCACCACCGCACCTAACTTGACCTCATTTCTTTACAATTCTGATTTGTGTTTAGCGTGTTCTTTTTTCACCAAGGCCCCAATGCATATCATTAAATTATTTTTTTTAAGATAGCTGGTTTTGTTTTTAATTAATTAATTTTTAAAGAGATTTTGTTTATTTTTATTTTATGTGTATGGTTGTTTTGCCTGCATGAATCCTTGTGTACCATGTGCATACAGTACTTGTGAATTCGAGAAAAGGGTTTTGGAAGCTCTAGAATGTGTGTGTGTGTGTGTGTGTGTGTGTGTGTGTATTCCTTAAATACATAAATACAATTTACTCAGTCTGTATAAAGTAATCTGCATGTATATGGTATCAGGATTGATCATTTGATATTAGATAACCAATTGAGGGCTCTTCCTACACACTAACACAGAAGTGGAAAGTTCACTGGGCTTCGTCTCTAGACAAAGAACTACAGATAGCTGGAGAATGCTAAGAGTGGAATTAACAATTTTTGAAGGAGTCTTGTCACCCTAATTTTTCATGTTTCTTGTGTTTTTGCACAATTGGAGTTATGATATTGGTTGGATTTAAAAAATACCCACTTTCTTTTAGTGGAAGTATTTGCAAGTGTGTTCAAGAAGAATGACATTGTCAAAGGCTGAAGTGTCATTTTACTGTTAGACTAGTGTTCAGGCCTCTAGTCTCTAGTACTACCCTGAAAATAGACTACTCTTTGTAAGATCACTGTCAAAAGCTCGATTCCCTATGAACTTAGAATAATAGTCAATTAACCATCATCATTTAAAATTAATCCAGTTATGCCATGTTTTGTTGATACTCATGGGAGACCTGCCCTTTCCTAAACAAAAATGAAGGAGGAGTGGGTTGGGGGAAGAAATGGGTTAGAGGGAGGGACTGGGAGGAGAGATAGGAAGGGAAATGGTGCTGGGATGAAAAGTAAATAAATTTGAAAAATGTAATTAATCAAATAAAGGACACTCCATAGTACAGGGTATACTATGATGTTAATTACTGTGGGTTTGAGTGGAAGAAACAAAAGGAGAGTAAGACTAGTGATTAATATTGGATTGATGATGAAGGAAAAATAGTAGGAAGAATGTAGAAGCTAACTCGATTTGGGAAATAACCAGGATAGCTAAAAGATAAACAATTATTTTTTTTATTTATTATAAAGGGGAAAACTCACGAAACCGGAACGAGAAGTCCAAGTTCAGGGAACCAGAGAGAGAGAGAGAAAGAACGAGAGAGAGAACCTGAGCCATGCTCCCATTTTTCTCCGGGTCCCAGAAAGTCACACCCTAACTTGGTCCCACCTCTTAAAGATAATTGTTAACAAGGCTTCCCCATCACCTCCCACTTTTTTCTAAACAAGAGTGATCCAAACCCAATATCAAACTATATGCAATAGGAACAGATATCAAATATAAAATTACAACACAAACAATATTAAGCAAGGAACACTTGATAAATGTTTTAATAAACATTTTATTTCAAAGAGTATAAGTCTTGCATTGGAAATAAGCTTGGCTAAATCATAAGAGGAAGGTAACTACAACTATCTAATCTTCAACCCCATTGAAGTCCTGAGAAGGGAGTCGAGCAGTATATGACAGAGACAATTGGCTACCTGTCTTATTTGCAGCGTTGAAGCAACCAACTTTGGCTAGGGCCTACAATAACTGACAGACCATTTTCAGAGGCAGGGAATTTTTCAGAACTAACTCTTCTTACCCTATCTTGGAAAGGTTTGGCAGTTATTTTCCTTATGTCCTACTTATCTAGTCTGGATAGCATGTACTTTGTCAGTGGTTGAGGCATGGGCAGTTCCTTGCCCAGAGGCCAATTGCGCCAAGAAGAAAACAAACTCTGAGTGGAGTGTCTTTGGTGCTGAACATTCTCTCAGGAATAGATTGGTGCTGTCAGGAGCAATCATGTCTCATGTCAACAGAACCCTAAGTTATTTAAATGACATGTTTTACAGATCCTTGAAGTGGTTGAAGATTACCTATCTAGGCAGAATATAGTCTCTGTGTATCTAAAGAACCTAATTAATCTATGTATATAACAAACATGAACAACTGTTGACCTGTAATATTTGATACGTGCCTAACTTAAAGACTAAGACTTCATGTCAGAATGTTAAATAATCTGTAAACAAATGTGCAGCAAATGAGGACAGTGACCTCAAAATGTAAACAATGTATAAGTATCTTGATCAGAGGTAAGAATAATATATAATGCAATATGAAATTATATCCTAAAAGTTGTATTAATATACAAAATGTCCTAAACAGAGGTAGGAACATGCATGTATACAGTCTGACAGAATAACTTTGCATAAGTGTACAAATATTGTAAACAGAAATAACAAATATAATTTGAACTTGTATCAATATACAAAAACTATACCAATGTAAATTATCCATAAATAATAGCTCACAAGTATTCACTCTATTATCCACAATTATGATCCCCCCCTTTTTTTCATTTTTGAACCCACATAGTTTCCACCCCAACCCTCTACCTGATACAAGTAATAATCAACAACCCTCTAAACAGTGTTCAGAGAGAGAGAGAGAGAGAGAGGGCACCTGCGCCATGCATTCATTTTTCTCCGGGTCCTAGAAAGCCACACCCTAACTTGGTTCCACTTCTTAAAGATAATTGGTTAATAAAGCTTCTCCATGAAGAGGGAATAAATAAAGAGGGATGATGTAAGGATTAGAGAGTAAAAGCTAAAGGTAGGATGGAAAGAAAGAAATGTAATCAGACAACCTAAAAGAATTCCAGGTCCTGAGGGGTTGGAGACTCTGTAAACCAGGTTAAAGTTATTCCAAAGGAAAAACAAATAGAAATTACTAGGGAAAGAATAAAGTGGAGAGGAGGTCAGGTAATATAGATGCTAATTCCATTAGTGAGCCATCGTTGTGTCTGGTTACAGATGGTAATCACGCCTGTTAGTCTTCAGGAGTCATGTTGACTGCTGGCACACCTCTGGGCTGTCCTTCCCAACACTGAGTGTGCTGCATCTTGATATCTATAGATATTTTGTCTTTCACCATGTTTCTACCTTGCTGCTTATTGTGCATATGTGCTTCACAGTTTTTTTCCTTGTAGACTAGACATAGTTGATGGTCAGGTTTCAGCATATTGTCCTGTGACATTGGCTTTGAGTTTCGTGACAGTATAGTTTATGGAGGGTCTGGGTCCACAAAGCCCCTGTCCCATCAGTGCTCTCTTTCTTGTAGTAAAATGTTCATAGATGAAATTATGATTTGTATAGTATTTACCACAGAAGAAATAAATATGTGGACTGGGAAGATAGATCAGTTGGTAAAGTGCTTGCTATACAAGTATGAGGCTTTGAGTTCAGTCCCCAGAACCCATGTAAAACAGGCAATGTTTGGTGTATACTTGTATCCTAACACTGAGGAGGTGGAGGCAGGTGGATTTCTAGGACTCACTGGTCAGACTCGCTTAATTTGGGAGCATCAAGATGGTGAAAGAACCTGTCTCAGAATACAAGGTATATAATGGCTCTTGTGGTTTGAATGAGAATGACCCTCATAGGCTCATGTTTGAATACTTGTTCCCCAGTTGGAGGAACTATTTGGGAAGGATTAGGTGTGTCTTTGTTGGACAAGGTATATCATTGGGGGGTGGGCTTTGAGGTTTCAAAAGACTCCGTCATTCCCATTGTGTGTCTCTGCCTCATGCTTATGTATGGAGATGTGAATACTCAGCTACTGCTTTAGTGCTGTGCTGCCTGTTTGCTGCTGTTCTTGCTGCCATGATGGTTACAGACTCTAACCCTCTGGAACCTTGAACCCCAAATTAAACACTTTTTTTTTTTTTTTTGGTTTTTCGAGACAGGGTTTCTCTGTGGCTTTGGAGCCTGTCCTGGAACTAGCTCTGTAGACCAGGCTGGTCTCGAACTCACAGAGATCCACCTGCCTCTGCCTCCCGAGTGCTAGGATTAAAGGCGTGTGCCACCATCGCCCGGCCTAAACACTTTGTTTTATAAGTTGCCTCGGTCATGCTGTTTTATTGCAGCAATTGAAAAGTAGTGAATATAACTTCCAAGGAAGGATAATTGAGATCTCTGGTCTCTCATATACATATACACGTGTGCTTGTATACTTATATTTATCACCACTAAAATAGTAACAAATATGGAATATGGGTTTGTGTATAGGAAAATAACAATCATTAATTGATGGTTGTTAGGATTGGGTGATGAAATATATAGAACTTAGAATACCTTTGTGAATGTAAAAAATTTAGTGTATTTAATAGTGTCTTAGTTAGCTTTCTATTGCTGTGATAAAACACCATGATCAAAAGAAATATGGGGAGAAAAAGGTTTGTCATATTTCCATATAGAAATATTGTTGGGGACCAGCCTTGACAGAATTACCACTTGCCAGGTTAGGGGCATGGAGATTAGAAATATAAGTAAAGAGTACAAAGATGTAAAAAGAATAAAACAGAAAACACAGAATAGTGAATACTGAAATCATCCGCGTTTAATTTCCAAATGCTTAAAATACCCCTGACCCCAAGAGTAGGAGTAAGGTTAAAAAAAAACCTGCATTAACATGATACAAGACCAGTTGAAGGTCACAGGCTACATCCTTAGTTAAACATTCTGTTGCTAGAACAATACAAATCATGCTCACACCTTAGACCAAAACATTCTGTAAGCAAACCATTCTTGGGGTGGAATCCAATGTTGTCTCCTTAAGGGAATTGGACGACTTAGTTGGATCCTTAGACTTTTGTTTGGAGTAGAAACGTATCTCCTTCTTTATTCCTGAAATATAAAGTCTGGCTGTTAGCTACACACCTGTTGACAATAACCTTGAGAGAGCATAACTCTCTGATCTGAATCTAGGTGGAAACAAAATAACCTTGAAAGAGTAGAGGTAAGTTCCAACTCTCTAACCTTTGGTCAAGGTGGAAATAGGCTCACATTTTTGGGCCTCCAAAAAATCCTTCATCATAAGAAGTCAGGGCAGGAACCTGGAAGCAAGAACTGAAGCAGAAGCTATGGAGGAATGTTACTTACTGGCTTGTTTCTCTTTGCTTACTTAGCCTGCTTTCTTAGGCCCACCTATATTGTTGGTACCACCCACAGTGGTTTTGACCCTCCTACATCAATCATTAATCAAGAAAATGCCCAACAGTCCAATTTTTAAAGGTATTTTCTCAATTGAGAGTCTCTCTTTCCAGATAGCTCTATCTTGTACCAAGCTGACACAGAACTAATCATGACAAATGAAGTTTATCTTTTTTTTTTCAAGACAGGGTTTCACTGTGTAACAGTCCTAGCTGCCCTGGAACTAGCTCTCGTAGATCAGGCTGGCATCGAACTTACAGGGATTCACCTGCCTCTGCCTCCCAAGCGCTGTGATTAAAGGTGTGTGCCACCACCGCCCAGCCCAAATGAAGTTTATCTTATATTTTAGGAACAGAAGGTAAGTGTTAGAATGGAAGGAAACTCACATGATTTATTTTCTTAGCATTTAAGTTTGGAGAATGGTAAAGCCAATATGACATAGATTACTAGGTTCTAGAACATTTTCTTTTTCTAAAAAAATAGATTTATTCATTTTCATTCAAGTGAGTATTTTGACTGCATATATGTACACTATGTGTGTGTCTGGTCCTACAGAAGTCAGGAGATGGCACTGTAGTTACTCATGGCATGCACCACCATATGGGTCCGGGGAATAGCTCCTAGGTCCCCTGTAAGAGCAGTAAGTGTTCTTACTGCTGAGCCAGCTCTCTAGTTCCTAGAACATTTTCTTAGAAAGCAAGGAAGTATTACAGTGTTTATTTGTGGTATGTCCATGAGCTGATCAACATTGTAGATGCCTCAGGAACTATTTGGCTATTTATGTAAGTAATTTTTACTAAGTTCTTTTATCTTTCATGATAAATGTGATTTCTTATGAGTTCTTCTCTACTCACCAGAATCTAGTAACATCCACTCTTTGGACATTGTGGAATTGATGTTATAATCTACAAAATGTTGGGTTTCATTCCTGGTTATACTAAGATATATGCAGCCAATGGGCTATGGGGTTGATTATATCTGAAAGTAGTCCAGATTGGTATCTATTGCTAATTAAACCTTCTTAATGCTGTGACCCTTTAATTCAGTTCCTCGTGCTGTGGTGACCTCCAGCTGTAAAACCATTTTGTTGCTACTTCATAACTGTAATTGTGCTGTTGCTATGAATTGTAATGTGAATATCTGATATGCAGGCTATCTGATATTTGACCCTGGTTGAGAACAACTCATTTAGATACTTTTGGAGCTTATTCACTTTTGTGTTCTTTTGTAGCTTTCTGTTCATAATCAGGAGTTTGAGACAAGTGAAGATGGAATCCCAAAAGTGGATCAGTTTCATTTGGTAGGTTTCCTTTGACTATTTACTCATTTGAAATATCTAATAATATAAATTTGTAAGTGTATAAAAATGTTCCCTAATTTTTACAAAAATTTAAACTAGTGTTAGAAATAAGTATTAAGAAAATTCAAGTATCCCACTTAAGCCACTGCCAGATAATTAACAAAGCATCTATGTAATAAGAAAATAATAGCATTTACTATATGTTTCAAGGATATTTTGTTTTGAAATGAGTGTTTTACTCCTGTTTTTTTTTTGTAAGTGTCTGTAACTATATCTTTTCTTTGAAATTCATGAATGTCATCAATAGGACTTTGTCATCCATATATGTTTTTGGCCAACTTATGTTGAGCACTTGTCTGGTACCAGGACTTGAACTAGGAAGGTACTAGGGCTACCAGGATTGGAGCAGGAAGTGAAATTAGGAATGTAATCTTGCCCAGCCTTTTCTTTGACTAACTACAATTTTTGTTTTTATATCTTTCTGTTTTACTTTTTGTTCTCCTGCATTGTAGATCTGGATGAGAAAAGTTACCAGTAGCTAATGCCACACATCTTGAATGGTCTGTCTTGAAATTTCCTCCACCAAATACATTAGTGCATCACTCCTTTATTTAGGTTCTCCTCACACTCATGTTCTCAGAATATGGGCAGAATGTACCTAGTTAAGGTTCTATTGCTGTAAAGAGACATTATTACCATGGCAACTCTTATAAAGGAAAACATTTAATTGGGGCTGGCTCACAGTTTCAGAGGTTTAGTTTGTTATTGTCATGGTGGGTGACGTGAAGTCAGACATGGTGCTAGAGAAGGATCTGAGAGTTCGACATTTGTGATCGTAGGCAACGTGGGGTGCAACTTGAGCAAAGGAAATCTCAAAGCCTTCCCACAACAGTGACACACTTTCTCAAACAAGGACAAACCTACTCTAACATAAGCCACACCTACTAGTGGTACTCCCTACTGGGGCTCATTTTCTTTCAAACCATCAAAGGCATCTGTCCCACTTCACATTAAGAATCCTGTTCCCCTCTGAAACCTCATGGACCAGACTGCCACTGTCCACGTTTGTTTTGGCATTCTTATCTTCTTAACCCCCACTAGAAGCACAGTATGCTCTGTTTGCGGAACTCTAGGAGATTTTAACACCAAGATCTAAACTCTTTCATACTTCTCCTGCAAACCAGTTCCATAGACCCTAGAACTACAGGGCCAGCAATGACCCCTGCTTTCAGTACAGATTTTCTTTTGTTACATTTTTTTTATTGCTGCGATCAAATATATGTCAAAGAAACAATTTTTAAGGAAGGAAAGGTTCAGGATATACTTTTCAGTTGAAGTCTTTTTATCATGGTTCATTCATAATTTGACATTTTAATTTTCTCAAATTAAAAATTTTTGCTTTAATTTTAGTGCATCTTAAAATTTATTCAGATATGGTATGCCTTTCAGTAAGGCTTTAAATAATTTAAAAATGGCTTTCAAAAGAGATAACTAACCTTACAGTTTATCTACCTAGAGTATATAACTTAGTGGTTTTAAGTATAGTATTATGTGTCAGACCAAACCACAAACACTACATTGTCTGTGCTACCTCTCAGTATTTGCATTTCTTCAATCTTAACTGTTAATATGTTTTCTAATTCTGTATAATTTGCTATTGTGGGCAATCATGTGGATGGAATGAAAATTAATGGGTACAATGTGATTTGCTTTCACTTACCATGCTTTTAAATTTCACAAATTCTAGTATTAATATTTTATCCCTTTCATGACTAACACTCCATATTTACCACAGTTTATTGATACCTGTCTGTTTATGGACATTTGGGTTGTATATGCCTTTGTGTTACTGTGAAAAATGGTACAAACATTTGACTATAAATATTTGAACAGACACATTTCATTTTTCTTGGCTGTATACTTAGCAGTAGAATTACTGAGTCTTGTGGCACCTGTTTAGTAGATTGAAGACTTACTAGATTCCAAAGCAGTTGTTTTACATATGTAGTAGCAGTATGTGAGACCTTCAGTTTCTCTATATTAATACTGGTTATAAGACTTTTTGAGGTCAGTCAGTGATGATGCACACCTTTAATTCCAGCACTTGGGAGGCAGAGGCAGGTGGATCTCTGTGAATTCAAGGCCAGTCTGGTCTACAGAGCTAGTTCCAGGGCAGTTTGGGCTACACAGAGAAACTCTGTCTTGAAAAGCCAAAAAAAAAAAAAAAGGACTTTTTTTTTTTTACAATTGTTTTTATTGAGCTATACATTTTTCTCTGCTCACTCCCCCTCCCTTCCTTCTCCCCTCTCCTGTGACCTGCATGTTCACAATTTACTCAGGAGATTTTAAGAAAAAAAAAGTCTTGATTCTAGAGATCATAATGGGAGTACCATCTCATAGTCTTTATTTAGATTTGTGGCATCTTTCTCAGAGAAATGCCTGTGCAGATTCTTACGTTGTTTTTTACATTTAAAAATTTGGGTTGTCCTTTGATTTTTGAATTTTAATGGTTGCTTATGTATTCTAGAAACAAATGACATATTGGGCACGTGGTTTGCAAATATTTTGCCTCATCCTGTGGGTGGGATTCTCATTTTCTTGATATTGTTGTTTAAAGCACAAGAGTTTGTAATTTTCATGAAGCACAACTTTCTCTGATGTTGCTTGTGCTTGGGGATTATTGTCAAGAATTCTTTGTCAAATATAAAAAAGATATTTTTTACAGTTACATAATTTAAGATTTTATATTTAGATCTTTGATCTATTTTGAAATAAATTGTATATTTTAAGAGGTAATAGTCCAACTGCAGTTTTCTGCCTGTGGCTGTCTGTCCTGATATAATTTGTGAAAAAGACTTTTATAAAAATTAAATGGCCATGTCATCCTTGTCAGAACCAGTAGATGATAGTTTTCTTTCTTTCTAGACTCTGATTTCTTTTCCACTGTCTTACAGATGCTCCTCATTTATGATAGGATTATATCCTTATTAACCCATTGTAAGTTTAAAATGCATATGGTCCACGTTACCTGCAGAATTTACAGCTTTGCATACTGTGCACTGAAGAATATTGCTTGATTTTCTTGATCAAGCTGATTTAGTGATTACATGCTGATTTAGAGTGCAGATCACTGAGGATGTCTAATATCAATGAGAGTGTTAGACTTTTGTATTGCTAAAATACAAGTCTAACCATCAGCACTCACGGACAGAGTGACTGTGTCTGTTCATTTGCCAGTATCATGTTGTCTTGATTATTGCTATAGTGATTCAAAATTGGGAAATAAGAATTTTTACACTTTGTTTTTTTTTTTTTTAAAGAGTCAGGATTACTATTCTGATCTATAAAGTTCAGCAGTAGTTTGTCAATGTCTACAAAGAAGTTGGTTTATCTGATAAGGACTGTTTTCACTCTGTGCCTCCTTATCGGTGTTATTTTCTGGTCCATTAAACATTGAATGTTTTCTGTTTACTGAAACCTTTGATTTCCTTCAACTATATCTTGTCTTCAGAGTATATGCTTTGTAACTATTTTGTTTAATTATTCTTAACTATTAGTTCTAATGATTTTTAATGGGTATCTTAATGCTTTAATTTACATGTGTACCATTAAAATAGAGATGGGTTTACTTCTTTCAATTTTTTAATTTTTTTAAATTTTTCCTTCCTAAGTGGTTGGGTCTCTCTTAAAATGTTGGGTAGTAGAGAGGTGAAATTTTCATATGAAACTCCAACCACTGTCCCATTAAAGAAAGAAAATTTTATTCAAATTTCACTCATTTTATTTTAGTTGTGATTCTTTGCTTTTGCATTTTCCCTGGCAGATAAATTCTGTTTTCCTTATCACTGGAGATATCTATTTCCAATGAAATGTAGCTGAACTTAGAAAGAATCTCTAAAAATCTAAATAGAAAACTGTTAGCCTCTCTCAGTAACTAAAAGAGGTTTTTAAAAATTGGATCCTCTATCATTACAGATTTGTTCCTCTTTTTACCATTACTTTTGATTTTGATTCTTTTTTTAAAAAATGTTTCTTTTTCCTTTCAGGATGATAATGTTAAATCCCTCCTCTGTAACTTGATATATTTTAGAAGTTCAATGACTGCTGAGCAAGTTTTGAATGCTGAATGTTTCTTGCTTCCAAAGGGGAAATCACTTCCAAACCCAGAAAAAGAGATTGAGTATCTTCAGCATAACAAAGAAGATGAGTCAAAGGTGGAGAGCTTAGATAGAAATAAAGAAATACAAGAAATGGTGAAGCCAACCCTTGACTGACATGTAGTCTTCTATTGTTTCTGTATATGTTCCCTTAAAAACTTTGTTCTGTTTGCTTAGTAGACCAAAAAAAATGTGTAAGTGTTCTAGAACTAGTTGGATTGGGTCTGTGTATTTGGGTTGTAAAAAAATAAAAAAGTTTTGGTTATGCCTGAAAATCACTCATACTCTTTGAAATTTTGCCTACCATGGCATTGTTAAGGAAGGGGTTTCTGTTTGGACTTACTGAAATGAAATCATTATGGCATTAGAGCAAGTTCTTTATTGATTCTTGTATGCTAGTTGGTAGTGATAAAGACTGATGCTTTTAGAAACAAAGGATACTTAGTATCTGTTTTGTATCCACTTCTGGCAACATATGGTTCTAAAGGGAGGGGGCGGTGGTGGTGGCGCACGCCTTTAATCCCTGCACTCGGGAGGCAGAGGCAGGCGGATTTCTGTGAGTTTGAGGCCAGCCTGGTCTACAAGAGCTAGTTCCAGGACAGGAACCAAAAGCTACAGAGAAACCCTGTCTCGAAAAATCCAAAAAAAAGAAAGAAAGAAAGAAAGAAAGAAAGAAAGAAAGAAAGAAAGAAAGAAAGAAAGAAAGAAAGAAAGAAAGAAACCAAATAATGGTGCATGCCTTTAATCCCAGCACTCAGGAGGCAGAGGAAGGTGGATCTGTGTGAGTTCGAGGCCAGCCTGGTCTACAAGAGCTAGTTCCAGGACAGGCTCCAAAGCTACAGAGAAACTGTCTCAAACAATAACAATAACAACAAAACAAAATACCGCCCCCTCGCCCAAAATACAAAAAAAAAAAAACAACAATAAAAAACCATGGTTTTTATATGGCCCACAGTTTGAAAAATTTTGATGTTTAAAGAGATCTTGATAATGCAGTATAGAGCTATCCAGAGATAGCTCTGGGCTTTCTGGGATTATAAAGAAGGGGCATTTTCTCTATGGAGGAGTAGTGTCATAGAATGCTTTCTGGAGTAGGTTATACCCTCCTTACATTTCACTAATTTACTGCTTTAAAATTTTTAAATTTAATTTTTGGGGTGTGTGTGTGTGCACGTGCATGTTTTGGGGAGGTTGTGTTCACTTATTGCAGATGCATGTGAAGACCAGATAGATGACAACCTTGGATTTCATTCTTTATGAATGCTGCTAACTGTATTTTGAGAGAGGGTCCCTCATGCCTTGGAGATCACCTATGTAGGCTAGGTTAGCTGATTAGTGTGCCCAGGGTCTGCCTGTCTCTACCTTCGTAGCAGTGGAATTACAAATGTGCACTATGTCTGGCTTATGTGGGTTCTGGGCACTGAACTCAGGTTCTAATGCTTTCAAGCACTTAAATAATTGAGCCATCTCCCCAGCCTTAAGTTTATTTATTTTATGTTAAAATATTTTAATTGAATTTTTTATATATTCATTTAATATATTTTGATCATATTAACTCCTTCCCCTTCCCATATTCCTACCCCCTTTTTCTTAAAATCACTGAGTCCAAATAGGACTGTCTATTTACTCATAAGTGTGGGGTCATCCACTTAGACATGGCCAACCTACTAGAGACCAACCACATCCTGATTCTCCCTTCCCAGAAGACATGAGCTGTAAATACCTCCTCCATTTTTGGCATGCTGGAATGTTGACTACATTTTAACTTCTCCAGGAAATCGGAGTGTCTGTGAATTCATGTGTGCAGTGGTCCCATCTTGTCCAGAAGATAGCTGTTTAGCCCTGGTTCTCTTTGAAATGTGACTTTTACAGCTTTGTAGTTCTTATCCCCTCTTCTGTAATGATTCCTGAGCCATGGAGAAGGTGTAATACATATGTCCCATTTATGACCCAATGTTCTACAGACAATTATCCACATACATCCTTTGTATGTTTTTGTGTTCACCTCTGTCCACTGCACAAGGAAACTTCTCTGATGAGGTCTGAGAACTGCATTAATCTTTGAGTATAGAGATATGAATTTAGAGGGCAGTTTGATACTGTGTCCATTTATCAAAATAATAATAATAGGTTCACCCCCTGGAACTTAATGAGCTCTGTGACTGTGAGTTTTTTTTGCCAGATTCATTTGATTAGTTATTCCTTTCTCTTTTTTCTTTTCTATTTATTTATTTATTTATTTATTTATTTATTTATGGATTTTTGAGACAGGGTTTCTCTGTGGTTTTGGAGCCTGTCCTGGAACTAGCTCTTGTAGACCAGGCTGGCCTCGAACTCACAGAGATCCGTCTGCCTCTGCCTCCAGAGTGCTGGGATTAAAGGCGTGCACCACCACCGCCTGGCTGCTCTAGTTATTCCTTTCATTCTGTACAGCAGACCTTCAAACCAACTAGAAAGCAGACGATTGCTCCATAACATTGATATCACTATTTCACCTATGGGCTTATCTTTCCATTCTGGTCATTACTGTAGTTTACAGTGCTCACAGCTGGGTAAGACTTTTGATGACATTTCCCCTACATAGCACCTTCCAGTGCTGTGAGAGCTAGCCAGCAAGAAGAAAGCTTCTTGGTTAGTACCAGCTTGGTTTCTTCATGTTTTGCAATTAAGATGTGTTGTAAATTTAACAATAGCAGCTTATCAAGTTCTGGTGGGCACTCAAGGGCAAAGACAATACCTATATATTTTTATCATCTCTATGACACTCCCATGACTTACAACTTGAGTTGAGATACCCTACACTTCATACTGCTATTCTGTTAGTATCTTCAAGGAAGAGTGTTGTCTCCTGTGTAGACCAGTTACTATACTGGTATAAATATGTGTCTGTGTGTATTATATACATTTAAGAAGCCTATGAAATAACAGGTAAACATGGCCTTTTCAAACAGCTTTACGTTATTCCACATTTTCTTATCCTCATCTACCTCTTCCTTATAGCTCTTTAAATTTCCTCCTTATTCCACATTCCCCTTCATATCACTTATACTTTACTATTTTCCTCCTATTAAGAACTTCCTACCCTTCAGTGGCCCCTTCCTAAGTTTCTTGGCTTCTACAGTTACTTTAAGCTTGATATACAAATCTAAAGATTTGATGCTGAGATCCATGTAAGAATGAGAACATGTGGCATTTATCTTTCTATGTTTGTTTTACTTCACTTAGTATCATGTTTGCCAGTTGGTAGCGGTTTGAAAGAAAATGGCCCCCAAAGGAAATGGCACTGTTAGGAGGTGTGGCTTTGTTGGAGGAAGTGTGCCACTGTGGAGGCAGGCTTTGAGGTCTCATTAATACTCATGCCACACCCAGTTGTCTCAGATAACTTCCTATTCCCTTCATATCAAGATGACCATGTCCAAGATATCAGACCATGTCTGTCTGCATGCTGCCATGTCTGCCTAGATGATAATAGAGTAAACCTCTGAAATTGTAAGATGCCATCTTAATTAAATGTTTCCCTTTATAAGAGTTGCCGTGGTCATGGTGCCTCTTCACAGTAATAGAAACCCTAACTCAAGAAAAAGAGAAAAAATAAGGTTAAAAACACAAAAAGAGGATTCCATTTTGAAAACAAGAATATTTTCTTTTTTTTTTTTTTTTTTTTTTTTTTTGATTTTTCGAGACAGAGTTTCTCTGTAGCTTTGGAGCCTATCCTGGAACTAGCTTTTGTAGACCAGTCTGGCCTTAAACTCACAGAGATCCACCTGCCTCTGTCTCCAAGTGCTGGAATTAAAGGCATGTGCCACCATTGCCTGGCAAAAACAAGAATATTTTCTGTCTAAGAAAACATTATGTTTACAAATTCCAGGCATTGTTACCTTGGTTATATAGTTTAATTAAAAATTGTTTTATATTAAATGGTGATATTACTGAGAAGGATATATTTGTGATACTTGAAAAACCTGTAAATTTTAATGATTACTAATAAACATTAATGAAATGAAAAGTTAAAAGAAACCACAACTCAGACATGGTTTTATCAATTTACCTGAAATTTTCACAATTTCATGTTATTTTACATAAATAAAGTTGCATTGTGTGTAGAGACCAAATTTTCATTATCTATTTTTGAGTTGATAGATACCTGAGCAGCAATGAACAAAAAAGGTCTTCTGTAGTAGGATAGAGTCCTTTGGGCATATGGTGGCTGGTTCACACAGTAGAACATCAGTAGTGTTTGAGAAACTGCCATGCTGGTTTACTACCACCAAAGGTGCGTGACATTTCTCTATCCCCACATTCTTGTCAGCACATGTTGTCATTTGTTAATCTTAGCCATTCTGACTGGGGTAAAATCTCAAAGTAGTTTTAATTTACATTTCCCTGATCGCTAAGAATGGTGGACATTTAAAAACTATTACTTAGCCATTTGTTTCTTTTCTTTTTTTTTTTTTGAGAACTTCTGCTCAGTTCTGTCGCTCAATTTTAAGTTGTATTCTGGATGTTTATTTTTTTGAGTTCTTTTTATGTTCTCTACACTAACCCTCTGTCAGATGTGTAGCTGGCAGTGATTTTTCCTTTTCAGTGATCAACCTCTTCAGTTGATTAGGAATTTCCTTTGCAGCACAGAAGCCTTTTAATTTCACGAAGTTGGTGCGGGATAATTGTATTCTGTCAATCATGTTTTAAGTAAATACTGATTGGCCAGTCAGGAAGTATATGTGGGTAAACCAGAGAGGAAATAGAACAGGAGAATGCTGGGAAGGAGGAAGCCCATTCCTCCCCCCCCCCCCCCCCCC